>NC_081571.1:50851722-50906632 GCF_022355385.1 Mustela nigripes
AAAACAACACGAGTTTGAACTACACAGGTCCACTTACATGCAGATTTTTTTCAATAAATATAGTATAGTTCTTTAAGTGTATTTTCTCTTCTTTATGGTTTTCTTAATAACATTTGCTTTTCTCTGGCTTTATTAGTAAGAATGCACTGTATAATACATATAACATACAGAATATGTCTTAATTAGTTGTGCCTGTTATCAGTAAGCTTTCCAGTCAACAGTAGGCTATTTGTAGTTATGGTTTGGGGGAGTCAGAAGTTACACACGGGGTTTCAAAACAACACGAGTTTGAACTACACAGGTCCACTTACATGCAGATTTTTTTCAATAAATATAGTATAGTTCTTTAAGTGTATTTTCTCTTCTTTATGGTTTTCTTAATAACATTTGCTTTTCTCTGGCTTTATTAGTAAGAATGCACTGTATAATACATATAACATACAGAATATGTCTTAATTAGTTGTGCCTGTTATCAGTAAGCTTTCCAGTCAACAGTAGGCTATTTGTAGTTATGGTTTGGGGGAGTCAGAAGTTACACACGGGTTTTCAATACAGGGGATGAGCAGCCCAGACCTCCACGTTCTTCAGGGATCCACCATATATCGCTTCCTTTTGAGATCTCATCTTCTGCTCAACTCAACTTTAGGAAATGACCACCCGTGTTTCTCAGCTCAAACCATACCTTTTTTGCGTCTCAGATTTCTAGCTACCTGTTGACAATTTTATCTAAATGTCTTTCTGGAACTTTAAACTCAGTGTTTTTGAAACAGACTCAACTCCCTCCCACACTCATTCCTCCCAAAACAAAAATTTGCTTCAGCTGTCTTCACATCTGTGATTGCACCACCATTTTAAAGCCCTTTCTGTTTGAGCCTTCAAAATAATCCTTTCCCCTTGCTCCTATGGGTAATCGTTTGTCTTCCTACCCCTACTACATTCTGTTCCCAATTGTATCTCTAAAATGCTCTTCACTTTTGTTGCCACCATCCTGAATCAGCTTCTTATTACTTCTTGACTGGTGTCATGTTGAAATTGCGTACACTAAACTCCTAATTGGTTGCTCCATCCCTCCCCACTCAGTTAATCCTCTTGCCCAGACCTGTTCCTCCTCCCATAATTTTGCATTCTGACTAACATCATCATTTGCCCAGGCACTTGAACAAGAAAGCTGGTGATTCACAACTACTTTTTCCCCTCATCTCACCCCACTTCCCATATATTCAACTAATAAACATTTTTTTTTGTAACTAGCATATATGGTTATGCTGGTATATGTGGTAGATGCTGGTATACATTAGTAAATAGAGATCGCCCTTGCTGACAGTCAACTGAGAAAGACTGAAAGTAAACAAGTGATTAGATATTAATTATTAAAGTTATGCTTTCATGATTTTTAGGAACTAGGTATTGTGAGGAAATATAATGGCGTAGGCAGGGCGTACTATGGTACAAGAATCAAGAAAGGACTCTGACACTTAATATACGCAAATGTCGTATCATTTTCCATTTCTTTTTTCTTTTAAGATTTATTTATTTATTTATTTTTTAGAGAGAGCGCACAGTGAGGGGGGTAGAGGGAAAAGAAGAGAGTCTTAAGCAGACTCCACACTAAGCATGGACCCCAACATGAGGCTCGATCCCACGATCCTGAGAGAACAACCTTAGCCAAGACAAAAAGTCCAACGTGCAATCAACTGTGCCACCGTGGCATCCCTATTATTTTCCATTTCTAAATATATCGAATCATTTCCCTCCTTTTAATCCCAGGTGCCACCGCTTTAGTCCAGTCTGTATTTTCTCTGCCTGAACTCTTTCTGATAGTCTCAGAACTCTCTCTCTGCTTTTGGTTTAGTTCTCTTTGTTTTATCACTCTCTTTTCCAGAGTAATTATTGTAGAACTGAGAACTCTGACCCTGTCATTCAACAGTGTGCCATCCAGACTGCACAGCTTAACATTTAAAGTTATTCACAGACATGCTGCCTATCTTCCCAGACTCAGATCTTTTTCTTATTCTCCTCCATACTTAAGACAAATCGATCTCTTGTAGATTTGTAAGTATATGGTGCTTTCTCTCTTACTCCTTTTTATGTGTCCTTTGCTAGGAATGGCCTTTCCTCTTCCCTTGTTCATGTGTCTTACCATTCATCTACTGGGTAGATACCCATTCATTTGGTAGGACTGAACTCAGTGATTGTGTCTTCTGAGCAACTTTCAGAAATATTGAAGTTTCTTCTCTCTGCTTTCCACCCACTATATTACAATTTTGTGTTTTTACAAATCTCTACCTGTGAAGTACTGGGTTTTTTTGAGGCCAGAGATTTTTTTTTTCTTCCCCATCCTTGCTTCTCTTGAAAAGCCTCTACTCAGTGTCTTTGATAAACAGTTCTCAATAAATATCTATCAGCTAGAATTGATTAGTGTTTTCTAATCATTTTGAGTCATTTTGACAAAATGACAAAATGACAAGAGTCATTTTGACTTAAAATTTTCCAATGTAAAAGCAGTTTGAATGCTGAAAAGAGTGCCCAGTGTGTTTCCTCATTTTACTACATCTGTGGTTCCCCAATATAGATGAATTTCAGTCACCTACAGAATTTGGTTTTTTTCCTTCCCTCTGCTCTTCCTTTTTTTTTTTTCCTTCCCTCTGCTCTTAGTAAATAAATATCTCTGTAGGGGCTCCTAGGTGGTGTGGTTGGTTAAGTGTCTGGCTCTTGGTTTTGGCTCAGATCGTGATCTCAGGATCCTGAGATTGAGCCCCTCATCAGGCTCTCTGCTGGGCATGGAGTTTGCTTCAGATTCTCTCCCACTGCCTCTCCCATACCCCACTTGCCCTCATGCACTTTCTCTTTCTCAAATAAATAAATCTTTAAAAAATAAATAAATAAAAATAAACTTCTCTGGAGGTTTAAATTCCCTTCGTGAGAATTTATACATCCCATGAAGTTCACTAAATGATCCTGATGTATCCTTTCTTCAAACACATGTTTGGGGAACACCACGCTGTAGTAGCCTCTGAAAACACTTTGTAAACTGTAAATAGTAAAGAAATGTTAGTTATGAACATTGATCATTGTGCCCTTCTCTGTGCCTTAACCACAAATCTCAAAAGAATGTGTTAACTTTTTCTCAAAGACTAATGCTTTAGTACCCTTGGGTTTGAAAGAACTTGATGAAGTGTTGGTTGTCTTGTGCAAATATTGTTATCAGACTGAGTTCCAGAAGTCTGAAAACAAGCAAATGTCTTTATTCTCTGAATGGCTGAGGAGGAAAAAATTTCAGAAACTATACACCAATAAACATGAATACAATTTACCATTAACATTCTAAAATAATTGAAAAGATCGCATTTAGAAAAGGAGATGGTGAAAATCAGAAGCCACCATTAGTTAACTGTTAAAGTCTTGACAAACTACTTTTATTTCTTTCTTGAGGTATTTACTAGAACCTCTAGAGGAGAATGTCAGTGATAGAAGGTATTGTATTCCAATTTCAGCAAAACATTTTATCAAGATTAAAAATATCTCTGTAGACACATGGAAAAAAGTGAAAATAATAACACTGTAAATAAATGAGGATTGAAAGTAGTTTGAATATCCGTTTCAAAGAATGTTGATTGTAGATCAGCCTAGGGGGACATTACAGATTAAATGCTTTCAGACTTTTTATTTATTTTTTAACTAGTTATTGGTTAAGTCATATTGGTTAAACCTGGATTTCACATTGAGCCCAGTGGGTAATTCTTTACAATTTTGACACTTTAAACACACCTTCATTTAGTTAATAAATGTAAGAAATTGAGTATCTTGTACCTGTCACATACCCTGTTTTGATGTTCCTCCTCCTATTCCCAGTGATTAACAGGGGAATGCTAAGTTAGCTAGTTTTGTATAAAATCACAGTCTAAGAAACTCTGACCTATGATCTAAAGAGTGATTTGCCTTTAAAAGAATTCAAAAGCGTTCTGCAATGTTAAATTAATGGAGGACTTCTAAAACTGAAGAGTTTGTAAAAACATTTTTGTGACATTCTGCAAGACAAGGGGGTCTTCATTTCAATAGAAAGTACATTCCTCTGGCAACAAGAAAGCACAGACTTTTTTTTTTTTTAAAGATGTAATTTATTTGGCAGAAAGAGACACCGCGCGAGAGGGAACACAAGCAGGGGGAGTGGGATGAGAGAGGGAGAAGCAGGCTTCCCACCAAGCAGGGAGCCCAGTGCAGGGCTTGAACCCAGGAGCCTGGGATTATTACCTGAGCCGAAGCTTAACGACTGAGCCACCCAGGCGCCCCAAGAAAGCACAGACCTTATAACAAAAGATAGTTGACAAAGCAAACAGAGGAGCAAAAAAAAAAAAAGTAAGATAGCAGAAGATTGAAATATATGTTTTCTAACAATAATTATAAATGTAATAAACACTGTTGTATAAGAAAAATACATTTTGGGTCAAAATCATATCAGTAAGTGATTAAGGATCTTTAAAGATGAAAAAGATAAAGAAAAATAACACAGAATCTTAAAACTATTCTACAATAGATTTATTGAATTTTTTTAAAATAAGAATTCATCTTGAGAATAAATCTTTAATGACAATGTGTACACAATGAAGATATGCTCAAGAGCCTTTATGTATCGAATTTCCCAAAGGGAAAGTACTGTTTCCCAATTTGGGTTACATGTTCATGCCCAGACTGCTCTATTGTTGCCAGAGGTGATGGTCACCTTTCAAAACCATGGTGTGTAGGGTAGTTTCTAGATAAAATTCCTAAATAAAAGGGTGCTGAACAGATAACTACAATAAATTAT
Organism: Mustela nigripes; assembly: GCF_022355385.1. Classification (NCBI taxonomy): domain Eukaryota; kingdom Metazoa; phylum Chordata; class Mammalia; order Carnivora; family Mustelidae; genus Mustela; species Mustela nigripes. The sequence continues at coordinate 50,856,527 of NC_081571.1, forward strand.
TTTCTATAGTAATCAATAAATAATTGCTGAAATAAGGAAACAGAGCTTGGAAAATTTAAACTGCTATTCATAAGCACTTCTTCATTGAATCCATCTTAAGGGCACATTAAAGTTAATGATCAAAGATATATTTACGTATGTATCTCATTAACTAGCTTAAAGAGAATGTTGGTAGTAAGACCAAGATTTCAGGTTTATTCATCTTACAGACCTTTGGTAAGGTGGCAGGGGTGGATGGACTGGTGAACTCCATGGCCTTTTTTTTAGTCTCACCAGCTGCCTCTTACACATATGAAAAGTGGAAAGAGTAGATAGAATCAGTACAAATATGTAAGTACTACTACAAAGAAACTCAAGCACATGCCCTCCTGGTGACTTATCGATAACATCATGTTTATGAATGAAGGAAAGCACATTAATACATGTTTACACAATTTTTAGGATGCTTTCTTAGAAGTCTAGAGTCATAGTTGGTCATTATGCACGTCAATTAGACCAGAGGACCAGAGAGAGGGAGAGAGAGAGTGTGTGTGTTTGTGTGTGTGTGTGTGTGTGTGTGTGTGTGTGTTTATACAGCTTTATTTTTTTTTTCTTTTAATAGGCTGCTGCTCTGTTGCTTTGGGGGAAATTTTCATAGATTTACATTTGGTAAATATATCCATGTCCAAAAAAAGATAGGTATAAAAATTGGAATGCCAGCTAACTAAATCAACTCATAAAAACTTCAGTTAAAAGTAAGATATTTTCCACGATTATTTTAAAATATGATGTTTACTGGAAGGAAAGTCCAGAGAATTACCACAGATGAAGTGTGAGTGTATTTCTCCCACTTGTAAATGAGCTCTTATTTCCTACAGTGTATATTCTGGTCCACAATGAGTCATTTTCAACATGTTTCAATTTAACTCCTAATACATTTTTAAACTTGGCAGGCATATTTAGATGAACATTACTTCCAGTTTTAGAGACTGCTTCTAAATTATACTTCAGTATTGCAGTCATCATGAAAAGTTCTTTCAGTAAAAAGGAAACAGGATTGATTGGAAGTATGTGTTTTAGAGGAGCAAAAAATGGTTACCACTGAATAAAAGTCAGATAGTTAAGCTTTTAAAAATTTTGTTACTACATAAACTCTTTTAACATTACCTTAAAAAGTTGTAGTTATGAGAACCTTTTTATGGATAGAAGATACTTAAAAGAAGAAAAAAATAACTTTTATCCCAGACAGTAAAATGAGTATTTACCAGATCTCTTAGTATGCCTAGCACTATTTAAGTATTTTACATGTATTAACTTTTTTAATGCCCAGATAATAAGTATTGTTTACTTTCTATAAACCTTTCAGGGTTTGTTTCTATTATAATACATGGAGCTTAGCACATTTCTGGACTTAAAACTAGAGCTATATGACTATTTCTAAAAGCTAATGACTTCATGGAGAATTTTACATGTTGCCAACTCTTGATAAGTATTTAACAATACTTATCAATACCATTTATAAATTTGTACAGACCTGTGAATCTGGCAGATTTCAGTTAACCAACCTGTCCATTGTTACTATTTTAATATTCTTTATTTCTGTTGTGATTTTTATACTGTGCCTTATTACTTTTAACACTTTGAAAGTTCCCAAAAGTTTAAAGTTGGGAAAAACTTTGTGATCATTGAAAACATTCAACATTTTGCAAAATACAAAGAGGTTTTATAAAATATCCTCAGGTAGGTGTCTGCACGGCCTGACACCCTCTAGAAGCTCTAGGAGCAATCAGTTCCTTACTTCTTCCATCTTCTAGGGGGACCAGGAGTTCCGTGGCTTCATTGGCTTCCTTGGCTTGTGGCCACACCACTCCCATCTCTGCCTCTGTCTTAACATTATCTTCTCTGAGGGTCTCATGTGTATGCGTATGATTACATGTAGGGCCCATCCAGGTAATCCACAGTCTTCCACTCAAGATGCTTAACTTAATCACATCTGCAAAACTCCTTCCAAATAACATAATATTCACAGGTTCTAGAGACTACTAACTACATGGACATGTATCTTGGGGAGGGGCTACCATTCTACCCACTACATTTTTTTAAAAAATGCTTTTAAGTCACTTAATTTAGTATTTACTCATGTTTCTTAATGGGAATAACATTTCATTTTTTACATTTTCCAACCAGAATTTTATAAGGTGTTAGCTAATTTTAGAAGTTGTTAAAATTCTATAAAGTTGGATTACTATTTTAACTTTCTAATGTGACATTAAGCAAATTACCAGCTCTTGAACAAATAGTTCCTTAGAGATTCTAGACTCTGTACCATATGATATATGACATATATTATAAATAAAAGTCATTCGACATGATTTTTAGTAAGATTTTTTAGGAACATCATGGCAGTGACACAGAGTTGAAGAAACAGAGTTGGACATTTTTAAGACACTGTGTAAAAATACAGCTCTAAGGTAAACTGTATTAACTTCATTTAGACTATTGTTTTTTATATAGCAATTAAATTTTGCTTTATTGTCTTTGAGATTTATTAAATAAGACCTCGAGTGCTTCAATAAGGACTATTTCATATTTTATCTTTGTTCCACTTACTTTTTTCATTCAGCAAACTTTTAGCCCAAAGGTTTTAATAAATGTTTATGTGAATGTTTATGTGTATTTCTATGGTATGTGCCAGATATGTCATCATTTAGTTTCTCCTGTAGAAGTCATTATTATTAGATATACAGATAGTCTCAATTCCTTTTAGCCATCAAAGTGTGTTACTGTAAAAGGACCATAACCAATATATAATGCCTTGCTTTATAGAATAAACTGAAATCTCATATACAATTTTAAGTTCTCAATAAATGCTAACTATTATTTATTGTCATCATCCAGTTAGTTGATTTTTAAGTTGATATATTGATTTTTAAGTTGATATATCTGTGTTCTCTTTCAGCTTGGTAAAGATAAATGGTTAGGAGCAGGCTCTGACCAGACTTGGTAAAACAAATTTCATGCAAATAGATAATCTTCACTGTTAAAAAGCTCTCTAAAGAAAGAGGACCCTTTCTTCAACTTACTGTTTAATTATTAGTAATTTATACTATTAATATTTTCCTTTGCATTTTTTAAGTTTAAAAAATATATATACATGCATTTTTAAATGGATGTGGTGTTTTTTTTTTTTAAACTTAAAGGCAGTGTTTTTTCCCCTTTTTTAAAGTTTATTTATTTATTTGAAAGAGAGAGAGCGTATGCTCCATGCTAGTGCAAGGGAATGGACAGAGGAGGAGGGGGAGGGAGAGACGCTTAGCAGATTCCGGGCTGAGTGGGAGTCTGAGCTCCAGGGCTCAGTCTCACCACCCTGAGATTGTGACCCTAGCGGAAACTGAGGATCGGATGCTTAACTGACAGAGACAACCATGCACCCTTGTTTTTTTCTTTTTTAAAAGGAAAGTCTATATATTTGTAAAAGATAAGAAATGAATTAATGCATCTTTAAACAGCAAAACTTAACTGACATTCACGTATCTATTATTAGAACTCGAATGTTTTCTTTTAATTCACTGGGCCCCGAAATGCGAATTTCTATGGCTAGATTATTTATAGGTACTCCAAATGTAATGATGGCTGTCATTTCTAAAATTCTTTTTGTCCAGTTATGGAAAATGACCAAAAGAATACAACTCCCTGCCTCCAGGCAAGAGTACACCCAGATCATTCTAGTCAGATAGGCTGTTCATATGTAAACCTGTAAAAGAGCTTATGTACCTGTAAATGACAATGAAATGTTAGCTTTCACATAATTTTTTAAAGTAGTTTACAGGAAAATCAAGGTATGGTTTATGAGAATGGAATGTTCTGTATGCTTGTGCCACAAACACATCTATTCCTACTCATTTGTCATCTTTTGCCATTGGTTACACTGTGCATTTGATCCAGAAATAAGTCAACAGATGTTTAAATGAGAAATATGTGTTGTGAAATTCAATCATTCATATATAGTAAACACAGATTTTGTTAGTCCAAAGTTATAACATTCGTAAAATAAATTAGATTCTTTAACTAAAGCACGAATGTCTACCTTTTTAAAATGAAAAGTATTAACGGGATGCTTCTAAAGGAAAATAATTTGTTAGCCAGTTTTCCATATCTCTTGCTGCTATATTCTTCCACTTGGGATTCAGTATAGCCAATAATGCCTCTCTTCATTATAGAAACCCCCCCCCCTTCCCATCACTATCAGTAGATCCCCTGGGCAATTTGTAAGCTCTGATGCCTTTCTGCAGGCTTCTGTATTTATCTTACAAATTTTAGATAATATTGCATTTACAAACTATAATTTATAGCAAAGTATAGCTAAAGTTTATGGCTTCTTAAGCCATACATATTTTTTTAATGGTGGTGCTAGAGCAGTGTTAAATGGCCCAAACTTCTCATGATTTTTCAATAAAAAGAATAACAGTAGTACTTCTTGGGGCTCATTTGGATAGAACTATGAAAAAGATACCTAACTTTTTTTCTTCTTATGATTTTTATTTATTTATTTTTGGTTTTTAAGTAATCTTTACACCCAGTGTGGCTGGGGCTCAAACTCACAATCGTGAGGTCAGGGGTCACAGTCTCCACTGACTGAGCCAGCCAGGAATCCTTTATGAATTTTATTTTTAAAAATTATAATTTAATTTTATAAACACTTAGGAATTTTTAACTGCAGATACCATCTGAATATAGATTTGTAACTACATAATTGTACATAAAGTAAAATTCCATATAGATAAGCTCATTTTCCTTTATCGTTTTATAACTGAACCTAACAGAAATCAATTGCTATGACTGACTTCCCTGTCAGAATTGACTCTATAGCTCAATTCTATGACCCATTCCCTGCTTTCCCTAATTCATTAATGTGTGATCGAACCTAAGGTTTCCTCCCTGTGAGTTCCAAATGTTTAACATTGCTTGCCTTACTTCCTTTTATTATAAATGAGAACTCGGCACTTTACGAAATACATCAAAAGGCAACAGAGAAACCTATCTCTCCCCACAGTTTCAGAGGGTATAGAGAAAAATATGTGTTGTGTTCAGATTTCTCCTTGATGGAGGGTGGACTGTATTAAGAGTAACAGGAACTAAAATCTCTCTCTAAATTTTCCCTATCATGAGCTAGAAGTTACTCAGCTCAATATGCATTGAACCTTTGTGCATGACATGACTTTTAGAAGAATAAAAAAAAAAAGCATGATTTCTATTTCCAAAGAGCTGAAAGAATAAACATGTATACATATTTGTATTTTAAATCAAAATATTATATATCTTGCAGTGTCCATACTGGTCTATAAATGTCTCTATGTTGAGAGTATCAGGAAGGACCTTTTAGAGCAGGTGGTATATGATACAAGCATTTGAGGTATGAATTTTATTAAGTTGTATGATTAACATACAGTGTTATATTTCAGGTATACAGCAGAATGATTCAACAATTCTATATATTACTCAGTGCTCATCACGATAAGTGAACTCTTTAATTCCCTTTATCTGTTTCGCCCATTTGATACCCAGATCTGAGAGAAGGGCATTCCAAAAACTTCGTAAACCTAAATATAGGGGGCAAAAAATTAAAGGATTGTCAGGAAACAGCAGATAATTCAGTTAGCTCATTTGGAATGTACAAGTAGGGAGGTGTTTTCATATTTTGGTACACCTGGCATATCGGGAAAAAAGAACTTATATTTATTCCAGTGAGAACTAAGAGGTGACATGATAAAAATCATGTCAAAAGTCACAGAGGGCTATCTTGGTAGTAATATATGATGTAGATTGAGAGTAATATAAGATACCCTGAATAGGAGTTCCTAACGTCTGGATGAGAGTTAAGTAAGAATAGCCTCAATTGGTGTGATGTCATAGGGAATAGATGGGAGATTTGGTTTCAGAAATACAACTGTGGGATGATGAATGGTGTGGATCTTGCCCTCTCTCTATTTACCTACCGCCTCCCACAGGAAAAAAAAAATGTTTGATACATTTGGGCCATATTCCAAGACATAGTTTGGGCCACGTTTCTAGTTGGGTAGTCTCTAACTGAATGGTGACAGTCATGAGTATACCTTCCTGTACTCATGAAGGTTGGAGCTCACTTGTTTTCTGCAATATGTATACTCTAATGTACTCTCCAGGAGTCAGCTGGGGTTAAAATGGGATTGGGGCTTAACAGGCCCTTTTAGACCTATCACATTCTCTGTCCCTCTCTACCAGACTTGGGGTTTTCACTATAAGCCCAGCTATTAACATAATCATATTTCCTGTTTACTACTGACCCCTTTCTACCTGTCTTTTCAGGAACATCTTGGAGAGATCTCTTATTTTAATGAAGCATTAGACATTTCGTGGATTTCCCTAAATATCACTTAATAGCACACAATCCCACTATCCTCACAAACAAGAGGAATCTGCAGTCTGCATGCATTAGAGGCAATATAGTTTAAGATTACTTTTCCTGTGGGTGCCTGGGTGGCTCAGTCGGTTGACCATCTGCCTTCGGCTCAGATCATGATCCTAGGGTCCTTGGATCAAGCCCCACATTGGGCTCCCTGCTCAGCAGGGAACCTGCGTCTCCCTCTCTCTCTGCCTGCTACTCCACCTGCTTGTGCTCATGCCCTCTCTCTCTGTCTCTTGGTCAACTAAATAAATAAATCTTAAAAAAAAAAAAAAAGATTACTCTTCCTGGCAGTAGATTGCCTAGGTTATGATACCGGCTCTTTTGTTACCAGGTGCTTGACTTTGGGAAGGTTTTTTAGCTGCTATGTGCCTCAGTTTCGTCATGTATAAAATAAAGATAATAATAGTAACTAATATAATTGTTGTGAAGACCAAATGAGTGTTTGGCATAGTGCTTGTCCCATAAGCATTAAATATTAGCTATTGTGGTTATTGCAAGATACTAGATTTGAGTGTATGTTTGGAGAGTTATTAGTGATTCCTACAGAATTTACTAAGTAGTTGAGATGACAACTCAGAAGAAGAATCATTCCTCCAGAAAGCAGAAGTGATTCATGGGTGAAAGAAGGTTATGATTTTGATTTAGGACTTGAATTTTAAAGCACCACTCACATATAAAAATATAGTTGATAAATGCAAATAAGGATCTCAAGCCTGGTAGAAGAGCAGGCCTGAACAAAAAGATTTGGGAAGGAATAATGAGTACTGAATATTTGCTGTGGGTCAGATTCTGTGCTAATGTTTTGAGGGTTTTTTTTTTTTTCCCCCTTCTTTGAGTAATTTTATTCTATTCTCCAACTTTATTTTTCACAAGGTACTTTTTTTTTTAATGAGGAAATTAAGGCTAGAGGGGTTGTTTTCTTAAAATATCTTTGCTGGAACCTATAAACATACTACTAAAACTGATAAATGACTTCAGAAAGGTTGCAGGATATAGGGTCATTATGAAAGACGCCAGTTGTATTTCTGTATACTAGCAATAAGCAGTTGAGAATTATAAAGTAAAAGTTCTTAAAAATATCATTCGTAATAGTATCAAAAATATTAAATACTTGAAGACAAAATTAACAAATAAGAAGCAAGCACAGGTTACACACTGAACATTGCTGAGAAAAAGTAAAGCCAACCTAAATAAGTAGAGAGAGAAATTGTGTTTATAGATTGGAATGCTCAGTATTGGTAAAGTATCAATTGTGCCCAAACTGATTAACAGATTTAGTGCAATCCTGTTGAAAAACTCCACAAGTGTTTTTGTTTGTTTTGTTTTGTTGTTGTTGTTTTGCAGAATTGACAAACTAACCTAAAATATGCATGGAAATTCACAGGACCCAGAATATCCAAAACAATCTTTAAGAATGAAAGTGCCAAGATAATGCAACAGGAATTATTGATTCTAACATGCTGGAGTACTTTTATATCCATATGCAAGAAATTGAACCTCAACCCTTCCCTCACACAAAATATAAAAATTAATTTGTAATCATTTATAGATCTAAATATACGAAATAACACTAGAAAACTAGAAAAGGCATACAAGAAAATCTTTGTAACCTTCGGTCAATTAAAGATTACGTAAATAGGACACAAAGCGCAAGAACCATAAAGAAAATCTTGTTACACTGGACTTCATGAAAATAAGAAAATTTTGTTCTTCTGATCAGAAAGGCAAGGCAAGGCACAGACTTAAAAATATCTGCCAAACACAAATAATAACTATCCAGAACTCTTACAACATAAGTCAAACTGCCTGCTTTTAAAAAAAAAAAAAAAAATTTTACTGGTCAAGGGTTTGAATAGATACTTTACAAAAGAAAAAATGCCCAACATCACTATTAATCAACAGGAAAGTGAAACTAAAATCACAATTAGATACCACTACAACCACTAGAATGGCTAGATTTTAGAAGACTGATATACCAGATGTTGGGAAGATTGCAGGTCAACTGGGGTCATCATCCATTGCTGGTGTAGATGTGTAATTTATACAGTCACTTCAGAAAGCAGTTTGGTAATTTTTTATAAACAGACACTTACTGTATGACCCAGCAATTCTGCTTCAAGTTATTTACCCAAGAGAAAAACATGTCCATAAAGCAACTGTATAAAACTGCATTAGCAGCTTTATTCGTAATGGCTCAAAACTGAAAACAACCCAATGTATATCAGCTAGTGAATGAATGAAAAATCTTGGCACATACACATCACCATGGACTACTACTCAGCAATAAAGAATGAACTACTCCTATGTGCAACAACATGGATAGGTCTTTTCAAAAGCAGTTTGTTAAATGAATGCAGGCAGACACAAAAGACTACATACTATTTGATTCCATTTATGTGACATTCTAGAAAAGGCAAAAACTAATGACAAAGCAGATCAGAGGTTGTCAGGAGCAAGAGGTAGGATGACAGAATTGACTTAAGAGGAGCACAGAAAATTAGGGGGCATGGTGGAAATGCTGTGTTTCATGCTGATGGCTATCGTTACATGACTGTAGATATTTGGCAAAATTCATAGACCTGCACCCCTAAAAATAGTGAATTTTGCATGTGTACCTCATGTCCCAATAAAGCTTCTAAGTGGGGGATGGGAGGTGATAGTGGATGGTTGTACCAATATTCAAGTCTACTTCTCTACTTTTATGGCAGTGGTTGGAGGGCCAGACCAAAAAGTCATTGAAAATTTAAGATTTCTATTTTCAGATGATGTTTGGAAGTGGAAACTAGCTTCTAAGAGGTTGAGTTGTGAAGGTACAGAAGCAGCAGCTGTAAACAAATGGGAAAGGGGGAGGAACTATTAGCTTAAGGGGATAACAGAGTTAGGTAAAAGTTGAGTTTTTTTCCCTTCTTTGGGTCACAAGGGCACTAAGCATGTTTGTGAGCAGAAGAGAGGCACTTTGAAAGGAAAGGTTTGAAAATGCAATCAAGAAATGATCACTGAGCTAGTTAAAGTCTTTTAGCATCAAGAGGTTAAATGGAGAACTGCGATCCTTGAACCAGAGAAGGAACATTATCAGATAGGAGTGTTGGAAAAGAAAGAAAATTAGGGTAAGATGAACTTTTGAGGTAGAGATGAGGGAACCTCATCTTAATAAAGAGAAAGTCATCAAATGAGACTGAAGGTGGCCTGGAGAGCCTTAACAATACACAACTTTTGGAACAATCACTACAGAGAATATAATGGTCTGGTAGATTTGAACAAGTTTATTCTAAACAGCAGTAAGAGCCAGGTCATGGCCTTGGTCCGCATGCTATCACTGATGTTCTACAGCTTCTCTTAATTCAAAACATAAGTTCACAATTCAAACGAGAGGCAGACCAAATCCAGCCTGCCATCTGTTTTTCTGCAACCTACAAGCTAAGAATGGTTTTTATATTTTTTTTAATTATTAGGGAAAAAATCAAAAGAAGAAGAATAATGTCATAGCACATGAAAATTACATTAAAATCAAATGTTAGTGTCCATAAATAAAGTTTTATTGGAACACAACTATACCCATTGGTTTATATATATACATGGCTGCTTTTGTGCTAACACCTGCTCAGGTGGGTTGTTGCAACTGAAACCATATGGTCTGCAAAGCCTAAAATTTTTACTCTCTGACCCTTTACGGAAAAAGCTTGCTGACCCATTTATGTAAAACCAGCTTTCTTTATCTATACCAGCTTTTCAGCAGCTTAAATTAAGTAACAGTGGTCCCTAACCAGTTACCCATCTCTTTCTCTATAGAGATTCAAAAACTTGAGGAGGTAGGTCAACATTTATAGATTCCTTCCTGGATATCAGCAGTGATTTTCTCATTCTCCTTAGCTGAGCAAATGGGAAATTATTTGACTTTGAAGACATAGTTCTATTTCTCTGTAAGGTTTTAAGTTGTTAACATTCCATTGACTGGAAGAAAAACAAAACTCTGTGCTTCCAAAATGTTCATATTTTAAACAATTAGAGCATGTCACTGTTCATAGGAAAAATAAGAAATATGATGAGACCTCTTGTAGGGTGAAAATGGAACAGCTCGGTCAGGAGAGCATGTAAGATCACCTATCATTTTGTCCACAAAAGGCTTTTTTTTTTTTTTTTCTTTAAAGATTTGGCAGTCTTGAATATTTATTTTTATTTAGCAACCACTAATGTAGTACATACTATACCAGCAGTTTTAAGCATTTTACTAACATTAATTCATTTAATCTTTGTATGATGAGATTGTTATTATTCCTATAGATAAGGAAACTGAGGCAGACAGGTAGTAGGGGGCAGGTATAGAATTTAAACCCATACATCTGGCTTCAGAATCCTTGCTTAATATAGTCATATGTAAACATCTAAAATTAAAAAAAAAAAAGTAAACATCTAAAATTACATTATGTAAACAAATACTCTTCAGTCTCATCACATGAGCCTTCAAGATCACCAGAGGCACTTTCTGAATTATCCTACATACAGTTTTCCAGAACACATCACTTTTACTGCTTTTTCAATTTTTTCACTGTTTGAATCCCTTAATAATACGGCCACTGGATTTTTATCTTTAGCCACAAGTATCCATTTAAATAATTGGGGGCAAAAAATTTTTTCTTTCTTTTGGCATGTTTGTGATTTTCAAAAAGTGATTGATTTAGATGTCTTTTTAAAATAATCTCTAAGCCTCTTTTCAGTGTAGTTGTGAAGCTGATTCCTAGAAATATTTATTAAATCTGTGTTAAATGTTTTGTTTTCATGCTGATAGATCCCTTCAAATGAACAATATCAGCATTCAAAATCTGCACTGATGGTGGTTTTGGCAAGCCAATTTGTCTTCCCCAAATAGGATTTTATGCTTCAAAATAAAGTAGTTGAAAGAATGCTCAGTGAAAGAGATTCTATAAGAACTCAAAAAAGTGACACCCTTTTTGTCTTCAGGATAATTTTGAAGGAAAGGCCTTATCTTCTGCTCACTCCCAACTCTACATATCAGTAAGATACAGAGTCAAAGCAAAGGGAAGTAACGTCTCTCAACTTCCTTCTGTGAGAACCATAACACCCTTAATGACCTTCAACCCTCCTTAAGCCTCTGCTGACATAAAACACAGCTTTTCCTCTGCCCATGAAGAGCCTTTGAGTGTTTTATTCTTTTTGTGGACCTGTGGAGCCTGGACCGGTTTTCCTCTTCTTTGTTCACCTTTCATTCTTGTTCTTTGTCTCTAATCTTTTTCTCTTTTCAGTTGTCTCTGTCCATATTTACCTACCACATTTACCTTCAGTGTGTTGCTGAACATTGTATGTGTGCTTTTGGCTCACATATTTTATTCTGACTTTTTTAAAATGTTTTTAACTTTTTATTTTAACTTTTAACTTTTTAAGAAGTTTTATTTAACTTTTCAAACTTTTTTTTTTAAGATTTTTATTTATTTATTTATTTATTTATTTATTTATCTGACAGAGAGAGGGGGAGAGCGAGCACAGGCAGACAGAATGGCAGGCAGAGGCAGAGGGAGAAGCAGGCTCCCTGCTGAGCAAGGAGCCCGATGTGGGACTCGATCCCAGGACACTGGGATCATGACCTGAGCTGAAGGCAGCTGCTTAACCAACTGAGCCACCCAGGCGTCCCTAACTTTTCAAACTTTTATTTTAACTTTATTTTATTTAACTTTTTAAAAATGCTTTATTTTAACTCATAAAAATTTTTCTCTCTTGGATACAGTATGTTGAAGTGTAAGAGCCCAGAAATTTGAGTCAGTCTTGGATGTAGATTCCATCACTTTTACTTACTTGGGCACGTCATTAACTTTTCTGAGTCTCTGTTTATCTCTAAAAATTTCACATAATGCGAAATTCTGTGTTAGAGTTTTGGTGATGGTTAAATAAAAAGTAAACATAGATGGAAAGCAGATATAAACCGAAGGTTCCAAAATATTAGGCTCTGTTCCTTTGTGTTGGTCTCTATGCATGCTGACAAGTCATGCCAATTCATGTTTCTCTTCGTAAATGGCTCTAGGGTTCATCTCTGATGTTTGATCACAAGCCTCTCACAACTACTTCTTTGGGTCTTGGTTACAAAAGCCAAGTGAGAGAAAAGAAAGAGGAAGCAGGGCAATAATAAAAGCACCAAATTTCCACCAGCCTGAAGAGAAGGAGTAATGCCTTCTGAGATGGGAAAACATAGGGATAATATAGGGAGAAGAGTGAAGGCTAAGAAAATATTTAAGAAGAAAAGGCATTTCTTCAAAATAATAGTCGGAAGTTCTTAAAATGTTTTTTTTTCATTCAATTAGTATTTATTGGGTGTCTTTGATTATATTGAGTACTTTGTTATTTCATTTTTATTCTGAATAAAATTAAAAGCAATAAACAGATTGTTAAATAGGTATCTAGGGATATAGACATTTTCTGGAATTTTATAAGCTTTCTCAATTGATAAATGGCTGTAGAAAATGAAAATCTGTTTATAACATGATATGTTAGCTATAAACTGGCATAGTATTACATTTTATATATGCTTGTTTGAAAACCCCAAGGTAGTGATTTACAGAAAACTGGCAAGTAGATATTTAAAAATTTAAAGATGAGGAAGTACACCTAACAAAGTGATTTTGTTCTTCTCATTATTATCTTATGTTTCTCTTCTTCATTTCTGTTTTATTTACATGCCCTCATACATGCCTTCATTACATTCTTGTGGGCAGGCTAGTGAACTGCACTTACATTCCTAAAATTATGTGTACATTTTGCAACTACTTTAACTCATTACAGAGCTTAAGTATTGCACATCATATCATACTAACTTTGCTTCTTCTTTGGCATTTCTGTATTCAAAATGTTTTTAGATGTTGTCATGTCTCCTTCTACACCTTAGTCATTAACCAAACTGTACCTTTTTAGAAACTTAATCTTTTTTGTAGCTCAGCCATACCTATCCTATAATCATTTTGGTTTCTTTTTCCTTCACTCCCTATAATTTGTTTTCATCTTATGCTGACAGCTAATCATGGAAGTAATCATGTTAATTCACTAGTTTTGTCATAGAACAGAAAAGACTGCTCCTTGTTAAATTAATTTATGATACTTAAGTGTTTTTACTCTGGCTTGAACCTATTTGGTAACTTAAATTTTATAACATCTAAAAATGGCTAATAGGAATCTATTTTTTTTTATTTTTTAGGAATCTATTCTTTAATTCAGTAAATATTCATTAAAAGCTTATGATAGGGACTCCTGGGTGACCTAGTCAGTTAAGCGTCAGCCCTCAGCTCAGGTCATGATCCCAGCGTTCCGGGATCGAGTCCCACATCAGGCTCCTTGCTCTTCAGGGAGCCTGCTTCTCTGCCTGCTGCTCCCCTGCTTGTGCTCACTCATGCTCTCTCTCTCTCTCTGACAAATAAATAGCTTTTATTTATTTATTTGATAGAGTGACAGGGAGAGAGGGAATACAAGCAGGGGGGGGTGGGAGAGGGAGAAGCAGGCTTCCTGCTGAGCAGGGAGCCCCATGAGGAGCTCTATCCTAGAACCCTGGGATCATGACCTGAGCCAGAGTCAGTTGCTTAATGATTGCGCCACCCAGGTGCCCCAATAAATAAAATCTTAAAAAAAAAAAAAAGTTTATGCTGTACCAGGTGATATATAGATCCTAAGAAACCAAAGACGTGTTAAACAACATACTAGCACCCAAGCAACTTCTATTTTTTTAACTGTACAAGGCACTGTGTAAGCATTTTACATACATGAGCCCATTTAATCACTCAGAACTCAACATCCCCAGGTATGTCCTCGGGGATTTTGATTGAGCAGGTCTAAAGTGGAGCCATCACATCTAGAGATCTTAGAAGTGTCACAAGGGGTTCTGATGGTTTTCCTGGTTGGGCTAGATAAATTACGCTTGGGGGTCCTACTGACCCTTAGAAAAGAAAAAAAATCTTGCTAATGGTCCAGTTCTATTACCAACTATCTGGGTTTGAAGACCTAGGACTCTGGTTTCTAGATCCCTATTCAGTTGAGTTTATCCTAGAGTCCTTGTGGAATTCTATAGCCCATTCTCAGAATTCTTTGTTAAGATTTATCACATTTGCCTGCTAATAGGAAGTTGGTCTAAATAAATATCTTTTACATCCCTTTTTATCTTATTCAGTACTTTGTGTGTGAACCATAGTAAATTGATTTCCTTTCTTTGAGCTATATGTTGTGGAAAAATAAGACAAAACTATGATTAGCCTCCTTCCCACTACTGTTCATACTTGACATTACTCCATAAAAACATCCTCTAAAAGTGCTTTTTTCTTACAACTTTTTTTTCTAAGAGCAGTTTTTAGGTTCACAGCAAAATCGAGAGGAAAATACAGAGTCTTATAACTATTTTAGATTCAGTTTTATATATTTTGATTTTTTAAATGTATCCTAACACTCCGCAGTACATATATTAAAGGCAGCAGGAAATAGTTTGAGTGCTGTAAAGCGCTGATATAATAAATACTCTTGGATCAGAGGATGATTCAAGCTGAATTTTAAGTGTTTGTTGTCACGTTGCCACATAAGGGAAAATAGCTATCCATTCAAGCACTATTATAAAATATTTCACTCTAATTTTATCTCATGCATGCTTTGATTTATTTTAAGGCAACATTCTTCTCATTTATTCCACTTAAGTACTTTTATCCCCACATACCTGCAGCACCTATTTTTGCCTTTATAAGATGGCCAAATATTACTACATATTATTTATTAATGACATTACATATTTTATTTGATCATAATATGATAGATGCATTGAATTACTCTAAATGGATGCTTGAAATTCTTATAAATCCATGGTGCAGTTGTTAAACATACTCAGCGTTTTTAACCCAGCAAAAAAAGATTTCTCACATTCATTTAAGAATTAGCCTGTAAGCCAAAAATGACAGATGTAGTCTTACAGCTGAGAAGTGAACTTGTTGAAGAAATTGAAATGGCAGAAATATTTGGAGAAATAACCCTAGTACCTTTTAAATTCCTTTCTCTTGTCCTGTAGTAACCATTGTTGCAACATTGATGGTTGTTTTTATAAGTCTTCTCTATCTGGTTTCTCTTCGATTTAGAAAATTTCACAACTGAAAGGAAAGGATCAAAATCCTGATTCTCTGTAATTTTATATTCATATTTTTGAACTTAAGTAATTGCTCTCCTAATTTTCATTATAGTTTTCATTCAATATCAAGCTGTATATTTTAAAATACAGTAATATCAAGATTATAAAAACAGAGAAAACATTTGGCAGAACCAACATGTAACAATGCAAAAAAATAAATTCTCTAAAATAACATTTTTTAAATTTTAATGACAGTGAAAAGAAAGAAATTTCAGATATATACTCTAATATGTATTAATTGTTCTAGGGTTTGTTTTCTCTTTGGGGTTTTTTTGTTTTGTTTTTTTTTTGTCTGCTTCAGAAGTTTAGGGGAGGTTGGTTTTTTGGCTTTTGTTTTGTTTTTGCTTTTTGAAGTACCGATTAGAAATTGTAGATTGGGTATGGTAGAACCTCAGTGCTTATTCTTGGATTCAGGATCTTTCAAACATTTTCAGAATATTAAGAAACTAACCAACCAAGATTTGCTCTACTAGACATTGACAATATGTACTTCGTCCCTTATTTGGCTAATAACACTTTATTGTGTGAAGTAAAATATGTTTGAGCCAGAATTATTTATATTGAAACTAATGTTTCCTTTTTTAAATTGCCTATTTCAAAGACTTTGAGTTGCCTTTAGGAAGATTACTTTTTTTTAAAAAAGATTTTATTTATTTATTTGACAGAAATCACAAGTAGGCAGAGAGGTAGGCAGAGAGAGGGGGGAGGAAGCAGGCTCCCCACAGAGCAGAGAGCCCGATGCGGGGCTCAATCCCAGGACCCTGGGACCATGACCTGAGCCAAAGGCAGAGGCTTTAACCCACTGAGCCACCCAGGTGCCCAGGAAGATTACTTTTAAGTCAAATCATATAACATGAAAACAACTAACTTTTTTCTCCAGCTTCTCTCTTCCCAGATAGATTACCTGTAGTGATACCATTTTTTTAGGATTTACAAATTTTCTTTTCTTTTTTCTTTTTATATTAATGTAAATATCTTTATATGATTTTAGATATATCCATAATCATGTCTATATATGTACATCAGTAATGAGTCAAATTTATACTTGTATTTTTTTATTTTTTATATGTTTTTAAAGAAACATCTTTTTTATATTTTTTTGTTTATATTTTTTTTTGAAAGAGATCACAAGTAGATGGAGAGGCAGAGAGAGAGAGAGAGAGAAGCAGGCTCCCTGCTGAGCAGAGAGCCCCATGCGGGACTCGATCCCAGGACCCTGAGATCATGACCTGAGCCGAAGGCAGCGGCTTAACCCACTGAGCCACCCAGGCGCTCTGTTTATATCTTTTTAAAGAAACATCAGAATATATGGATCCGACTAAGGATACCTCACAGACTTCTCCCTACCATCTCAGCAGTGCTTAGCAGGATTGCGTCATAGCAGTCCTTGGGGCAGCCGTCAATTGTAAAGGCCTTATGCCCTCAAAGATATATTTGGTTTGGAAATTCAGACTTTATTTAGAGTAAAACCCATGTTGCATTGTGTGGGTGAATAAACTGGCTGCTGCTATTTGGTGTGAAAATGAGGTTAAGAAATTGGGGAGAGGCAAAATGTCTAACAATAGAGAAATACTTAATGGAAAATTACAGGGCCAATAATAATACTTATGAAAGGGATTTAACAGTGTAAGAGCTTTTTAAGTTAAATTAGCAAAAACAAGGATAGCAAATTCTATATGAAGTATGATTTACGTACATAATGTTCATAGTAAGCATTTCATATATAATATCAAAGATTGGTAAGGAGTAGAGAAACCATATTTCATATACTTCTGGTAGGTAATATTTTAAATTTATATTGCTATTTAGGAGGAATATGCACAGAATCTACCAAAATTTAAAGTCTTTTGACCCAACAGTTCCATTTCATATCTCTCTGAGAAACATTCAGTTGTACATGGGAGGCATTATTTGGGGTGGTCTTGAAAACACCGTATGTAATAAAAAATTGGAAATAATCTGAATATTCTTCAGCTTTGAATTAAATAAATGGACTGAAATTAATTAAATAATTCTGTTTACATTGTGATCTCCTGGGTAGCAAATGAAAGATACGAGGTACAGACAGGGAAATATCCCAAAACATACTCGTAAGTGGGGAAAAAAAAGAATTTAGAGTATTTGAGACATGGTGGTTTTTTTTGGTTTTTTTTTTTTTTAAATAAAGAAAAAGAACAGGCGCCTGGGTGGCTCAGTGGGTTAAAGCCTCTGCCTTAGGCTCAGGTTATGGTCCCAGGGTCCTGGGATCGAGCCCTGCATCAGGCTCTCTGCTTGGTGGGGAGCCTGCTTTTTCCTCTCTTTCTCTCTCTGCCTGCTTCTCTGCCTACTTGTGATCTCTGTCAAATAAACAAATCTTCAAAAAAATAAATAAATAAAAAGAAAGAAACAAGAAAAAAGGAGAATAATATATTCTTCTGTATATAATATGTACACATTGTTTAAAAAATAATCTAGAAACATACACAGAAAATAAGTGTTTTTCTCTAAAAGGAGAAATAAAGTTGAGAGTGGTGATGAAGAGATTTTCAATCTTTATTTGTAATATTTGAAATTTTTACCCTAAGAATGGAATTGATAAATTTCTTACAGAATTGAAAGCAAATATGAAAATGTTTAATTGTGTAGAGAAGACAAGAAGGAAATATATAAAGATATAAACAGCAGCTGTCACTATGAGCTTATGAATGATATTTTTCTTCTTTTATTATATAATCAGTACAAACATTCAAAGGACTTTTTTAAAAAGACATCAATTTTAAATGGTGAAAAGAGAATTCTTATGTGATTTATTGTTTATGTCAGTATAAAAATGAATCAAAATTATTTTATTTTTTTTTTAAAGATTTGTTTATTTGAGCATGAGAGAGTGGGTACAAGTGGGAGGAGGAGGGGAGGGAGAGAAACTTCAAGCAGACTCCCCACTGAGCAGAGAGTCTGACATGTCACAAGGATCTATCTCAGGACCCACGAGATTATGACCTGAGCTGAAACCAAGAGTCAGACACTTAACCAGCTGAGCCATCCAGGCGCCCCCTTTAAATTATTTTTTAAATAATAACAGAATTATTTGTTCAAATAAGTATCTATTTCCCAGTCTGTAAAATACTTGCACTTATCCTGATACCACTAGTGCATTTGTTAAAAATTCAGTCCTCTTTGTCCTAGTTGCAATTCCTGTAGATTAGACTCTCTAGTAAATCCATTAGTATAGTTTTGGCACATAATTTTAAATACTGGTTTAAGGTACCAAGTCTCAAGTAAGTGTGAAGGACTTCTTTTGCCTTTCTAGCTTTGATACTGTATCTCTTTAAACAGAAAATGTCTATATTATATAAATCTTAAATATGATACATGGCCCACAAGTGTTTTCTTACTAATCAGTTAAGTTCTAAAATACAAGTTTTAGTAAACGCTCATATACTTGTCTTTGCTCAAATACCACCTTAAAAGAAATGCCTTCCCTGCCCAACGTCTTTAAAATAGCACCACCATCTCTCTCATTCTCTATTCCCTTACTCTGTGTGATTATTATTAGAATTTATTAGCATTATCACCTTACATTTGTTTATCTCCCACATCAGATGTGAGTTCCTTGAAGAGTAGTGATGCTATTTGTGTTTGACCAGTATCTGATAAGTAATACCTAACACAGGTATGCAGTAAGTATTTTTAAATGAATTAGATGTTGATGAATGAAATGTTTTGGTTAATGTAAAGTTAGCTCTATAGAAAAATAGCAATTTTAAAAGAAGAAAGTACATTACTTTTGTAAAAAGTATTTTGTCTTCTAGTGCCTCACTCTCAGTATGCTTTAAATATGTAGTTGGGGGTGCCTGGGTGGCTCAGTGGGTTAAGCCTCTGCCTTCGGCTTGGGTCATGATCTCAGGGTCCTATGATCGAGTTGCATGTTGGGCTCTCTGCTCAACGGGGAAGCTACTTCCTTCTCTCTCTCTGCCTGCCTCTCTGCCTACTTGTGATCTCTGTCAAACAAATAAATAAAATCTTTTTAAAATAAATAAATATATCATTGGTAGAATACTAGTTAATGTACTAGTTAATGTACTAGTTAATATACAGGTAAATACATACTATTGAGAACCAGAAAAAAAGCTTTAGACATAATTAAAAACTCAGTGGTTTTGTTTCTTTAACCTAAGAGACAGCTTTTTCTCAGCCACAGAAACAGAAAATCCAAACAAACAAATTTTTTTTCTCATTTCTTTATTGGAATAAGTGAATCTTAGGCTTTGGTTAATTATTCAGTAATCTATCCAGAGGCATTCTGATCATGTGATACAAGTTTAAAAATACATACATAGGTCTAGAAACACAACCAGAATTCTCTGTACACAGAATGAAACTAAGTCTTATCCCCTGGGAATTAGAAATAGCAGGCACAAAGATTAGTTAAGCTATAGATCATTTATTAGCTCAACCAAAATGAATAATGTGAAAAGGAACATCAACTCAGTGAGGCCTTATTAAAAGAATAGTGAAGAAGGGGCCCCTGGGCAGCACAGTCAGTTGAGCAACTGACTCTTGGTTTCAGCTCAGGTGGTGATCTCGGGGTCACAGGATTGGCACCCCTCTTCTCCCACCCCCTCCCCATTCCCTCCCCTATTCCCCAGTCCCCTGCCCCATGTTGTGCTTCAAGTTCAGTGTGAGTCTGCTGGGGTCTCTCTCTTTCTTGAACAGATAAATCTTAAAAAAAAAAAAAAAAAAAAAAAAAGGAGGGAGAGGAGTCAGAGATAGCAAAGTAAAATGGGATTGATAGCCGATCTATGTAAGATTGATTCTCAGTTGATAAGAAATGTCAGCGCTTGTCAACTCCAATTTCCCACAGCAAAATCCACCAAAGGCTTCCTATCTGGAGACCCAGATGCATCTCTGTCTCAAAGCACGCCTTTTATATGTGGCAGGTTTATCAGCCGCCTCTGCCCCATTGATTTTGAAATTTAGAATTAGATTATCCTCCTCACACAAAGGATGTAGTGGTCCAGCCATGACTGTCTGTTCCTTTGTATTTTTCTGAGTCCCACAGTGTTTTCTCTGTATTGAGCCAGAATACCTTTCAGTCCTTACTCTCAGTTACTCTGCCTAATGCCTGACTACTAAAATTCCTTCCCTGAATCCTTGCCAATCACTGGAAATCCTGTTACTCTGCTTAGCTTCTTTTGCCAGTCTTCCTTGTGCAGATTTTACTTCCTGTGCTCTCTCTACACGCAGCTCTCCTCTGGCGCACGAACGCCCAACCTCCACTGCTGCGGGCCTATCTTCCAGAGTGGACCAGCTCTTAAAGTTTGTTAGTGGAGGGACCACTTCCTGGTCCTGGTGATTACAGGAACTTCACTACTGAGTATAATCTGTTCTGGGTATTTTACCTTAGAATGGCTTTCTACCAAATGAGATTAGATACAATATCCAATTTTAATATTGGGATAACCATGAACATTTTGTGGACAAAATTCAAAGATCAGTTGCTGTTTCTTATTGCAATAAAAAAAAACTGAGATTAAATAAAAGACTAATAAGTATATAGGTCCTTCACCTTTTTACCCAATGATAACCTTGTTGATAGAGTTGGGAATAAGCCGTACACATTTCTTGGCTTAATAATCAGAGTGTCTTGAGGAAAACTTTCACCATAGTGTATATATTGTGACTGCTCATATAAATATTGTTAAAAAAAACCTGTTGTCTTTGAGGCACAGTTGGTTAAGCATCCGACTCTTGGTTCCCATTCAGGTCATTGATTCCAGGATCATGAGATCGAGCCCAGCTTCCAGCTCCATGCTCGGTGCAGAGTTTGCTTAAGAGTCTCTCCCTCTCCCTCTATTCCTCCACTCATGCTCTGGCTCTCTAAAATAAATATATCTTATTTATTAAAAAAAACTAAACATCTGTTGTTATTTAGTGTTTTATGCAGTGCTTTTGTTCAAATGAGTTCTACCATTTCTGAGAATTGAATGCCACGTTGATCTTTCCCCTGCAGTTATTTCTTAGCATTGCAGAACGTGCGATGCTACTTGGATTTAATTCACCATAGCCTGAGAGCATTTCTTATGGTCAGCATGTCTGTAGCTCCCTATTTAATAGGTGGTTTTCACCTTTTAACCTGTCTCCTTATATCTCCATCTTTAAAAATTTGTTGTAATGTATTCCTTACAAGGAAACGATTAATTCTAGAATTTTGTATTACTATTTTTAAAGCACTATTGTGATATATGGGTGAATCTTAAGAAAACTAAAAACCCAGTTACAAATGTAGCGTAATCTAGCTAAATTGGGACCTGGGATGAGATCACTGTAAGGATAGTTGGAGATTCTGATTATCCTTCTAACTTTATAGGAAATTTCGCCTCTTAGTGTTACTATGCTGAATTAGAATGTGAAACATAAAGTTGTTAACAGATGGCTAATAATAGCTTCATTCAAATAAGATGTTCACATGATGAGAATAAGACGAGAAGTCAGAATCAACAAAGTAAAATGTGACAGATTCTATTAGCAAAACAAGCAAGCAGGAATTACTTGAGTCTGTGGCACTCGCTCTTGTCATCTTCCGGTCGTCCTGGCAGTACTGCTTTTGCAGCTCTAACGCTCTTCAGCATTGTCACAGCTCACTGTAACAAATTCAGAATGATCACACAGGCTTCATGACTGGAGGCAGATTCTTTAATTGTATCAACAATGCAGGAATAGATTAGTCCTTTAGATTTATCATTTGACTTCTAGAAGTGTCAGTTTATTAAACTTAGTGTTCTCAAATTTCTAGGAGATAACTTGTTATTTAACTTTTCAATATAGGGGAATAGTATAACGCTAAAAGTAACTTTCAAGTGCTGTATAATGCATAAGAACAGGTGGCGCTAAAAGCTGAGCCTGTAATTTCCTATTTGGAGTTGGCATTGATTACCCACAATGTCTTGAATCCATAGGAAGGCAAACTTCGCAGTTTAATCTTTTCAAAGCAATTTTAAAGATCAATATCACATTCTGAATGACTTACTAGAATTTATTTGGCTAATGCAGTCTAGAGTGTTCCCTGGGTTTAGCATACAAAATAGCTATTGATCTCACACATGTTTTATACATTTATATTTATAAAACAACCTAACTCAGGGACACGTTCAGGTCAGTAAAACATTGAATTAATAAATGTTTGAGTAAAAGAATTTTTTTTGCCACTTCACACCCATGGGAATGGCTACAATAAAAGAAAAACAGTGATGATAAGGATATGGAGAAATCAGCACCCTCATAACTGCTGGTGGGAAAGTAAAGTAATCCAACCACATTGGAAAGCAGTTTGGCAGTTTCTCGGAAAGTTAAAAAATAGAGTGCCCATTTGACCTAGCAATTCTTTTCCTAGGTATAAAACCAAGAAAAACAAAAACATGTTTACATAAAAACTTCTACATAAATGTTCATAGTAGCATTATTCATAATAGCCAAAAAGGTGGGAATGACCCATACGTCTAAGAGCTAATGAACGGATAAATAAATTATGGTATATCCGTGCAATGGAATATTATTCAGCCGTAAAAAGGAATGGAGTACTCATACGTGGTACAACATGGATGAACCTTGAAAACATCAAAAAGCCCCGTATTATATGATTCCATTTATATGAAATGTCCAGAGTAAGCAAATCCATACAGTAAAAAAGTAGAATAGTGGTTGCAGGGGCCTGGCAGGAGAGGGGAATGGGGAGTAATTGCTAAATGAAGGTGAGTTTCTTATTTGGGGTGATAGAAACATTTTGAAATTAGATAGTGGTGATGCACAATTTTGTGATTATACCAAAAACTATAAAAAGTGAATTATACACTTTTAAGGGTTAATTTTACAGTGTATATATTATGTCTCAATAAAAAATATTTTCAGTGTTTCTTTTTCTGTATAAAAAGATGTTTTTTTAACAAAATTGTAAAAGATTTTACAGATACATATGTCGTGTCCTACTGGCAGGACTTTCCAGGAAGTTAAACACACAAGCTGGCATTTACCTGAAAGCCTTGCTTTATCTTAAATCGTGTATACCAGTATCCACTGAACTTCCACCAATCTGAACGTGGAATGTTTTTATCAAAGACAAAAAAAGTGTCAAGAGTGAAGGAGCCAAGAACTAATACCTAATGCATATCTTCTTTGATTATACTTTGAATGTTACTGTTACTGTCACATAGTGAAATGACTTTTAAAAATCTTATCTGAGGTGCGCCTGGGTGGCTCAGTGGGTTAAGCCGCTGCCTTCGGCTCAGGTCATGATCTCAGGGTCCTGGGATTGAGTCCCACATCAGACTCTCTGTTCAGCAGGGAGTCTGCTTCCTCCTCTCTCTCTCTCTCTCTTCCTGCCTCTCTGCCTACTTGTGATCTCTCTCTGTCGAATAAATAAATAAAATCTTAAAAAAAAAAATCTTATCTGAGAGGCACCTGGGTGGCTCAGTGGGTAAAGCCTCTGACTTCGGCTCAGGTCATGATCTCGGGGTCCTGGGATCGAGCCCCACATCGGGCTCTCTGCTCAGCGGGGAGCCTGCTTCCCCCAGACTCTCTGCCTGCCTCTCTGTCTACTTGTGATCTCTCTCTCTCTCTGTCGCATAAATAAATAAAATCTTAAAAAAAAAATGCTTATCTGACCTCAGAAATGTCAGTTAAGAATATCATAATAGTCATGGAAACATCATTTGCTATAGAGTCAAATATAGCTGGATTTGAGACCCAACCCGAAATTTACTAGCAGATTCTTCTTGTTAAGGAAATTCTCTGACATCTCTGAGCCTTTGGGTCTTCATCTGCAAAATCCCTCATAGAGTTGTCGTAAGGATTCCATGAGATACCCTGAATGAAATAAGACTGTTCTCTCTGCTTCCCTGCTGTACACATACTCTCGTTTCTTCTCTCTACAGCACTTCCCACCCCAAACCTCCTTGTACATTGCCCACCGCACACATATCCATACAAACCAAATTATGTCTCCTTCCTCTGTGTTCCCATGGTACCTAGGGATTACCCTACTGAAGCACTTGCCATACTCTGTTGAATTTTCATGTTTATTTGCCTATCTTTTCCAGGAAACTAACTTGTTTAAGAGGAGGGAAACCATTTTGTCTACCGTTATATATACATTTATCTAGCATAGTGACTAGCTGAATAAATATTTGAATAAATGAATTTTAATAACATAATCTAGCATTATACTGGGTTCATAATAGCTCCCTCAAACAGTATAATGTTCCTATGTTTTCCTCTCTAGAACATAATCATCCTGAAGCATTTTCAAATTTATAATAGGTGGTGATGTATATATGGAAAGGGTTTTATTACAGGTTAGCCCTATGGAATGAAGAAAATGTTCTTTATCTGTGTTATAATAGACTACTTGTTACTTATTTATCTTGGTAATTTGTGCATGATGTTTTCTTGTAATATCCATCTATACATATTTACTAACTTAAAATTTTATTTTACAAAATTCCTAAGAATGTGCAGTCCAATGTGCATATTTCCTGCCATCTTCCATCTGACGTTACTTACACTCAGAAAGAAACAGCAGGCTTGGAATCAATTTTGCTGTAGATTTAAGTCAGCCTTTGAAATGTATAGAAATTAAATCATTTTAAGCAATAAAACTGAAACTTGCTCTTACAATTTTTTATTTTAAATGTCTTACGAAATAATAATAATCGGCAATAATTATTTGGGGACAAAAGGAATTCATTGCTAAGGGAACAATAGAGGTAGTTTAGTTAGTACGTTTTGTTCTCCAGACTTTGTGTATTTCCATACATATGCCTATCTAAATTATTTACAGAAGCTTTGCTATATAAATATGTTATTAACTACATAATAATATGGGGGTATGGAAAAAGTACAAGTAATGTTTGTGTTAATAGAAATCATTGAGATTTTTGTAGAGTCTCATAACCATTCTGTTTCTTTCAGGTACAGAGAACTGCAACTTAGTACAGAAAGCAAAGTAACAGAATATCTCTATCAGAGTAAATTAAAATCTTTTGAAAGTGAGCGTGTTCAACTTATCCAAGAGGAAACTGCAAGAAATCTCACACAGTGTCAGTTGGAATGTGAAAAATATCAGAAAAAAATAGAGGTACATATACAGACTTTTCTTTTAAAATTAGCATAACAGGGGTGCCTGGGTTGCTCCATAGGCTAAGCGTCCAGCTCTTGGTTTTGGCTCAGGTCCCGATCTCAGGGTGGTGAGATTGAGCTCCATGTTGGACTTAAAGCTCAGCACAGAGTCTGCTTGAGATTCTTTTCCCCGCCCTCTCCACCCCTTTTGTTACCCACACCCACTCACACTTTCCTTCCCTCCCTCTCTCTGTCTGTCTCTCATAAAAAAAAAAAAAAAAAAAAAAAAAATCTTAAAAAAAAAATAAAATTAGCATAACATGGGACTCCTGGCTGGCTCAGTCAGTAGAACATGCAACTCTTGATCTCAGGGTCAGGAGTTAGAGCCCCACTTTGGGCACAGAATTTAATTTTTAAAAAATAATTTAAAAATAGAATAAAATTAGCATAGCATATACTTTTAATAAGTAGAAAGTCCATATTATATTGAGCTTTATTTTTATTTTACCTGTAGGACCTAGCACTGCCCTGCATATGTACATGTGCACACACACACAAGATATGTATATGTCAGAAAGATATGTTAATAAAAAGGACTGGAATTGTCAGGGGAAAAAAAGAAAGAAACAAAAAGATCTCATTCACAATAGCAACTAAAATATATATAATTACTTGCAATATTTTTAATAGGAATAGTACAGAGCCTGTATCAAGAAAAGCATACAACTTGATAATATATAAGCAACACCATCTTTCTGGTAATATGCAGCATTACAAATTTTTCTGTTTTTATCAAGTGATATTACATATTTTTAATCAAATGTTAGCATGCTCTAAGTAATTAGAACATTAGAACAAAGTAATTCTGTCGTATAACTAGAAGAAAAAAACAAGGAATAAGCAATTTTTAAAATTTATTTATTATAGAGAGAGAGAGTACGTGTGTGAATGGTTGGAGGGGGCAAAGGGTGAGGATCTTCAAGCAGACTCCCCGCTGAGCCTGGGGCTCAATCTACAAACCCATAAGGTGATCACTGAGATCATGATCTGAGCTGAAACCAAGAGTTGGACATTCAACTGACTGAGTCACCCAGGTGCCCCAAGAATAATAAATATTTCAAGAAGATTGTTAAAAAGAAATAATAAGGGAGTGCCTGGGTGGCTCAGTGGGTTAAGGCCTCTGCCTTCGGCTCAGGTCATGATCCCAGGGTCCTGGGATGGAGCCCCACATGGGGCTCTCTGCTCAGCAGGGAGCCTGCTTCCTCCTCTCTCTCTCTGTCTGCCTGTCTGCCTACTTGTGATCTGTCTGTCAAATAAAAAAAATCTTTAAAAAAAAAAAAGGAAAAAAGGAAATAATAATAAGGAGAAATATGTATCACATTTTAAAATTCATTCTGAGGTAAGAACGTTAAAACCCACCCAAAAAAAATCCACAAGTGGTATCAAGTATGAACTCAAGACCCATAATTACATAAATTTAAGAATGTATTCATTGTAAAGGTTATATTACAAATCAGGTGAGAAGGGTGAATTGGACAACAAATAGTGCTGTGAAAATCATTTGAGTATTCAGAGAAGATACTTACATACTTCTCACTCTATACCAAAGTAAAACTGAAATGGATCCTAGCTAAATGTAAATACAGAACTATAAAACCATTAAAACTACATACAGATGAAGTTTTGTGTTATGTAACTTTGGGGATTAATTCTGATGATCTGTTGATTAAAAGCAGGGAAAGAAATCATATAGGAAAAATAAAATTTTTAATTCTTCCATGTTTTAAAAAAAAGTCTGAGTGATATTAAAGGGCAAAATAAAGACTGAAAAATAATATTCATGTTATATAAGAGAAAAGGCTTGTCTCCTTCCTTTTAAAAGATCTCTTATCAAAAGGACCTATGTTCCTCTTCTAGAGAATAGGTGGAAAGAAGGAATGAACTGTTTCCCAAGAAAAGACATACAAATTGCCAAGAAATAAACAAAAACATGTATTTTCCCTAATAATTACAGAAATGTAAATTTAAACTCTTTTCTACTTTTACTTAGGTCTTTTTGTTGTTTTGAAACTGCTGGCAGGAGTACCCTTAAAAGGGAAATCTCATGCAGTTAGAAAATAGAACATCTTTTCTGGAGGATAATATGGTGACCTGTATTAAAGTCCTTAAAAAATTGATCCCATGGGGTGCCTGGAAGGCTCAGTCCATTAAGCATCTGCCCCACTTGTGCTCTCTATCTTAAATACATAAATAAAATCTTTTAAAAAAGTGATCCAGTAATTTTAAAGGAATTTTACCTGAGGAAATAATAAGAAATGCTTATAAAGGTTTATCTTAATGGAATGTATCACAGCATTATTTTTTATATTAAAAATTGGAGTTTATTTAAATAGTTGATAATTAAACAATTTTCAGTTAGTATATTATAAACTGTATTTTTTGCTACATTCATGGTTTCTGTGGTTCCATGTAGTCATGTTCCTGAATATCTTAGATTTTTGGGAAGTGCTCATTTGAAAAATTGAAAAATGTAGCAATGTCATTAACATGGTTAATTAGCTAATGATGTAAGTTTTCATTATAGTACTTTCTCAGAGATTACATTTCTGAAAAGTACTCTGATAGGTAAAACTAAGATTAACAAGATAAAGGTTCTCACAGAAAATAAAGACTTAGGAAAAATATAAAAACGATATTAAATACATATAAGAAATAGAAGCGAAAATTATAGATAGTGTATATTTCTAAACCAGTATTTGGCATTTAAAAACTTTTTAAAATACCTTCTTCGGGAGCCTAGTGCAGTTATAATCTGCAACGGCAGATTTTACTACGCATGTTCAATTAGATCGTATTTGATCAGCTCTAATTTGGAATTCATCTTTTGCAAGTTATATTTTCCATGGTTTAAATTTCAGAATTCCTAGCAAAATGCCTTTTTTTTTCTCCCCTTCGCTTTGGTTGACTGTGCTTGAGGATGTGTCTTGGCGGCAGGTGGAAGGGGGATGGGAGGTATATACAGGAAGACCCAGAAGCACTTCCCTCTCTGTACTTCTGAAACCAACATTTCACTCCATAATAGTTTACAACACATGCATGCTGATGTTTCCTGAACCATTCTATTTTATTATTTTTAGCTGGTTGCAGTCCATATGCAGTATATATCTATATACTGCATATGCATATGCAGTCATGACCTCTTAGGTAACAACTTGCAGTGTGAAAACCACTCTCCCATAGACCTACTCACTTGGTCAGTGAATGCAGTTGACTAGCAATTATCGTGTTATTTTGTGTAAAGGTTGTGGAGAAACCTTTATAAAACATATTATGATTCTGAAAACTGGTTGATAAAACTAAGGCTTTAGGGGAATTTCTTTACATTTTTTCCTCCATTAAACTGGGAGCCTTGGCGGGGGACAGGGACTATTCATTTACCTAACACAGTGCTTTGCTCATGGTGGCTGCTCAATAAATAACGAGTGCATGAATGGTTTGATGAACATTACTACAGTACTATTGTTCAAATCCGTTTTTCTGAAATACTGGAAGGTATTTCTAAGACAATTCTTATTTATAATGAATTTGGAGAGAAGTAAATTTGCAAAGGATAAAGATTGTCATATGTACATACTTTTCTTTGGCTTTTACCTAATATTTTCCTCGATTTATAGCTTGGAGACAACTTGTTGTACTTTTAATTATCAATTGGCAAAGGCTCCCAAACACTGGCTTTATATTTTTATCTCTTTTTAAAGCTATTATTGACCTACAGTTTTGTATTTTCATCCACTTTATATGTAATTGCATATATATAATTTTATATAACTTCGTGTTATCATTCTGTTATTTAAAGGAAGGAAACAGCTACTGTGAAAGTTTAATATCTAATGGATTTCTGAAAACAGCTGATCTATTTTATGCATTCATGTTCAAATTCAAATGTTCATATATTGGTTTTTCCTAAAAAATCTTTAATATAATAGCCTTCCGTAGGTCCTGTAAACAAGATCTTCTTCGGCTTTTCAGAAACAGTAATGAATGTATTTATAGCAACCACTGAGATAAATCTATAGTAAAAGGAATTCTCTACCATAGAGTACAGAGTTGTTACGGGTTTCTGGGCATCTTTCCTTTGTGTTATGAAGAGAGAATTTTAAATTGTATCTCTCAATTTAATACCACTTACTAAATCTCTTATTAAAATAATACTTTACAAAATATCCCATCTTCTACATTTTGATTGTTTATCTCTTTAGATATCCACTTCTACAGTCTTTCATTCTGGTTCACTGTGTTCATTGTGTGGTGTTTTTATTGAGGGATGTAGAGTACAGATGAAAAGTATCAGCTGTGCTGTGAGAATAGTTATTTAGCACTATCCTTACTGATCCCTTTTTTTGACTGTGGAATTAGTAAGTGTCATCAGCCACCAGAGTCTTAATGAATTATACGTCAATATAATAAATTCTATGAAAGCTCTACATCACTTCACTGACTAGCAATTTAGTTATGATGAATAAATAAGTCTCTGGAAAACATATTCCCAGCTGGCAAGAGTAAAGAAGAAATAATACTGAAAGATGAATTTCTTTTTTCTGATCCAATCAGGGACACTAAAACCATCCCATCATTATCACCATCATTATAATAGTCATCATCATAATCATCGATATTCCTGTGTTATTCTTTCTTTATCCTCCAATAGAATAAATTTGGAAGGTGAGGGAATAATGTTTATTTTGGGGAGAAGTTTTGATGGAAATAATTGAAGGAAAATAAGATAAAATATGTTAAGGAAAATGTCATTTCTCTTTGTAAAAACTGGAAATAGATCTGCATCTTTTCCTTTTTCCACATCACAGAAAGCGTACAATCACATATTTGTTAAGGTGAACTTTATGTTATGAGAGAAAATAATTATGTTAAAAATTATTTATCATTATAGAAAATTCAGAGTAATTAAGGAAGGATCTCTACTTCTACAAGCCATTTAATAAAATATTCTCATAATTCTTATAGTTGTAATAGTATTTTTCAGACACATTCCAACTTGTATTCTAGGCACCGTGCTAAGCACTGTGAGCATATCATCTTCTGACATTCCTTCCAACAGTGTCTTGACGTAGGCCTAGAAAAAGTAATTGCCTACCATCTACAACTAATGAGTTTCAAAGCCAGCATTGAAATCCAAATCTTTCTGGCTACAAACCCATATTCTTAGCCATAATATTCTGTTGCTTCTAAGGAAATAGTAATTTGCTTATGCTGTACTGGGAAGCACGTGTAATACCACTGCATAATTTAGCCTGTTCTAGTTAGTAGACTTTCTAGATAATTGGAATGTAATTTAAGTATTAAAAACATTTCTTTTGCCACTAGAAATGTCTCCTTTTTTTAGTGAATTCATCATCTTAGTGATTCCCTCAACGTGTCACCACTGGAGAATGTAGGATTTTTTTATGATTACACAAAATAACTCAAATTTCCATATCTGTTTTTTATAATTTTTTAAAATCCTTCCTTTCTATACAAAGGCATTTTCTGTTACTGCCCCAAGTGGGACTTCATATTTATCATTGTGATTTGTTGCTTTGAATTTATGATTGTTCAAGAAACCAGAAATCTCATTAAAACCATGGTCAGCATGGATGAAATAAGCTCTGTTGGAAAGCTGGAGGATGGGTATATCATTTTTACACAGAGCTTTATAAGCCTGTGAGCCTTTCTCCAATAGCTATAGTTGCCAAATAAATGACCTTCTGGTAAGTATGGCACTCTTGCATTTTCTTAGTTCCAATAAATAAATGCTAATCTTACTCCGGTAACTATTTCCAAGTTTTAATTTTGTTGTTTATTCACTTCTTACAGTATTGTGCTTCGTAATTTTCAGTTACAGACAAATGAATTATTTACTTTAGAGATAATCTATCTTACCTGCTCAGTCATCTCAATTGAGCTACTTTCTCCTCATATTAAAATCATTAGAAAGAGGGGGGAAAGAAGTCAGAGTATTTTTGTGTCCCATACTTGTCTTAACTGTTAACCTTGTTTAATCCTGCCTTTGCAATTTTTTTTTTCTTCTACTATTAGGTTTTAACTAAAGAATTTTATAGTCTCCAAGCCTCTTCTGAAAAACGCATTACTGAACTTCAATCACAGAACTCTGAGCATCAGGCAAGGCTAGACATTTATGAGAAATTGGAAAAAGAGCTCGATGAAATAATAATGCAAACTGCAGAAAGTAAGTCGCCCACTACCTCACATACACAGCTCTTTTTTCTGGCAGCACAGGAAACCTGATACCATTTCTAAAACTGCATTTGTCTGTTTCTTTAAAATCCAGTTGGTGACTTTCAAAAAATATATATCTTATATTTTAAAAATTAGTTATTCCTTTTTTTTTTTTTTTTAAGATTTTATTTATTTATTTGACAGAGAGATAGAGAGCACCAGTAAGCAGAGCGGCAGGGAGAGGGAGAGCAGGCCCTCTGCAGAGCGGAGATCCCGATGCAGGACCCAATCCCAGGTCCCTGGGATCATGACCCTAGTTGCAGGCAGCCACTTAAACGACTGAGCCATCCAGGCGCCCAAAAAATTAGTTAATCTTAATTTCAGTAGTTGGCACTTAAAAAATAGGTTAACCATGATAGATTTTATCTTTTCATGTATTCAGTTCCTCATGGAGCGGTTAAATGTTTCCAGTGCCAGGATCCGGGCATGGGGAGTTCCTGTGATAATACTTGCTGATTAGACTTCCTTACCTACACCGCTGGAAGAAGCAAACATATTAAAGATAATTAAAGTAGTGAGATACGTGCTAGTAGCAAGAAATAGGCATTTCTCAGTGGAAATACACAAGTGATGATAAGTTATTTCCACCTTGGAGGTGAGGAATACAATACCTAGGAGAGGAGGTGACACTTTGAATGAGTCTTAAAAAACAAAAATTCCTTGGCTCTACCTGGTAATAATGCTGGACCTTCAATTTCTACCTCTTCTGTTTCCTCTCAATATGCTCTCTTTTCTGTGTTATCCTAGGTGTTACGGGAATATTTTAAATTAACTTTCACCATTCATTATTTTTGTTTGAAAGTCAGAAATATCAGAAAGGGACATTCTTATAAAGTGGGTTTAAACTCCAGTTGAAGCTGAAATTGAATTTGAATTTGTTTTATGCACATTTTCTTATACTCTGTTGTATTTGTAGGCCCATTTAAGGAAAACTTTCATTTAATTCCTATAGTTATCTTCTTCCGTATCTAGTGTCAGTATCCAATAACTGCAAGTTTCCAAATTTGCCAGTGTCTTGACTGGAGTCAGAGGAATCTTTATAAAATACAGATTTGATTGTACCATACACCTGCTTTAATGCCTGTCATCTTAAGACAGCATAAAGTCACATTCCTTAGCATGACTTTTTTCATTATACTTTCCTTTGTCTTTCATGCCTTGCCATTCCCTGTCATATCATCTTATTTTACTCCTTCTTATCCTCAGAATTTTGTGCATGTCCCTCTGTCTAAATAAATCAGGAGTAGAACAGAACTTCCTCAATCTGATAAAGGATATCTACAAAGAACCTACAGCTAATATGATACCTAATGATGAAGTAGTAAATGCTTTTTCTTTAAGAGAGAGTGAGTACAAGGCAAAGATTTCTATTTTTATAACATATGTGACATTTTAATGCAGTTTAAAATACTTTTCATATTCCATTTATATGGAAATGCAAAGACCTATTAAAAGGCCCACATTCAGTAATACTAGTACACACCTACGAAAATGGCTGAAATTAGAAAGACTGGTTATAGCAATGTTAGTGAGAATACAGAACAACCGCAATTTGTTATAAAACCAAACAACCTATCTGATAATACAGCAATTCTATTCCTATGTATTTTGTCCAAGAGAAAAGAAAGCATATGCACACAAAAAGAGTTCTACCTGATATTCTTAGGAGCTGCATTCATGATAGTCAAAAACTGGCAACAACCCAGGTGACTATCACAGGAAAATGGCTAATCAAACCATAATACATTTTATATTCTAGAATACTACCCCATAGTAAAAAGAAACAGTTACAAACTACTGATTCTTCAACAACATGGGTGAATCTGAAAAATTTTACGCTTATCTAAGAAGCCTTAAATGTAAAAATGTAAAAGTCTAGGGGTGCCTATGTGGCTCAGTGGGTTACAGCCTCTGCCTTTGGCTCCAATCATGATCCCAGGGTCCTGGTATCCAGCCCCACATCGGGCTCTCTTCTCGGCGGGGAGCCTGCTTCCAATCTCTCTCTGCCTGCCCTCTGCCTACTTGTGATCTCTGTCTGTCAAGTAAATAAATGAAATCTTAAAAAAAAAAAAATGTAAAAATCTAGAAGAGGAAAAATTAATCTATAGTGAAAAAATGCACTACAGTGTTTGCCTCTAAGGATGGTTGTCTCCAAAAATTAACTGGGAAAAGAGGTATTAGGGAACTTTCCAGGGTGTTGTAATTCTGTATCTTAATAGGGTTTGTGTTACACATATGTGTATATTCTCAGAACTCACCAAATGGTAGATTTAAGATTTGTACCCCTTACCATATGTAAATTTAATTTTTTTAAGAAGAACTAAAATAAATATTGAACTATAGTTGATAATTTACATGTTGAACTGTTAAAAGGTGAAGGACAGATGTCTACAACTTACTTGAAAATAACATCAGAAATGTAAGATACATCCATAAACGTATGAAGTGATAGATGTATAATAAATTATGTACAATGCAATGTTTAACTTAGAATCCATATGTTGAGCTATATGGGTGTACACTATAAACATCCTTCAGCTTTTCCGTATGTGTAAATATTTTCTGAATAAAATCTTTTTTTTTTTTTTTTTTTTTTTTAAAGAGAGAGTTAGCAGACATGCAACCCAAGAGAAATGGGAGTGGGGTGCTGGCAGAGGGAGAGGGATAGAGAGAATCCTAAGCAGGCTCTATGCCCAGCACAGAGCTAGATGCAGGGCTCAATCTCACCACCCTGAGATCATGACCTGAGCCAAAATCAAGAGTCAGACTCTTAACTCACGGAGCCACTCAGGCATCCCTCTTAATAAAATCTTTAGGAAAAATGCAGAAATAAATTTTTGCTTTGCTTTTGTTTAAATCATATTAAAATCATCTTAGAATAAAATATATTTATACTTGGAAGATCTAGAAACTAGGGTCATCTCTATCCATTCACAATGGAAATTAGAATATTCTTATCTTTAAAAAAAAAAGAATATTTATATTCTTAAAGACTACTTAGTAACAAAAATTTCAAAGATGTAGTACCAAACATTCTTTTTTAGGGGGCTCCTGGGTGGCTCAGTGGGTTAAAGCCTCTGCCTCTGGCTCCGGTCATGATCCCCAGGTCCTGTGATGGAGCTCCGCATTGGGCTCTCTCCTCAGCGGGGAGCCTGCTTCCTCCTCTCTCTCTCTCTGCCTGCCTCTCCACCTACTTGTGATCTCTCTCTCTCTGTCAAATAAATAAATAAACTTTAAAGAATAAAAAAACATTCTTTTTTAGTACTACATTGTGTACAATTTTCAAAGGATCACCATCTAATACAGGAAATTTCAGCTGAGATGAAGATGGTTAGACTTCATTTATTAGGTGCAGTACATAGCAAAGTTGTGTTTGAAAGACTTTGACCTTTTAAAGAAGATTATAGAATTGAAGTTTACCTGTGGCTCTTAAATCCTTAAGTTTGGACACTTAACTGACCTTCTATTTTAACATGGGTCTAATTTATTTGATGTTCCATTTTCCATAAAATTCAATTGATTTAAAAGTTCATTTCTTATACTGTGCACCAAAATAAAAATTTGAACAATTAAAAAAAACCCTCAAATTTAAGATGTCCATTAATATCTAACTGATGGGTTTTTGAGATTTTAACTACATTTACCTTCTTCCTTCTGAATTTAGAGACAAGAGTCAGATAGGTATCAAAATGCCAACTTTCAAGGGGGTGCCTGGGTGGTTCAGTGGGTTAAAGGCTCTGCCTTCTGCTCAGATGGTGATCCTAGGATCCTGGGATCAAGACCTGCATCCGGCTCTCTGCTCAGCGGGGAGCCTGCTTCCTTCTCTCTCTCTCTCTCTCTCTCTCTCTCTGCCTTCCTCTCTGCCTGCTTGTGATCTCTGTCTGTCAAATAAATAAACAGAATCTTTTAAATAAATAAATAAAGTAAATACCAGCTCTTGGAGAGCCATTCTACCATTCTGATAGAGCCAAATTGAAGAACTCATCTTGGATCTGGAGCCATGACAGCTGATAATAGTATTGGCAATGGCATATGTCATCTCTTGCTTCCACATTTACCTGAAAACTAATAAATCTACCTCTGAAGATGGACTCTGGCTCACCATGAAAAATAGGAATAAAGTTAAAGGAAAACAGGGAAAATTTATTTAAAATTCTTATTATGCCATAAAAAGATCAGTCAACAAATATATGCATATTACAGTAATGGACCTGCAAATAGCTTCATTCACTAATGTGAACTCTGTGGCTTTGTTTTAAATCTGGAACACTTCTGAAAGGTCTTTTGGGGGCGCCTGGATGGCTCAGTCGGTTAAGTGTCTGCCGTCAGCTCAGGTCATGACCCCAGGGCCCTCGGCAGTGATCAGAATCTGGCTCCTTGCTCAGCAGGGAGCTTGCTTCTCCCTCTTCGTACTCTGCCTGCCACTCCCTGCTTGTGCTCTCTCTCTCTCTGACAAATAAATAAATAAAATCTTCTAAAAAAGAAAGAGAAAGGTTTCTCTTTTTAATATTAAAATAATGGTTGTTGTTGAATAATGTTATAAAAATTGTTATATATCACTGACTGCCTTAATTTGAGCTAGTAAACCTTTAGTTTTGGGGACTTTATTTTTTAATCCCAACCTACAATAAAGTTGCCATTGCCTTCAAACTTTTTAACAATGAAATGCTAACCTGTCAGTTAAAATTCCTCCTGAAAAAGAGTGGTGTGACAGTGGCGGGATTTAGAAGTAAACAGTTAAACTGAATTTTTTTCTACTTAAAAAAAAAGGCCGTCAATACATTGTTCATAGTGTGCATTTTTTATCACAGAGTAACCTACTTAAATGTACAATATTATGATTGCAAGTTAAGATAAAGTTGTTCTGATAAAATAATGGACATCTTTCCTAATTAAAATTAATCATTTGTTTTATCAAGAAGAGAAGTAATGAAATTGATGTTATCATTACTTATTTATAATTACATAACACACATTCCACAAAAAAAGCCTTAGAATCATTCAGAATAACACAGCATCTATATTATTATGCTTTATAAGAAGAAACTTTAACTATGATGCAAGCCCTTACACCTTTTAAAAATAAAGGGAACAAATTTAAGCGACCCTATACTTGAAGAAATACGCTTCTACTTACAAATGGACTGTTTGAGATTATGCATTAGCCCTTTTTAATGCTCTTATGCTCCCTGATTCATTAGTATGACCTCTTTTATTTTCACTTCTGCCGTGCTTTTTAAGGAAAAAAAAAACTTATTTTACATCATACACTTTAATATTTTCCAGTTGAAAATGAAGATGAGGCGGAAAGGGTTCTTTTTTCCTATGGCTATGGTGCTAATGTTCCCACAACAGCCAAAAGGCGACTAAAGCAAAGGTAAAATCAATATATATTTGTTTTACTTATCTACTCAAGCTAAATGTAATTACATTATGCTTTTTTGATAATGTGCAAAGTAAAGTTACTTTATTCTTAGTATGCATAAATATTAAATTGCTCACAGAATAAAGCACAGTAAGTTATAATCATGCATTTCATGTATTTTTAAGTGAGCTTAATGGTAAATAAAACGAAGTGTATGTTAGAACTTTCCTAGAATTAGATTTAGTGATAATGACACCATTTTAGTTTTATTTTCATGTTAATTTCAAGTGAGTTACAAATGCTTTTGTACCAACAGTTTTCAGGTTAAAATTAATTGATTATGCTTCCTTTTTTTCCTCTTGTTTTTAATTCAGCTGTGTATATTCCTTGACATATATTTGAGAAAAAGAAAAAGAGAGGCAGGGAGAGAAAGAGATGAGACTGAACGTGTATTATAATTTAAAGTATAGAAGACTGTGAAGCCCAGAAAACTTGGGGGGAGATCCATTCGTGATTTCATGAGATACTTCTTAAAGTACACTAATAAAAAAATTGTATCTATTTTAATCCGTTTTCTAATTGACCTAGCTGATTTTTTTTTTTTTTTTTACCTAATTCCTTTCTCCACTTTAGTTCATCCTTCTGTGCAAAAACATCTCACTGCCCTGTTTGCTACTCTATCAAACCTAAATATTTCTGCCAGACCTCCAGGCCTCTCCACGTGGTCCCACCTCTCCAGCCTCCTTTGCTTCTCTACCCAAAATGAGGGCAGTATATCTTTATGCCTATAAACATCTATTTTCTCCATACTACACAATAGATCATCTCTCTTATCCCATTAACTCTTGTTTCCCATGTCATTTCCCCAGCCAGATGGAAGGTTTCTCAAGGTCAGCAACTGTATCTTACTCTTGTTTATTCTCTTTCTCTTTGTAGCATGATGTGAGATACCTAGTAGAATTGTCTCTTCTCTGAGTGAGGATTCAGAGCTGCCTATCTTTTATCTTTGTATGAGTTGATTGAAACATTTAGAGACATTACACATTAAGTAAGAAATACAATTTATCTGAATTCTAATACTTTCATAGAAACTTTGAGGTGATGGCTCAGAGAATAAAATGTCTTTAAGGCCATGATGTAAGATATAGACCATTTTATAACAAAACAAATGGATACTTTATTTCCCTTACTGGTTAAAGAAAATATTTGGAAAAATTTTAGATCAAGGATGAATGACTGTCAAGTGTCATTTTTTAGCTGGAATGGTTAATTCTGTCTGGTGAAGATGCACGTATTTCTAAATTAAGTATTATTTGAAAAATCAGTTATAGCCCCGTCCCATTCCCATTCTCTGCCCACTCTCTTCACAGGTCACTAAGGGTGACCTCGGCTATTTTGTAATTATCATCATATCACTATTTTGGAGCATTCTATTGCTTAGGGAGGAATAGAAAGTACTTTTGTGGGTAAAACTTCTTTGTCAATGGTAAATGATTGGTAAATACTAAAAATTGAAATTTGAAGGGAAAGGTCTATTCTCTTCTTTTTTTAGCAATATGAATCCTTCAAAAGAATCTTTGTCACAAGGGGGAAAAAGAATTTTGCTGTTGCAAGCTTTTTTCTTTAGCCCTAAATGCTGAGTTCCTCTAAAATTGAAAGTAATTATTGCTGTTACCTTACTTTTTTTTAAGAATTTCCCAAAACAGATGTTGATTTCTTAATAATTTTAGAGTGAAGATTTAAGGAACCACAACTGATTCATATTCTGAATAATCTTAACTATCCAAATATTTCTAAAGATTTTATCACTGCACTATGTGCCTTGAACAAGTGCCTAATGGGCATACTATTAATATCTCCTACCAGCTGGTGCCAGGCATTCGTCTCATGGTGAACCAGAGGGTTATTTTGAGGAAGTGCTTCTCAGGTCATCTAAACTAAGTGAAGGGAAAGTAAGTCTACATATCCAAAGAGGACATTTATGCATTCCTTCATCCATTCATTCAACATCTTTTATTGAGTGCCTGCTGTATGCATGAAATTGAGCAGTAGCAAAGAGGGTCCCTCTTTCAGGGTCTGAGACATTTCCAAAGTTTACAAAGTCTGTATTTCATTTTTTAGTAGATATTTGCAAAGAAGTCAATGGCTTCATGCTCTGTTTAAGTTTAACTTATTTAAAATGAAAGCAATGTAGCTTTTAAGAGAATCTGTATTGAATTCTTCACATTTAAAATTAAAGCAATGGAAACTGAAGGTACATTATAAAACAACTCAGTCAACCGCACATGAAATGTTTGCTTAATAAAGTTTTCATTACGTGTTAGTCTATACCAAACTATATTAAAATTTCAAAGGAACTTATTTTCAACTGCTACACTATACATTCCATTCATACTGCGTTTGATATAAAATCTTATACATTCAACAATCAGATTTAGGTACATTAGAGTAATGCTTAATTGAAGTAAATTTCTGATTATAAAAATAATATGTTTACTTTAGAAAATTGCTGGTAATCCCACCATCCAAAGATAACTATTCAGAATTTATATAGATACATGTATTTTCTTGCATAGTTAGGGTATTATTATATGTAACATGGAAGCTTAATTTTTTATCTTACAATTCCATCTTGAACATTTTCTTATGTCATGGAATAGTCTTCAAAAAGATTTTTTTTTTTAAGATTCTATTTATTTATTTATTTGACAGAGAAAGACACGGGGAGAGAGGGAGCACAAGTAGGGTCAAGTGGGAGAGGGAGAGCAGCCTCCCCGCTGAGCAGAGAGCCCAATGTCGGACTCGATCCCAGGACCCTGGGATCATGACCTGAGCTGAAGGCAGATGCTCAACAACTGAGCCACCCAGATGCCCCATAGTTTTTAATGGTTATCCAAAAATTTAATTTTTAGACCTTTGGTTTTTGAGTTTCATGTTAATAAATTCGATAATCACTGAAAATTTTCACAGGTTGCCTGTTGCTACTCAAGGTATGTTATGAAACGAAAGTGAGAACATGAATGCAGAGCTCATCACACAGCACCTGGCATGTAGCGGGTCATTCAGTAAAGGCTCGTTTGTTAGACTGATTAATATTTCTTAGAGTACATTACATAGTTGATTTGAAAGGAAAAGCTAGTGTTCCAAAAACTTTAGTCCCAGTTTAAGTTTTCACTTAAAACAATTTTGTTTGAGAATTTTAATGAGACTTCTTAATTAGTCAAGACACTCCCCTGGACATGAAACCGGTTTTGAGATGCACTTTCTTTGCTACTAGTATTAAGACATATTGTAATGCCAATTTCCTATAAAAAAGTAGCAAAGTTAATTTTTGTGCTTTGAAAAGTAACTCCTCAAAATGTCTCTTAAACACATTATAATTCTCAAATCAGCTTATTTATATTTCAGAGTTTCAGTGGAGATAATCAACAATAAGGAAATATCACATCAAACTCTTTCTGGGACAAAGTTACAGTAGGTGAAAAGGGCTTACATAATGAAAGTAAATTAAAATGAAATGGGCTCTTCTTGACTTGATGAAACTTGAAAATCTGAAGTAATGTTTTTGTTTCGGTCATGACTGTTTTGAAAATAGCAAACAAGATTTTCTGGTTACATATTTTGGTTATGCTCTTTAACCTGCAACTTAAATGGGTAACACCCAGGCAGTAACATGGCCTCAGTGTGTGCTTCTCTGTTTGCTTTGGCAGATCTGAATGGGTAGCCTTTTCTGAAGGTTCTTAAACCTTTCGAACTGCAAGATTTACTGCATACTATAGACCTTTTGTTTTAGTTTCCGTCTAGTTTTATAAAGAGTTGAAAGTTGAAAGTCTCACAGTAGACGGAGCTTTATAATAAAGGAAAAAATTAAAGCAGAGGAAACTTGTTTTTCCTTTAGTAAACTTTGGTGCATAATGAAAATTTGCTTTTCTCTTGTTATTCTCATGGAGATGAAGTATCATTTTTGTCCTTGGGGAAAGTTGTACTGATTTCATTTGGGTTGGTTTTAGGAATAGCCCTTTAAAAAGTTACTGATGTTCTATTCGTGGTCAACTCGAAAGTTGAAACCTATAGAAGAAACTAGGGCAAGTTTCATATGACTATAGGTCATCAGCATGAGACCATTATTTGGTTCTCAAGAATTACCAACAGAACAGGCAGTACAGGCATCACCAACCTGAAGAGCTCTGAAGCCAGAATCATTCTGGCACTAGTGCCCTTTTTTTGGAACAGTTTATTTTTTTATGCCATACTAGTAGAGACAGACCTCTGAACTGCTAAAATTGATAAAGATCGAAAAGCCAAATGTCATTTCAAACAGGTAACTAATTAGCAAGTCACTAAGTAAGTATTTACTTATAAGAAGTTTTGATAGTACTTAGAAAATCATACCCAAGATTGAAGGAATTGGGACAGAACATCACTTCTCCATTCTGCTTTGACATCTCCAATAGAGATGGAAATCTCTCATGTCCACATTGGTGGGGCTATACTATTATGAAGTTATATGTAAGAATGAGCAGTGCTACTTCCATCGACAGATCTAAGAGAATAACTTTTATCTGGAGTCGAGAAGTTGTTGAGGGAACTAAGAGAAAACTCAGATGGGAAAATTTTACCAGCTAACAGGTGAAATTTTTATTTAATATTTAGATACAAAACTGCACTCCTGTAGTAGTAGTTTCTAGTTGATGTTGAACTTAATCTTGGTGCAGGTAAAAATCACATGGCAATAAATATAATTACAAAGAAATATTGTTGTACCTACCTTAATGTCCAACAGATAGCCAGTAAAAGCAGTGCTTTCTTGAGTTCAGTACATTCTGTACAAAAAATAATAATAATAACCTTTAGCAGGAGTCATTTTTCCTGACTATAGTCATAGTTGCGCTTTATAGAGAACTTGGGAAGGACTTGTTTTCATTCTATGTGCATTGTGCTTAAAGAGACAGAAACTCAGCAACATCGATGAGAAATTCTTCATTCGTCTTGCTTTGGATTTCAGTTAAAGTGAATTTCTTTCTTCCCACTTCTAACACCCCAGATTTCTACACAGAATCCACTTATGACACCCACTCATGCACCACAATATGCCACATTTAAAGATACAGAAGGGGAGATGAATGGGTATCTGTAATATTTGCCTTCCTTTACTAACTTCATGCACGTTTTTATTACAAGTTCAGTGCTTAGATTCTGAGCATTGTCACGCTTTAATATTGAAACTCTGCGAGCTAAGAATATGGTTTCTACCAGTGTGTTTATAGGAACAAAATTCACTTAAAACAAAATCAAAGAAGGATTTATTAAGTGTCTACTCTGTTTAGCATACACCACAGGGGGTAATATCGGGTCTCCATGTAAGTTCCATCTCTCGTTAAAGAAACGATTAACACATGTGAAAGAATATCAAAAAAGATCAAAAAGTATGTAATTTAGTGCCATATTGTATGCCAGACTGTATCAGTCAGAGGAATAGAGATCAGTGAAGACTGGAATGGTCAGAAATGGAAGAAGCGGATCTTGAAGAGAGACTTTGAGAAAAAGTTGGGTCTGGGTTGCCTGAGCGGCTCAGTTAGGCATCTGGTTCTTGATCTCAGCTCGGGTCTTCGGTCTTGAGTTTGAGTCCCACATTGGTGGAGCCTACTTCAAAAAAAAAAAGAAGAAGAAGAAGAAGAAGTTGAATCTGTCAAGCAAGGAAGTAACCTGTCTTCTTCAGACTGGGGGACCAACAGAGGTATAGAGGAAGAAATATACAAAGCATCTTCATTGGACATTAAGTAGAGTAGACTGGTGGAAAATAAGGTTGGTTCAGTTGAGATTACAGAAGACCTTGATATTTTTAAATAATTTAGACACAGTAGAATTACCCATGTAGTTATGATTTGAAGTAGATAAGAAAAGAAAATAAACATCACTGCATTAAATAAGAAATACAAATGTGGGGCACCTGGTTGGCTCAGTGGGTTAAGCCTCTGACTTTGGCTCAGGTCATGATCTCAGGGTCCTGGGATCGAGCCCCGCACGGGGCTATCTGCTCAGTGGGGAGCCTGCTTCCCCCTTTCCCTCTGCCTGCCTCTCTGCCTACTTGTGATCTCTGTCAAATAAATAAATAAAATCTTTTAAAAAAATACAAATGTCTGACAGACATATGAAAATATGTTTAACCTCACAAATGAAAAAATTTAAAGTAAGATTCTATTGTTTAAAAAAGGTAATATTAGCAAAACTTTTAAAGATTGATTATGCCCATGGTGAGCTAGGGTATGAAGAAACAGGAGGTCTTTTCTTTTCTTTTTTCTTTAAGATTTTATTTATTTATTTGACAGAGAGAGAGAGATCACAAGTAGGCAGAGAGGCAGGCAGAGAGGCAGGCAGAGAGAGATGGGGAAGCAGGCTCCCTGCTGAGCACAGAGCCTGATTCGGGGCTTGATTCCAAGACCCTGAGATCATGACCTGAGCCAAAGGCAGAGGCTTAACCCACTGAGGCACCCAGGTGCCCCAAAACAGGAGGTCTTATATAAAGTTCAGTCTTTCAGTGGTTTATTACTGAGCACCTCCTTTGTACCGGGTATTACTCAATGTACTTTGACTACATTCAAGAAGAAAATAAATAAAAATCCTAGTCTTTGGAGGACTTTCATTCTAGTTCATGAGAATTAAAATTTGTACCAACCTTTCAAGAGGAATATCTGAAAATCTGTGATATATATGTGTCTGACCCTATCATTATGCTTTCAGAGGACGTGGAAGTACAAGGAGTACAAAGATACATTTATGTAATCACTTAGAATTTTCTGTAGCATAAGGCACTGTTGTAAATGCTGTAATTGGATTGTCTTTTTATAACTGAGTTGTAAGAGTTCTTAAGGGGTACCTGGAGTGGCTCAGTTGGTTAAGCTTGTGCCTTCAGCTCAGATCACCATCCCAGTGTCCTGGGATCAAGTCTGGCATCAGGCTCCCTATTCAGTAAGGAGCCTCTTCTCCCTCTACTTCTGCCACTCCCCCTCAATCTCACTTGTGCTCTCTCACTCTCGCTGTCTCTGAAATAAATAAATAAAACCTTTTTTTTTTTTTTTAAGAATACTTTATATTTTCTAAATACAAGTCCCTTATCAGATACATATTTTGGAAAGTTCTCTTCTGTTTCATGTATTGTCTTTTCACTTTCCTGATGGTGTCTTTTGAGGCACAAAACTGTTTAATTTTGATGCAGTGCAGTTTATCTAATTTTTCTTCTGTTGCTTGTGCTTTTCACGCCATATCTAAGAATCCTTTGCCAAATTCCAAGGTCAGGAAGATTTACTCCTGTGTTTTCTTCTAAGAGTTTATATTTTAGCTTTTACATTTAGGTCATTTAGGTCTTTTATCCATTTTGAGTTAATTTTTGATATCATCATGTGTTTTGTAATATTTTTAATGTGGCCCCTAAAATTTTTAAATTACATGTGTGGCTTGCATTATATTTCTATTGGAAAAAACTGGCCTAGACCAATGGTCTCCA
Source organism: Mustela nigripes (assembly GCF_022355385.1). NCBI lineage: Eukaryota > Metazoa > Chordata > Mammalia > Carnivora > Mustelidae > Mustela > Mustela nigripes. Next base: position 50,901,363 of record NC_081571.1, read on the forward strand.
GACTTTTTAATGACTCCCTATTGGGAAAAAAACATGAGCATTCACCTACCAATCCATGTACATGTATTTATTTATCAATTACATATATGTACTATCATATGAATAACATATTATGTACATTGAAATAGAAAACCTATATAGAAAATTAACATTTTAAAGACACTTGCAACTCTTGGGTGGCTCAGTCGACTAGTTTAGTGTTTGCGTTGTTTGGCTCAGGTCATAATCCCAGGGATCCTGGGATCAAGCCCTATGTTGGGCTTCCTGCTTGGTGGAGAGCCTGCTTCTGCCACTTCTGCCCTGCTTGTGCTCTCTTTCTATTTCTACCCCCCGTCTCTGTCAAATGAATAAAATCTTAAAACAATAATAAAATTTTAAAGACATTTAATATTAAAATAAATGTCAGTAAAATTTCTCATACTTCAATGGATTATTTTGCCCATAATTGCTTTTTGAGACCACCACTGTAGACTGTGATCTTAACTTTGTAATTGGCTCAAGTCTTCTTCCTTCTCCACAGTGTTGACAGAGAACTCTCCCAAGTGCAAATCTGATCATGTCATGCCTAACCAATTTACGGGTAAAATCCAAACTCAGCTTAACCTTTAAGGCTTTTCATCATATATCCCTGCCTTTGTCTCTAGCTTCAGCTCTCACCACGCGCCATGTGCTTTATCAGACCATATCACACTCCCACACATCATGCTGTTCCCTCTACCCAGAATGCTCTTTCTCTGCTTCCTCATCAGGTTCATCAGTTTCAGTTTTCATCCTTCGGTGTGCTCCTTCTCCTTAGCATTCAGCACACTGCGTGGTAATTTACTTGCTCATCTTCTTCCGCGGACTATTAGATCCTCCAGGTAGAAACTGTGTGTTCCCAGTGCCTATATAGATTATGGGCTTTTTATAAATTCTGTTAAAAGAAAATGTTCTTGCTGGAGCGCCTGGGTGGCTCAGTGGGTTAAGCCTCTGCCTTCAGCTCGGGTCGTGATCTCAGGGTCTTGGGATCGAGCCCCACATCCGGCTCTCTGTTCGGCAGGGAGTCTGCTTCCTCCTCTCTCTCTCTGCCTGCCTCTCTGCCTACTGGTCATCTTTCTGTCAAATAAATAAATAAAAATCTTTAAAAAAAAAAAAAGAAAATGTTCTTGGATGTCTTGTTGAATGAATTAATAAATAATGTTTCTTCTAATTCATCCTGCTTTTCTAGTAGTCACTGATATTTATGATGAAGAAAAAAATGCTAATATTATAATCATTTTCGTTTAATTACAATATGATAATGATGAAAAATTATATGTCCTGTTTTTCCTGTGTGTTCTAGACTTCACAATATTTTTAATTTTTCTTTCTTTTTCCCCTTTTTCTCTGTAACATCTATAATCCATGGGCTGAATGGGTCATTTAGGGCAACCCGAGGATCTTAATACTATTTCTGAAATGTCTATGAAGAGATGTGTTTTGCTGTCTGTACAGTGACTTTAGGAATAAAAATGCATCAATTGAAGACCGACTGTACGGCAGTGTCTTCTACATTATAAGCATCATGTATCATAAATGAGATCAACATTCATAATAAAAGTCAGTCATTTTTGTCAGCGTCAGTTCCTAGACAGTTCTTCTCAGTAAAATGCTCCGAAATACTAGTAATTAGAACACCATAAAACACATTATGAGCATTTCAAGGCATCATAAGATAACTTCCTTCTATGTAGAGTTGATCTTCCTTTCTTAGAATCCTCAACTAAAATCAGGGCAATTCTTAGAAGGAGGTAACCCTGGTATTAGGGCATAAGCACCAACATACCAAGAATTTCTTGAATTCACTAGTTTATGTCATGTGATATTTGGCATTGATAAGTGGTAGCACACCATATCTGCCTAAGAGCGTTATGCAATTGCCAAACAAAACAAAAGCACCCAAATCAGATGAGCTACTTACTTTCATTAAACATGCTGTCTTCAAGCCATTATCTTCCTCAAAATGTTGGTAATGGGTGACCTTTGCATCTGATTATTTTCTTGCATCTCCTTTTCTTCCATATTGTATCATTTGCAACTGTTTTCAGTGTAATAGCATTTGACTGTGTTCATTGTTCCATACTGAGCATTACACAGACATGGTCTGTACCTTCAACATACACTTACTGAGAAATTACTGTGTACACAGAAGACCCTTGTGCTGAGTTCTGTGAGAGAAAGATGAAAAGACTTACTCCTAACATATATGAAGGATGAGAAAGAAAATGAAAATATAAGTGAATATAACTCAAAGGATTTTATATTAACTTCATAAAAAAGAGTTCATGAAATAAAATATTACTGTTTACAAATATACAATAAATCCAGCGGGTTAAAACTGTAAACATAACATAAAATTAGTATTAAAACTTATTTGTAGTGATCTTATTTTAGGGTCAAATTTGAGAGAACTTAGCATTAATCTTAGATTGGGAGACAGAAAATGGGGTAGCCATAACTGTAAATATCTTAAAAATCTATAGAAGAAAGTAGATAAGTGATTCCCAACAGCTGGGCAGAAAGATGAGGAACAATGCTAATGGAGAAAGATTTTTTGGAATGAAAATATTCTAAAATTAGAGTATTCGTTGCATAATTCTAAACATACTAAAAATCACTTAATTGGACACTTCAAATGGGTGGACTTTGTGCTATATAAATGACATAGCAATAAAATTCTGTACCATTAAAGCTGTTTTTTACAAAAAATGATTGTCAAAAAATAAAGTATCTTTTCCATCTCTTATTTCAGCTGATTATTAAGGTAAAATCTTATGCCAGTAGAAATGTAGATATGAGCATATCTACACCAGCTGAGCAATTCACTACATAAACTTTTACCAGAACTCCTCTTTTTCATTTGGGATAACAAGTTCTTAGAAATGGATGTGTAGGGGGAACCTGGGTGGCTCAGTGGGTTAAGCCTCTGCCTTTAGCTCAGGTCATGATCTCAGGGTCCTGGGATCGAGTCCCGCATCGGGCTCTCTGCTCGGCAGGGAGCCCGCTTCCTCCTCTCTCTCTCTTTCTGCTTGCCTCTCTGCCTACTTGTGATCTCTCTCTGTCAAATAAATAAAATTAAAAAAAAAAAAAAGAAAGAAAGAAATGGATGTGTAGGATGATATTTAGCATTACTTCCTGAGTTTTATCTGCATTCCTTTATCCACTGTTAGGAAATATTAAAAATATAATGGAATTATTCCTGCTCCATAAACAAATAAAGTAATTTTATTTAAAGTGAAAATATTTTACTCCATGTCATTATATAACATCTTGTCTCCCCCGATTCCACAGATTTTGCAACTCAGTAATAGATTAACTCCTTCAAACATGAAGATATTATAAATAGGGAAGTTTTAGTTTTTTGGAATCACAAAGAAGGTCTTTGGAACATCATGTCTTCCCAACATTATTAGCAGTGCTTTAAAGAATTATACCATGTTTCTTTCCCTAGTAGATAGGAGGAATGATTTTTATAGCTGAGTCTTTTTTTGTGTGTGTGTGTGTCTTTAAAGTGGAATTGGGCTATTTCACATTTAATGTGATGTTAAATACTGGAGGTTACACTCAATACAAGTCGTGATCATCATTAGATGGTCTAAGTGTGATTGTTTAGTACTGAAGCTGACTTTACTATAGACTTTCCCACTCTTCATGCATCTTTTCCAGCATGCCTTTCAACAGAAAATGTATTCAGTTGTTTTTTGCCTTATAAAATGCATTTTGTTGTCTGAGGCAAACATTGAAGCTTTTCTAAGTGCAGGCTTATTATTATTTCAACTAATTGCCTGATTTGTTTGTAAATGGGAAATTTCTATAAAAATGGAGAAAAACTGTAAATTGCTATCTTGTGGTCTTTTCAAGCAAGTAATAATGTAACTCTCTACTTTTATAGCAAGGGCTAGAAACCATTACTGTAGTAATCAATATATCACGGTTATATTATTGAGGAGATTTTAATGTTACTTTCAAAATTCTGAGCTGTTGGGAAATTGGTCTTCCACGTTGACACCTGAAAATATTTGACTCCATATTTTTTCTGTAAATATTGCAGTATTACTAGGAAACGGTAAGTCAGTTTTAAGGCATACAAACACATTATCAATATTTTAGAAAGCATTCCTCTTTTTTAAGCATTCATTTTCTTATTTCACTTACCTAGTGTCCACTTGGCAAGAAGAGTGCTTCAGTTAGAAAAACAAAACTCGTTGGTTTTAAAAGACCTGGAACATCAAAAGGAGCAAGTAACACAGCTTTCACAAGAGGTAAATAACTTAAACAAAAGAAACTCAAATAAAGAATCACAGTGTTCATTTTAGTTCTTTGTCACTCCTTTGTATATTTTCTGAGCAGTTCTAAAATAAGCTGTTTGCTAGTACAAAATGATTTTACAACTTACGAAACTAACTTAATGTTAAAGCCTTATAAAACAGCTCTTAGTGTATGGCAAAACTAAGATCAAAAAAAGAGATTAAATACCCAGACTAAATATAAATGCAGACTAGACAGGCAAAGCTTTGATTTCTGAGAATATCAACTGGCAAAACAAGTTTGGCAATTTTAGATGGCATTTTGAGTTTTTAAATAAAACCTCATTTTTAATTTTTTTTTAATTCCAGCATTGTTGACATACAGTATTATGTTAGTTTCAGGTGTACAATGTAGTAATTCAACAATTCCTTATGTTACTCAGCATTCATCATGGTAGGTGTACTCTTAATGCCCATCACCTGTTTCACCCATCCTCCCGCCCACCTCCCCTCTGGTAACCATGAGTTTAAAATCTCGGGTTTGTTTTGTTTTGTTTTAAAGATTTTATTTATTTATTTGACAGAAATCACAAGTAGGCAGAAAGGCAGGCAGAGTGAGGAGGAAGCAGGCTCCTCCCGCTGAGCAGAGAACCCAATGCGGGGCTCAATCCCAGGACCCTGGGATCATGACCTGAGCCGAAGGCAGAGGCTTTAACCCACTGAGCCACCCAGGCAACCCTAAAACCTCAGGGTTTTTTTGTTTTTTGTTTTTTGTTTTATTTTGTTTTGTTATTAAATTTATTTATTTTTTTAATAAACATATAATGTATTTTTATCCCCAGGGGTACAGGTCTATGAATCGCCAGGTTTACACATTTCACAGCACTCACCAAAGCACATACCCTCCCCAATGTCCGTATCCCCACCACCCTCTCCTGTCCCCCCTCCCCCCAGCAACCCTCAGTCTGTTTTTTGAGATTGAGTATTTTATGGTTTGTCTCCCTC
>NC_081571.1:50906732-51050572 GCF_022355385.1 Mustela nigripes
CCCCCCACATTGCATCTCCACTTCTTCATACCAGGGAGATCATATGATAGTTGTCTTTCTCCGATTGACTTATTTCGCTAAGCATAGTACCCTCTAGTTCCATCCACGTCGTTGCAAATGGCAAGATTACATTTCTTTTGATGGCTGCATAGTATTCCATTGTGTTTATATACCACCTCTTTTTGATCCATTCATCTGTTGATGGACATCTAGGTTCTTTCCATAATTTGGCTATTGTGGACATTGCTGCTATAAACATTCGGGTGCACGTGCCCCTTCAGAGCACCATGTAAAACCTCAGTTTTAAATAGGTTAAATTACTTTTCTATTAAACATACTTAAGTTGCTGTTCTCAAGCTCTCACATTATATGCTACATGATAGTTCCCAAATTATCTTCTAAAATTCAGATTCATATTTCTTACTTCCCTCAGTCTTATATTACATCATTTAAAAAACAAATACATTTTTACATGGTGGTTTTAATCCTTTTATTTAACCTGATTACATTTTTTTGTACTTCTGAAATTCAAGTAACAAAACAATTCAAACCAAAGATGCCAACTCATTAGGATTCCTTTTATTTCCTGAGTTTCAGAATAACAGCTTTTTTATGTTAATATTTTAAAACTTGGATCTTATAAATAAAGGAATTTTTAAAGACGTATATTAAAAACTATTAATATATATCATGTATTCTTTGTGTTCTGAAGAACCTGTTCATATTTATCATATTAAAACACTTTTAATAGTGTGACATTAGGAGGATTTTTATGCTTAAATTCCCAAAGACCCAAAATATTACCTGTCACTCCAATGCCTGACATGTAGTTACACTCAGGATGGAAGCAGTGTGGCGCTGGCGGATGTTAACCACCAGCTCTCCAGGCAGGAGCGTGAGAGACAGCCCTGATTGGCTGCATTGGCTTGTGTCAGTGGGATAACTATGGCCCCTGTGACTAACTCTGAGCTGCCAGCATATGGTACTGAACACAAAGTAAAGATGCTCAGTAACACACCATTACATAAAATTTCCACTGCACAAGTATGACAGATGTGGATAAACTCAAGAGCATAGCTAATAGTAAAATAACTAAAAATCAGTGAGTTTGAGTACTTGTTCCCTTTTTTAAATAAAATTGATTTTATTGTGCATTTAAATAATTTTTCATAATGGTTGTGTTTAACATCCGGCTCACGAAATTCCTAAAAATTGGCCGGTTAGCCATCACTAACTGTGGTAAGCCAGCTCCAGCACACTATGGAAGGATAAATAGTTAGAGAAACAAATGAGAGGTTAAAGAAATATCTGTTGCTAATATTTTATAGATCCCTCATATCCCTCATATTTCTTTTAATGACATATCAAAAATATTTCTAAAAAAAATCCTTAACTATATATAGACCTGTGTTGGATGTGTGTGTCTGTGTATCATAATATTATTTAAAAAAAATAAAACCACCTTCCTGAGCACATCAGCTAATTGAAATAGGAATTTCTTTTCCTTTGAAACAGGAGTTTCTAAATGGCACACAGCCCCGTAAAAATTGTGCAGGTAAATGTAAGAAATTAAATTAAGTGTTCTTGTAATGAAATATAATTTAACTTTTTGACTTTTTATGAAACAATTTTAAAATAAGCTGTTGGCTTATATTAAAAAAAAAGATTTAAAAACTGAAATATGGGGGCGCCTGGGTGGCTCAGTGGGTTAAGCCGCTGCCTTCGGCTCAGGTCATGATCTCAGGGTCTTGGGATCGAGTCCCGCATCAGGCTCTCTGCTCAGCAGGGAGCCTGCTTCCCTCTCTCTCGCTGCCTGCCTCTCCATCTACTTGTGATTTCTCTCTGTCAAATAAATAAACAAATAAATCTTTAAAAAAAAAAAAATTAAAAAAAAAAAAAAAACTGAAATATGGAGGTGCCTGGGTGGCTCAGTGGTTAAGGGTCTGCCTTCAGCTCAGGTCATGATCCTAGAGTTCCAGGATGAGCCCCACACTGGACTCCGTGCTCAGCAGAGAGCCTGCTTCTCTCTCTGCCCCTCTCCCTGCTCACGCGCGCTCTCTGTCTCTCTCTCACACTCTCTGTCTCTCAAATAGATAAATAAAATCTTTTTTAAAAAATAAATACTGAAATATGTGTGATATGAAATGATGCAATGCCTAGAATTTGCTTTTAAATATTCCATAAAAAGTGGGGGGATAGGGCTCATAGATAAAAGAAGAATTTCAAAGTATTGATCATGTTTGAAGCTGTGTAAAGGTTACATATAGGTTTGTTATTCAGTTCTGTACTTTTGTGTATGTTTGAAAATCTTTCATAAGAATTGGGAGAAAAAAATCAGTAACCGTATATTGAAATTTTTATTGCTATAATAGTATATAACTTTTCCCTTAAGATTGAAAATAAAGTATTATCATTTGAAATAGTCCATGGATTTAAAAATCTGTTTTCTGCCCATGAAAGTTATGTTGCTTAAATTGAAAATAATTATATAAACTAATTAGCTGAAAGATGATAGTATTAGAATGCTTCTATAACAACTGACTATTCATGATACATGGTAAAAAAAAAAAAAAAGAGAGAGAGAGATTGAGAGAAGGAAATTTCCTTAAGATCTATAGTCTTTAAGTAGTTTATTTAACGCAGCTTGGAGTTTTGAGGGGCAGCTCAATCAGTTAAGGGTCGTCCAACTCTTGATTTCAGCTTAGGTCATGATCTCAGGGTGGTGAAATCAAGCCCCATATGCTCAGTGCAGAGTCTGCTTGAGATTCTCTCTCCTCCTCCCTCTGCACCTCCCCCCACTCATGCTCTCTAAATGAATTAATTAGTTAAAATCTTTAGAAAATTAAAAATAAACTAGCTTGGAGTTTTAAGAATATAATACACAGATGAAACAAATTACTAGAGGTATAACCATTGAGTTATATATGTTATTGAGAATATATCTAAAACTAAACATAAATGAAGTGCCAAAATGAGAATGATAAAAAATATTCAAAATATTTCTTTTATACTAGCTTTATTGAAATATAATTGACATACAGTAACCTGCACATACTTAAAGTGTCTAATATGATAATTTTTGACACATATGTATACCTATGAAACCATTACCAAATATATATACACGTACATACATATACATATATGTGTATATATATATATGTACTCTCTTTTTCATCTGACTTCTTTTACTCTGCATAATTATTTCAAGATTCATCCATAGCTCTTTCCTTCCCATTGCTGAGGAACATTCCATTTATGGAAATACCACTGTTGTTCATTCATTCACCTGTTGATGGACATTTGGGTAGCTTTCCGTTTTTGCCTATTACAAGTAAAGGTGATCTGACTATCCATGTACAGTCCTTTTATGAACAGGTGCTTTTTGTTTCTTTGGGGTAAATACCTGGGAGTGAACCAGGTGGATCATATCCATATGGTTAGGTGTCTACTTAACATTTTGGAAACTGCCAAACTGTTTTCTGAACGTTTGTGCCATTTTACATTTCTATTAGCAGCGTATGAAAGTTCTAGTTCTTCTACCACCTTGCAAAAGACTTGATATAGGGGCCCCTGGGTGGCTCAGTGGGTTGAGCCTCTGCCTTTGGCTCAGGTCAGGATCTCAGGGTCCTGGGATGGAGCCCTGCATCAGGCTGTCTACTCAGTGGGGAGCCTGCTCCCCCTCCTCTCTCTGACTGCTTCTCTGCCTACTTCTGATCTCTCTCTCTCTCTGTAAAATAAATAAATAAATAAATAAATAAATAAAAAGACTTGACATAGTGTTTTTAATTTTAACCAGTCTACTGGGTGTGTATAGTGATCTCTCATTATGGTTTTAATTTGCATTTCCCTAATGACTAGTGATATTTAGCATCTTTTCATGTGCTCCTTTGCCCTCCGCTCTTCTTATTGCTGGGACGTCTTCAAATTTTTTCCCATTTCATCACATTGTTTTCCTGTTATTGAGTTTTGAGTATTATTTATATATTCTAGATACAAGTCCCTTACCAGATATGATTTGCAAATACTTTCTCCCACTCTTTGGCTTGTTTTCCCATCTCTTCGCAGTGTTTGGAGAGCAGTTTTTATCAAATCCAGTGTTATCAGTTCGTTCTTTTATGGTTTTCATTGATAGTATTGAATCTAAAATATCTTTGCCTGACCCAAAGTCACAGGATTTTTGTCTTGATGTTTCATAGTTTCAAGTCTATAATCTGTTTTTAGTTAATTTGTATATTGTGTGCAAGGTATAGATTGAAATTCATTTATTTGCATATTAAAATCAAATAATTTGTGCACTATTTATTGAAAAGACCCTGTTGAAAATCAGTCATAAATGTGTGAATCTGTTTCTGGATTCTGTTTCCAGTTATCTAACTTGTTTATCTTTATGCCAATACTATACTCTCTTGATTACTGAAACTACAATGTCTTAAAATTAGATACTAGTGGTCCTCCAACCCTATTTATTTTCAAATTTGGCTATTTTGTGTCCTTTGCACTTCTGTATGAATTCTGTAATTATTTCTACAAATAATTTTAAAAAGCTGCTGTGATTTTGATTTAGATTGCATTGAATCTATAGATCAAGATGGAAAATTGGGAATATTTTATTTTTAAAGAAATCTTTTAAAAAAGGATCTTAAGCAAGCTCCCTGCTGAGCATGGACACCCTCCAGGGGCTCAGTCTCACAACCCTGAGATCATGACTTGACCTGAATTTGAGAGTCGGATGCTTAACAGACTGAGCCACCCAGGCACCCCAGCAATAGACAGTTTTTTAAATAGATAAAAAAATATGAAGAAAAGATACTATATTTAACTAGTTACCGTGCCTGGTGTTCTTAACTCCTTTGTGTAGGTCTGAATCTCCATCTGCTATCTTATAGTTTCTGGTTAATGCACTTCTTTTAACTGTGCCTACAGAACAGGTCTGCAGGTGATGATGTCTTTTTGCTTCTATATATTTTTTTTAAAGATTTTATTTATTTATTTGTAAGAGAGAGAGAGAGTGAGAGCGAGCACAGGCAGACAGAGTGGAAGGCAGAGTCAGAGGGAGAAGCAGGCTCCCTGCGGAGCAAGTAGCCCGATGTGGGACTCGATCCCAGGACGCTGGGATCATGACCTGAGCCGAAGGCAGCTGCTTAACCAACTGAGCCACCCAGGCGTCCCTTTTTGCTTCTATATGTTGCAAAAAGTTATTTCATCTCTTTTTGGGTTTTTTTTTTTTTTACATTTTACATTTATTTTTTACATTTTACATTTTTTACATTTCTTATAATTCTTAGCTGAATTTAAGATATGTTTTAAATTTAAGAATTTGAAATATATTTCTGACAGGCCAAAGAAACTGGAAGTATACACTTAAGGGTTCACTCTTCTATGACAGTAAAATTTACATAACATAAAACACACAATTGTACAATTCAGTGGTTTTTGGTGTGTTTAAAATATTGTACTACTATCACCACTATCTAGTTACAGAACATTTTCATTACCCAGAAGGAAACTCTGCCCATTAAGCTGTCATTCCCCATTCTCCCCGCACCCAATCCCTGGCAATCACTCTGTGCTTTCTGTCTCTGTGAATTTGCCTTTTCAGCACACTTCATAAAAAATGGAATCATGCAGTATGTGACCTTTTATATCTGGCTGCTTTCACTTAGCATAATGTTTTCAAGATTTTCCTGTTATACCACCTGTCAGTATTTAATTCCTTTTTATGACTAAATAATATTCCGTAGTACAGATGCATCATGTGTTGTTTATGCGTTCATCCATTGATGGGTGTTTGGATTCTTTCCACGTTTTGTGAATAGTGCTGCTATGAATATTCAAGTACAAGCGTTAGGTTTAACTACCTCTTTCAGTTCTGTGGAGTGAACACCTAAGAGTGGAATTGCTGAGTTCACATTTGTTTTACAAAGAGAATTTTCCCAGGGCAGAAAAGTAAAGGCTGACTCTTTTTCTTCCTCTCTCTCTTTTTCAGTACTTGAAAGATGTTGCTCCACTCTCTTCTAGTTTGCATTGTTTCTGTCAAGAAATATGCTGTCATATTTATCTTTGTGTCTCTCTAGGTAATGTGTCTTATTTCTCTAGGAGCTTTTAAGATTTTTTTTTTTTAATAGTTTTAAGCAATTTATAATGTGGCTTGTTATGGTTTTCTTCATGTTTCCTGTTAGGTTTTGTCAAGCTTCTTACATATATGTAAGATCATCAGATCTGGAAATTTTTCAGCCTTTATGTCTTTATAGGTGTTTCTGTCCTACTTCTCTTTCCTTTGGAGACTCCATTAGACATGTATTTTACTGTTTGAAGTTGCCCTACAACAGAACAAACGTTCTTCTCTTCATTGTTTTCAGTCTTTTTCTGCTGAGGCTTTTGAATAATTTCTCTTACTAAGTCTTCAAGCCCACTAATCTTTTCTTCTCCAGTGTATTATCTGCCTGTAATCCAGTCTAGTATGGTTTACATCTCAGATATTGTAGTTATCATTTCTAGTTCGGTTCGGGTCTCTTTTCTATCTTCCAGGTCTACCTAACCTTTTCAAACTTTATTTTCCTGAGCATATGAAATACAATTTCAATAGCTATTTTAACATTCTTGACTACTAATTTTATTATTGTTTTACATTCTGATTGGTTTCAGTTAAATTGATCGATCTCCTTTTGTATCATATTGTCCTATGTTTCTGCATGCTTACTAATTTTTTACTAGATGCCAGATATGAATTTTATCTTACTGCTAAATTTTTTTTTTAAAGATTTTATTTATTTGACAGAGAACACAAGTAGGCCGAGAGGCAGGCAGAGAGAGCTGCAGAGAGAGCGGGGCTCCATCCCAGGACCCCGGGATCATGACCTGAGCCAAAGGTAGAGGCTTTAACCCACTGAGCCACCCAAGTACCCCCTAAATATTTTTGAATTACTTTTAGTTTTTGTTAGCTTTCTTCTCAGACATGGTTAAGTTTCTGGGAAAAGTTTTCATTCTTTCAAGTCTTGCTTTTAGCTTTTATAAGTAAAGAAGGGCTCATCCTAAGGTCACTTTTCCCCTCCCCTACCGGAACCAATGCCTTTTTAATAATCTACCCCCTGTCCTATGAATTACTAAGTTTTCTACTTTGGCTTGTGGCAATAGGTAAATTCCTGATCCATGTGATCTTCAGAGATTGTTCTTTCTAATCTTTTCAGTGGTTCGATCTCTGTCTTGGTAATTTCTTTACATACATGCGCTGTTCAGTGCCCTGGTGCATACTAAAGGAGGAATTCTGAGAGTTTTGTCTGTGTACAACTCTTTTCTTCAGTACTCTGCCATAACAACTATAGTTTCTATTTGGTTTCTACTTCTACAGATCCTTAACTCAGGGAGCTTGGCAGACTGGGCCACAATTCCCCCTTCCTGAACTAGTGCCTGAAAACTCTTTCCATACAGTCAACTAGGGCACTTATAGGGTTGGGCTCACTTTGTTTGTTTCCTGGGCCTCAGGGTTAACTGTTCTTTATTGTTTGATGTACAGTGTCTTCAGACTGTAGTTTCTTTAGTTGGTTCAATATAAAAGAGTAAAATTACTGACTTTCTTTTTTGTATGTGTGTACCACCTAATTCTCAAGAAACCACCAATGGGTTAAGAATGGAGTATTCAAACATAGGCAGTAAGCTCCTTGATACCAGTCTTGGTGATGTTTTTTTGGATCTGACTCCAAAAGCATAAAAAAACAAGTGGGACTACAAACTAAAAGCTTCTGCACAGCAAAGGAAACCATCAACAAAATAGAAATTCAACCTACTAAAGGAGGAAGAGTATTTGGAAATCATATATCCAATAAGAGGTGATATCCAAAATATTTAGAGAATTCCTATAGCTCCAATACCAAAAAAAAAAAAAAAAAAAAAATTTTTTTTAAATGGGCAGAGGATCTGAATAGATATTTTTCCAAAGAAGACTACAGCTAGCCTAGAGGCACATGAAAAGATGCTCAACATCACTAATCATCAGGGAAATGCAAATCAAAACCACAATGAGATATCACTTCACACCTGTCAGAATGGCTAGAATCAAAAGACAAGAAATAACAAGTATTGGCAAGGTGTGGAGAAAAGGAAACCCTCATTCACTGTTGGTAATTGGTACAGCCACTATGGAAAACAGTATGGAGTTTATTCAGAGTATTAAAAATAGAACTACCATGTGATTCAACAGTTCTTCAGGATATTTAGTCAAAGAAAATGAAAACACTAATTCAAAAAGGGTTGCAATATTCCTTGTAGCATTATTTATAATAGCCAAGATATAGAAACAACCTAAGTGTTGATCAATGGATGAATGGTTAAAGAAGATAGGATATGTATACAATGGAATATGACTCCACCATAAGAAAGAATGAAATCTTGCCATTTGCAACAACATGGTTGGAGCTAGAGGGTATTGTGCTACTTGAAATAAATCAGGCAGAGAAAGACAAATACCATATGATCTCACTAACATGTGGAATCTAAAAAAAAAAAAAAAAAACAAATGAACAAACAAAACAAAAATACATCGTATGGGAAAGAGTGTTAGTTGGCAGCAGAAGGGAGGTTGGGGGTGGGTGAAATGGGTGAAGGAGGTCAGGGGGTGCAGACTTCTAGTTACAAAATGAGTAGGTCATGGGGATGTGGTGTGCAACATGGTGACTATAGTCTGGTATTGCTGTGCATATCTGAAGGTTGCCAGAATAATGAATCTTGAAAATTCTCATCACAAAAGAAAACAATTTTTAACCTTTTGGGCTAAAGGATTAGCCCAGTGGTGGCTCAGTGGATTAAGCCTCCGCCTTCGACTCAGGTCATGATCCCAGGGTCCTAGGATCAAGCCCCACATCAGGCTCTCTGCTCAGCTGGGTGCCTGCTTCCCCCTCTCACTCTGCCTATTCTCTTTCTGATCTCTCTCTCTCTCTCTGTCAAATAAATAAATAAAATCTTTTTTTAAAAAAATTTTTTAACCTTTTATGGTAACAGATGGATAACTAGACTTACTGTGATGATTATTTCAAAGTCTATACCAGTTTCAAAGCATCACATTGTACACCTAAAGCTAATATAACATTGTATGTCAATTATATCTCAATTTTTAAAAAGAAAAAGAGGGGAAGGAGTGTTGATTTGGGGTAAAAAATCCAAGCTACATCATGAAGCATACCATGTTACCACCAGAATTGCTATGTCTTAGCTATCTTGAATCTTGGTGTTTGCTCTTTCTATTTATAGCCATTCAGTAAATATTAATCAGACTTATACTGTCTTTAACCACTGATGAACAAAGAGGCATGCTTTTGCCCTTTTAACATGGACACCTTGTTCACAAAGGCCTTGTCTTCTAGTATAAGCATTTAGAGATTTATCTGTTAAAACTTAATTTTAGAAAACTTATCTAGAAAATGAGGTATGCACAATCTCAAGTGACCATGTGGCAAGGTTTTAGTTACATGAAATTCTCTAGCTAGGAGGCATTTAGCAGAGTCCAGGTAATTTGTTACAAAACTTTAGATTGCCAGATTTGATAGAGACTATAAGATGCATGGGTAGAATAAAGTAGAATTCTGTGTACTAACCTTAAAAGACACCCATACGATGTTGATAGATTTTTTTCTAAAAAGGAAAATTGCAGGATAATTTGTATTGTATTTCTCAATTTTGGCTTTGAGAGAGAGAGAAAGATAGAAAATGTGTGTGTCTGTGTGTGTGTGTCTGTCTGTCTTTCTAGAGTTGGGATTGTGTTTCTAAGCATAGAGAAAAAAGTTTACATAATGTGCAACTGTCATGGCAAGGGCACACAAATACCACTAGTATTTGTCACATGAGTATAAACACATTTGACTGTAAACTTACAGACAAAGAATTATCAGAAAGGTGTGCTTAGGCCTGGCATAGGCACTCTGGATGTGCCAAGGAAAGGGATCTGGTAGAGGGAGGGACTCTACACCAAAACATTGTACGCATTGAAAGAGAAGGTTTAGGAACATCTGGTTGCCTAAGTCGTAATGGGAACAGGAGCCTTTGGAGGTTTTAATCTCTATGAGCTTGTTCTAGAAAATAGGAAATGAGCCCCCAGGACCATCCATATTTATCTAACAGCAAACTGCTTACCTCTGAGATTGGGAGTAGAGAAGAACAGAATGACTAATTTTTGCCTTAATGCATTTTTTAGTTGCTTAAGTTTATTCCAACTCACATGAGATTTCTTTTTAAAGGCATAGATTTGGTGATCAACACAGTATCTGACTCATAGTATGTATAAAGTAAATGTTGATTCATTAGATAAATCATTGACCTAGCCACTCCACCAAACTTAGGTCTATTTTTAAAGATGGAAATAAGTGGCAAAATGGTATTTTTTAAAATACATCTATAAACAGAGATTACATTCCAGCAATATTTATTGTACCCAAAATTTTATTGCCAAGGAAATATAGACATATATATACATGGATACCCATGCATAGATCTATTATGTATGCTTCGATGTATGCATAGAGATGACTGGAATAATAAAAGACAAGAAATCATCACTGTTGATGATTATCATTGTGGAGGGGACACTGAAGTTCTAGATGGAAGAGATCCTTTCAGCGTATGTTCTCTCTCTATAGTTTAGATTACCTAGTATGTGATGTGCTATTCCCTTCGCCCCTCCCTTTCTTCTTCATTGCCTTCCTTCCATTTCATTATCAGGAGCGGGTATTTAAAAGAATATGGAAGTGTTCCAGAATATCAGAGAAAGGATTTGCAATGGGAAAAATTCAGAAGCCTCTGAAAACATAACATGCGTTTGAAAGTTTTAGGACTGAGAAAGCAAACAGGAGGCAATATACATAGCCAAGGAGAAAAGATGGGGCGGGACTTTCTGCTTGATGGAGTCTTTGAAATACTTGCCAGTATGTTCTACTGTATACAGTGATATTGGGATACATGATTTCTGCAATCATAGTAGAAGTATCTAGATGAGTTAAACGTGTGCCTTTGTCCTTTGACTTACCTGACCTGAACAAGTGTATCCAGTCTCTGGGAAGGAATCTATAGCCCACAATACCTACAACTCCATCTCAGTATTTTATTTTATTTTATTTTATTTTATTTTATTTTATTTTATTTTTTTCATCTCGGTATTTTAAATAGAGACTCACTTGCCAGCCACAAACCCTAAAAGAACTAAATCTTTTTCAACTTCAAAGCCAATCTTCCTTTCCATATTTCTAAGCCTTCATTGATGTGGAAAAAAAATCCACTATTGGTGTGCCACCAAGGAATAGAAGAATAGGAATGCTTCCAATTAAACTTTGCTGTGGTGCTTTATTATCACTTTAATTTTTTTAGTTTTAAGCACACATTCCTTTAGACCTTAGGCAATGATTTTTATCATTTATTACTTAACTCCGTTTCTATCCTTCTAACACAAACTGTGCTGAATGTGCCAAATCCCATTGGAGTTTTTTTGGAGACATTTTAAATGGCACTTAAACTTAACTTATGACAGATTAGCCATACTCAGAACCCAATTGAAATCAGAATAGAAACAGCTAAGATCAAATTTACATGTGCAAACTTGATCAACAGCAATTGTAAGATGCATCCATTTTCATGGAAAAGATGAAAAATGGTATGATTTACGGGGTCCCTTTGCCTTCCAAAGTATTTTCCTAAAAGTTTGTTGATGCTTGAATTCTTTTAATAAAGAACAGTGCTTTTATTTCACCATTAAAAATACAAGGCTTAAAACATAAACACATAGGGTACTACTATGCTACCTAATATTTTTGAAATTTGGCAAGTGAAGTTTATCAGTCCATCACAATTCTTTCTTCTAGCACAAACTGTCCTCCATAATGTGGATCATGATTTCATTTTAAAAGGTCTGCTGCCTACCAGACAGTGCCCATATTCTTTGGCATGGCAGAGAAGGCCAGTTTGATCCTAACCCACTTCTTGTCCTCATCTTCCACCTCCCCTCTCCCCAGGTCCTCACTTGCAACCCCTCCTACACCAAGTAGTGTGTCTTTTGCTCCTGCTCCACCACTTTGTTATCCCCCCCCTATTCTCAGTCTCCATTGTTGAGTTGTTGATTGTTCCATCAGTGTGGACATGCCCATCTATCTTGGCACTGTTCTCTTCTTACTGTGTCTTACTTCATCTTGTCCCATAGCTTCAACTACCAGCTACAGTAGCTTCTCGTGGTAGCCTTTCTTGAGTAAGTCCGAGATTTACATGGTAAGCAGTAAGCATGTCTATCATCAGAATTCAAAGAGGGCAAAAGGAGTGTTCAGCAAGTACCAGGTGCTCCCTACTGTCTTCATACCACCTTCTGAGCATCTCTCCTCAGTCTCCTGCCTTAGTGGTACTGACTTGGTACAGCCTCTTATCTATTACGTGAAATAAATTAGGAACCAGCTGATTGACATCATCTCTATTTAATCCTCCTTGTTGCCCAAATAACCTTTCCAAATACAAATCTGTTTTTGTTTCTCCCACAGTTAGCCTTATCTCTTTTTGCTAAGAATAATAATATATAAGACCTTCTATTACCATACTACTGCCTGCATATCCAGTTCCGTCTTACATTATGCGCCGTGCGCGCGCGCACACACATACACACGGCCATGTATACAACTACTTGTGCTTCTCTCTCACATACATAACTTCTTGTGCATTACTTGAATTCTCCGAGCACTCTCTGCTATTTCATGCCTCTGTGCTTCTGCACACTCCGATATTTTTGCCCAGTGTGCCCATGTTTGCATCAGAGGTACTTGTCTTTTTAATATCAAGTGTCATTTACTCTATTAAGGCTTTTATGAACCCCAGGCAAAAAAATGACTTCTTTATCCCCATGATACCATATATACCAAGATATATTTAGAGAGAGATGTTTGTTGGCATAGCTATTTAGATGCTTCTTAGGAACAAGAATTCTTTTTTATTGGTCTTTTTTATCTTCACTGCTTAGCACAGTGCCTGTTTCTAGTACACAGTAAATAGATGTTAGTTGAAGGAATAACTTCTGTTTGTGATAGGTCAAAGTATATGAGAAGTGGGGGATACTAGAATGAACCTGAAGCAAATTGAAAGTCACAACTAAGAGGAGCTGAGGATGAGGAGGAAATCAGACCCGCTAATTAGAAAGAAAGCTTTAGTTTCTTTCTAAGTGTCAGAGACTCAATCATATGCTTTAGGTCACATGTGGAACCAGCTCAGGGAACGTGTTAGCGCCACTTGCCACCACCATGAAAAAAAAAAATTCTAGTTACATGGAATTAGTAGGATCCATCAGCCTTTCCCAGAAATACTTGAATTATTTTTTTTATTTGATTTTATTTTAGTGTAAAGGAAAACCCTAAGAACAAAGTTGAGTAGTAAAAGGAGATAATAAAGGTAAGAATACATGTGTGTAGCACTTAATCATATGTTATTATAGTCATTAACCGCTGGGATCTGAAACTGGATTTTCAAGTTAGGCAGACTGGCTCGTATGACTTTTTAGGCAAGTTCTTTACCCTTTGTAGGCCTCAATTTTTCAACCTTTGAAGTGGGAGTAATAGTATTATATACATGTTTGCCTCAGGAATTAGAGATGACTTAATCTAAGAAAAGCACTTACTGTACTAACTGGCAGAAACTAATCACTCAATAAATGCAGATAGATTTTTTGGTCTTACATTTCATTTATTTTTCTGCTAATGGCAATAGTACCATAAGTATTTTTTATTAACAAACTCGGCATGTTAAAGAAAGTAGTTTCAGAATTGGAATAAATGATGCTTATTTTGCTTATGTGGAAATTTTCAGAATGAACTACCCAAATGAATTTTAGCACAATATAGTAAGATTTTATAATAGCAATTTAAGTGATTTTTCTAAAAAGGAACTCCATAGTCAAACTGCAGTTCTGGAGAGTAGTCACCTGCTGTTTTCAAATGTAAAAGTATGTTTAATTGCATACAAACTAAGCATTTTAGGAAAAGTGTGGAAACCTGGATATCTTAAGATGAATAAAAACTTCAAATTAACCAGAATTATTATATTTAAATTAGAGAACGGGATGCCTGGGTGGCTCAGTTGGTTAAGCAGCTGCCTTCGGCTCAGGTCATGATCCCAGCGTCCTGGGATCGAGTCCCACATCGGGCTCCTTGCTCCGCAGAGAGCCTGCTTCTCCCTCTGACTCTGCCTTCCACTCTGTCTGCCTGTGCTCGCTCTCACTCTCTCTCTCTTACAAATAAATAAATAAAATCTTTAAAAAAAGAAAAAAAAATTAGAGAACATGAATTACTGATAAAATTCAACTAATTTGTTGAATCTGTATTGAAAAGCAAAAGGTAAGCAATAATAATATGCAATAAGATAACAAAGATAAACATTATTTAACATCAATGATAACATAGTCTCAAATTTTTGAGTAAATATTTCATTAAAATCAAAATTATGTGGATAAATGACATTAATAATAGCTAGCAGTTTTGAGTGCTTACTTAATTACCGGTCATACAACTTTATGAAACTATAGGAATGTTGCTAGGGCTAACTGGGCTCTTAAAAGTGTGAGTTCCCTGAGTTTACCAGCTGCCCAGGCTTCCTGAGGCCTAAAGGAAGCTCTTTTGTTTGAGTGGGCTTCCATTAGATTGGCATGTTTATCAGGGAAGAATCAAAGGGAAAAAAAATGACTCAGATGCAAATTCTGCTCAGTCTGCTCTTAAGTTTTTGATGGATGTACTATTGGCATAGTTAATATATTGAAAACTATAATAAAGGATACCCCCACCCTTCAGATCTGAAATTTTCAGCAGGTGATAAACCCCACAGAAAAATTGCCACAAAATTGACCTGAGGCTGATTTGAATACGGACTGCTTTGAATGTAAATTTTGTCCCTTATAATTAAAAATGTTAACTTCACCTGGACAAACAGCTTTTATGTTTGTTTGTTTGTTTGTTTACCACTACCTACAATAAGAAATACACCTTACGTAGTAACTGAGTATATACATGTGTGTATATTTGTGTGTGTGTAGATCTATGGGGGGGGTGTGTTTGAAGTAATTTTCACAGGAATGAATACCCTTATGACATATAGCATATTCTCTTAGTTATGACATGTGGCATATTTTTTTTTAATACTGCTTGCAACCCACAGTGTGGAAACACTCAGCTGGACAAAGAGGTAACATGTTTTCTTCTCCTTACGGAAGCCTTCTTGAGAAATCAGCATAGAGATTGAAAAGAGAAAAGTCATACCGGTCCTCTGGTATGACTATCATGGGAAAACCTATAATGCTTCCCAGTTGTGTCTACCATATATAGAAGCAATGTTAATCCTACCTCTTTATCATTCTGAATTAACACAGTGTGCTGCTGAAGCAAATGTTATTATTTTCCCATATTTTTTGTCGTGCTTCTTTTCTGCTCCACTGAACAATTCTGAACAAATTTACTGTGGTTTCTCCCATTGTTTGGAATTAGTACCATTACAGATCTGCATAATTTTAGTCTGTAACTCTGATCCTGCAAATTATTTATAATATGTATCTATATATGAGTAAGAGTCTGAGAACTCTACTATTTTCTTCTTCATCTATAGAAAGCGTTTTAGGCCTCATCTTCACAAAAATCCCTCTAGTTCTATAGTGATTCCTTTTTGTTTTAGTTCTCATTTATTTACTTATTTGAGAGAGTGTGCACAAGGTGCAGGAGGGGCAACGGGAGAGGGAATGAGAGAATCTCAAGCAGATTCCAGGCCGAGCATGGAACCCAATGTAGAGCTCATTCTCACGACCCTGCGGTCATGACGTGAGCTAAAATTAAGAGGCAGTCACTTAACTGACTGAACCACCCAGGTGCCCCTGTAGTGATTCCTTTTTTTAAGGAAATCTTGTTTTCAACTGTATTGAGTTTCTTTGAAATCTCTGGGTTAATATTTTTATCACTTCATTACATGGACATTTTTTTTTTAAGATTTTATTTATTTATTTGACAGACAGAGATCACAAGTAGGCAGAGAAGCAGGCAGAGAGAAAGGAGGAAGCAGGCTACCCGCTAAGCAGAGAGACCCTGGGATCATGACCTGAGCAGAAGGCAGAGGCTTTAACCCACTGAGCCACCCAGGCGCCCCGACATGGACATATTCTTGAGGAACTCCAGTAAATAGCAAGACTTCCCATTGTAGAAACGATGTCACTTTTCCCAAATAAATTTTATTTCCTTATTGGCTCTTCATACAGAAAGAACTTGGGTAAGAACAGTCTATAAAATCTTAGTTCTAGTCCATGCTGTATCATTTAACTCAGCATAAGGAATAAATTATACTTAGAAAATAAATTTTGTGAAGTGTTAGGTAGTACTGATATGAAATTCAGTGTTTAAGTCAATATTTATTCGGGACCAGTGTGGCAGGTGTTGTTCTAGGTTTTTGGGATAATCATTGAATAACACAGCCATAAATTCCTACCTACCCTTTGGAGCTTATATTCTAATTAGAGGGAAAAAAAGGTGGGTTTTTTTTTCCCCAAGTAAGATATATACTCAATTAGAACTTGATAAGTTTTAAGAAAGAAGTAAAGCAGGGCAGAGGATAACAACCAATTATCACTGCCTATAATTCCCAGCCAAATGACCCCACAGAAGGTGCAGAGTGAGCACCATTGTTCTTACATCTCCTCTGAAAGTAACCAAAGCAGCAAGGGAAGGGCTGTAGAACCCGTAAGTCCCACAGGAACACAGCACCTCAGTAGGTACAGTTAGATAGCTTTAATACAGAAGAAGATCCATGAGGCATTTTTCTGTGTAGATAAGTGGTCCCGTTTCTTTAGTGTTTGTGTGTTGTCATGTACACCCATGCCTTTAGTGCACATTGATTATTGTGAGGGGAGAGGAATTCTTAGCTCTTCACATTTTGTGCTACTCTTACATATTGTTGCTTTCTTTCCTGTTACTGAGAGGCGGTAATGAATATTGGCTATTAAGCACATGATTCTGGAGCCAGACATGCCATTTCTGGTAATTACTTGCTGTGTAAACTTGGATAAGTTGTTTAACCTCTCTGTGCCTCAGTGTTCTCAGTTGTAAAAAGTTCCAAATAAAATAATTGCATCGAAATATTTTCCAACCAAATGAGCAGATTACTTTTAGTTTTTAAAACAGAGTATGTTCGGGGCGCCTGGGTGGCGAGGTCAGTTAAGCATTTGGCTCGGGTCATGATCTCAGGGTTATGAGATCAATCCCTGGGAGTCAGACTCTGCCCTCAGCAGGGCAGAGTTCTCTCTTTCCCTCTGCCCCTCCCGCTTGTTTGCACACACAAAATAAATAAATAAATTCATTCATTCATTCATTCATTCATTCATTCATTTTAAAAACAATATGTTTTATATTTGGTAGAAAAAACAGAAAAGCAAAGCAGAAGGTGAAAAAATAGCTTTTATAAACAGGCAATGACAATCTGAAAAGGTTACATATTGTATGACTCTAGCTATATGATATTCTGGAAAAGGCAAAATGGAGACGGTAGGAAGATCAGCAGTTGCAGGGGCTAGGAGGGAGGAACAGATGAATAAATAGAGCAAAGGGACTTTTAGGGTCGACTTTTGCTTGTGATATTGTAACTGTGGACACGTGTCCTTATCCATTTGTCCAAACGCAGAGAATGTACAGCACTAAGAGTGGACCGTCATGTAAACACTGGACTCTGGGTGACAACAGGGTGTCAGTGTAGGCTCATCAATTGTCACAAACGCTGACGCTGGGGGAGATTGTGGGATGGGGAAGCTGGAAGTATATGCGATCTCCCTGTGTTTCCAGTCAGTTTTGCTGCAAACCTAAAATTGCTATAACAGAGTCTTAAAAACCAAGATGAGAAAGGGAATGAAATCTGAATACCACGGAGAAGAAATAGATGAAAAGGAAAAGGAGGGAGACGATGTCAGTGGCTCCTTTTCTCTGCAGATAACTCGGGCCACCTTTTGCCACTGGTACAGTTTGGCAGTCCATGCAGCTGGTTTTGTTGGGAGCAGGAAAATACCCCCCCGGAAAGTAACTTGGTCTAGTAAGAAGTCAACTTTTTGAAATAGGTAACAACTTGCTTTTTTGTAATGTTGAAAAATTCGGCATAGACTTCATTTTCTCTGTGCTACTGTGTATTTCATGTGGCGCTTCACCCCTTGGGAAGTTAGTAGAAGTTCTCATGTATTTTGTGGAGGCTCGAGATATCCTGTAACTGGATGTGAGGGAAAATTAAATTGAAAGTTCGTGAAGAAGACCTACTGTGAAGAGGCTAATTATTGCCATTCTGTCTCTTAGTTTTCGAGGTTCTGATGTGGAATCCTATAAGGTTTAAACTTTTTATTTTAGTGAAGAGCATATATTTATCTACCATATGAATGACCAAAATGTTTTATGGACAAAACACTCACTTTCATTTTTCTAACAGCTCTGTGTCTAACCTTGCCAAGTGCTTCAGCCAAGAAGTCTTTGTATGGTTCATTCTGGAAAAAACTCAATTACATGGATTCAAGACAATATACTAGAATTTGTTCTGTAAGCCTGCACTTTATAGGTTCACATACCAGTTCATGTGAGAGAGAGAGAGAGAGTGTGTGTGTGTGTGTGTGTGTATAGGTACCAAATGCCGGCCACCACCAAAGTAAAGGAAAACAGTGATTTATCTATAAATTGTATCCTATTTACACATCAAACAAATTGTTTAAACTTTTTACCTTACTGGTTTGCCTTGATAACTCATGAATGACTACACTTTTTTTTAAGAGCTATTACAACTCACACAGCAACACCCTCCCCACTGCTGTCAGGACTGTTATACAATTGAACCACATTAAAATGAATTTCTCAGGGGCAAGAAATTTAAAACACTTGAACTTGAAAATTCCATTCTCTGACTCTAATCTCCTGTCCGTCCAGCTCTCCCAGTCCTTTCATTCCCACTGACTCTGCGCTTTATTTGCACTCGTTGTGTGTTCCACATTCATAAACACTTCGTATTTTCCGATCAAACCCCTCTTGGCTTCACTTTTCTTCCTCCCCAGCCTTATCAACCATCGAATCACAACATTCACCAGTACCCCAGATTGGTTGGTCACTAAATTCATCCATCAGGCTTTTCTTGACGTTCCCTACCTTTCACGTATTACCTTACAATCTGATAGTTACCCTATAAATGCTTAATGGAAAGAAGGAGAGAGGGAGAGAAAATTCTTTGGTGTTGTGGTCATGTGCTGAAAATTTCTTGTGGAAACCTATTACTTTTGCTGCTTGAAAGCATTACAAATTCATGTTGTTGAACATCAACCAGGCCTTCATTCCTATGGCCCAGTGTTTTTATTTCTCTGTATTTGTCCTATTTCTCATTATCCCTACTGCAGGTCACTTTCACTCCTCAAAACCATCAGGTCCATCATCTGCTATCATCTTCATAGCTTCATTGTTACAACTAGGTCATCTAAATTTCTTTTCCTTTAATCTCATTCACCCAGGGATTCTTTAGTATCTTCACTTCCTCTTCCTGCCCCCTGCCCACCCTTTTTGGTCCCTCTTCAAAAAAAAAATGAGAGAGACTATGTGTGGGTGTTGTCTTTGGGTGGGTGGACATCAGTAACTTTCTAAAGTAAACCCCTCTCTTTTGTACCTAATTCCTTCTGCTATCCTCCCTTATCATCTGTTCCGTGATCACTAATGTCATCTATCCTCAGTGATCACCATTGACTTCCTAATTGTCAGTATTCTCTTTTTGGTCTCCTGATCTGTGGCATGACATTATAGATTTTATAGATAATCTAGAAATTCTGTTTTCTCTTTGAATGACGACACCATTCTCCCTCAGATGTCTTCATCTTACAACCCTGGTTTATAGGTGTTCCTCGTGTATCTGCCGCTTTGCACTGTTCATACACATCACTAGGGATTCTCAAACGGTAGTGACTATAAGAATCACCAAAGATTCTTGTTTTATATGTAGGTTTCTAGATCCTGCCCTCAGAGATTGTGATGAAGTAAGTCTGGAATGAAACTCATGAACCCACATTTTTAACTAGCTCTTCTTGTGACTCTAATAAAAGTGATGCATGGCCACACTTTGAAAAAAATAATACACTACAGTCTTGTGTACTCTGTGACTTATGAGTAAATAGTCTGTCACAGCCATGCTGATTACTCTGAAATATTTAACATTCTACTCAAGAATTTCCTCTTATTATCTATTATTTCTCCTTTTATCTTGTTAATATCACCTTATTACCATACTTTGATAGTCTCAGGATCAGAGCAGGGCTGGTGATCAGTTAGCATGCCCTTGCTGTTGGTTATTAAAACAAGAAAATATTTGGGGGTGCCTGGGTGGCTTAGTTGGTTGAGCGTCCAGCTCTTAGTTTCAGGTCATGATCTTGGAGTCCTGGGATCGAACCCTGCATCAGGTTCCACACTCATTGCACAGTCTGCTTGTCTCTTTCCCAACCTATCTGCTCCCCACCCACTTGCCCAAGCACGTGCTTGCTCTCTCTCTCTCTCAAATAAATAAACAAAACCTAAAAAAAATAAAATAAAATATTTGCAAGAACACCGTACACGGCTGTTGCCCTAAGCCCCTGCATATCATTCCTGTCTGTCCTTGTGCCTCTCCTGAAAGCCCCTGGATCTCCTCACCATCCACCAACAAAGAGATACCTGTGGACCACAGTTTCTCCAGGAACCTGCTCCAGTGCAAACCTGGCATCTTAATTGGTTGATTTGTGTCACTTAAATATCACTCCTCTTAAAGATGATGATGTTATTCACCATGTGAGACATGGGATAAGAAAGTGGTTTTAACGGGAAGGATGGTAAATTCAGGAGATGAGATGACTTATGTGTAGTGTTAAGTCTGCTAAAATAGTTGGATGGAGTGTCCTGCAGCATGTCCAAGATTGCAATAGCTGTCCTTTCCAAATTTGACTGATTACCAGAATCTAAGACTAGCCCTGAGACATTTTGATTCATTGGGACTGGGGTGGGGCCCAGAAATCACTGGTTTTTAACATTTTCCCCAGTGATCTGATGATTTAACTAGGTGTGAGAACTACTCCTACAGATTGAGAACACAGAGAATTAGTACCAAAGTGTTGCTCCATATTGGACCTCAAATAGACATTTTACATTCCGTGGCACAATCAAAAAGATTAGAGAATGATATGTGGAATTTTCTTCACAAAAACCACCACCAGCGGTGCCTGTGTGCTCAGTCGTTAAGCATCTGCCTTTCACTCAGGTCATGGACCCAGGGTCCTGGGATCAAGTCCCACCTCCCCGCTAAGCGGGGAGCCTGCTTCTCCCTCTCCCTCTGCTTGCTGCTCCCCTTGCTTGTATACTTGCTCTCTCTCTCTTGCTTACTCTCTATCGGATAAACAAATGAAATCTTTAAAAAAAAGAAAAAAATCAGGACCAGTACTAGAAAATATCACTTGTATATATTTTATCCACAGAAACTAACTCAATGTTAAATTCTATTCAACAAAATGCATTTTTGTCTCTAGCAAGAAAGAGCTCCTTTTCTAGGAGTTTCTTTAAAAATAATCTCCACTAGAAAAAAAAAAATCCCACATTTAGGAAAATTACAACGAAATATGGTCACCTGTATATATATTTTTTAATTTTAAGAGAAAATATATCATTTTAGATTATCATCCAAGAGTAAGTTAAAATTTGAATCAAAATATGTAATTATGTTTTAGTCAGGTGTTGCATTTCTCTGAATCATATGTACAATTTATTGAAACAAAGGATAACAATTCTGTAAAATGTAGTGTCATGGGTTTACTCCTGAGTCATTTATTACGTATATGATTCTTGAGTCACTAATTACTAAGGCTTTCCTATAAGGAAAAGATTACTAACAATAGGCAAAGGGAATGATTGCGTAACCTTTTGAATACTAAGTATTATAGTTACAGAAAGACTTTTTAAAACCATACGTGGGAATTAAATTATGTCAAATTACAGTTATTTCAAGAATCAGTATTAGCATTACTTTTCATTGACAGACATGTATTTTCCCTAAAAAATAAAAATAAATTTTGGGATTTAAAATCTTGCAGGTTTATAGAGAAATAGGTTCATAAGACTGGCATTACTATAGTAAGCCCTTATTATCCAGAGAGGGAGGAGTTTGTAGGTTGTGTATTAGAGGTACCTTTTGAAAGTAAGGCTGTGGGGGCCCCTAATTTTGTTTATAATACTAAAACCTAACATATGTAATTGCTGTGAGGATAAAAATGGAACCAAAATAATTAATACTAATGACTGCTGTTACGCTTTTTATGCAGTTGAATTTAGATCTGATAAGTTTCAAGCATAGCTCATCCTAGACTACAGCTAACTACAATTTCTAAATGCCTTTAGTGCTTCCCTGAAGTTGTACCCCAAGCAACACCAGCCCACCACGGCTCTCCCCACCCTACCCCCACTATTCTGCACTTTGAAACACAAAGCAACTTGTCAGTTCAGTTTATTCAGTTAAGGTCAGTTCCGTGAAAACAAAGTCAAGGCAATTATTTGATTTAATTGACTAGTGAAACTGGTTATACAGGTAAGTAGAACTTAGTTTTATTTTTATCCAGCTGCATATTTGAATGTTCATAAAGTAACTTAGTAGAGTAAGTAATAAGATTCCGGTGACATTGTAATAGATTTAAAAGAATGATTACCAAAGCAAGGAAAAAAGACACTAAAACCCAAACTATAGAAAATATTTGTGGTATTTTTTTTCTTTATGGCTTTGCTTTTGCTGTAATGAATCATGTCCAAAAAATGAAGTCGTCTTTTCTTTCACTGTTCATTTCCTTTTCTTTGAGGAATTTTTTTCTTGGGCTAATGTAACCAAAAGGAAGTGTTCTAATATAATTTAGTTGAATCATTTGAGTAACTTAAAATGTAGTCCTCAATCAGCAAGCAGATATTCTTTAACAGCTAGCTGGTCAATCACCTTTTGGATTCCCTTTTTTCCTTGCCCACCTAGATCTCATGGCCGATGATTTTAACAATGATTCTTTCTGCCTTTGATTCTTCCTGCCTTCCACTGTACCTTCCACTATACCCTTCCTACTGTTCTCTACACCTTCAGCTTCTAGGTTGCTAATCGTTCATTTCTTCTATGTGAGTAGAACACCAAAAAATTGCAGTAACAAAATAAGTTCTATGTATAGATCTTAATAATATCTATATATATATAGGTATTATATAGATATTATTATCTATATATATAGATATTATTAAGATCTTATAATATAGATATTTATAATATCTATCTATATATATATATATATATATCATAAATGTAATTCACTTGAAAAAAAAAATAGAAATCATTTCTTGTCCCAGAAAAAAAGAGCAAATCTTTTTAGCCTCCACTGAACTTGTTAGTGACTATGAAGGAAAGAAGAAAAAAATATTTAAACATATAAAAGGCTAGAATTTTATTGTCAAAGACCATGTTAAGGTCATAAAGTAGGAATTTTGTAGTATTTTTGTTCTGTGTTAAAATACTCCCTTCTCTACCCCCCAGTTTTAAAATAGGTATCCACCACTTTCATAGAGATTATTCAGTTTTCACATATCAAACTTCAGAATACTTTTACTGAGAACAGATTAGGTACCAAAGTATGGGCTTACGGATACTGACAGTGCTGTGTTTAGTCCTATACTGACCTACATTTTATATTTGCTTAGGAAAAGAGCAAACACAATAAAAAAAAATTTAAAGAACTAAGGTTGGTTGGGTATAGAAGTTAATAAAATCCTTAAGGGGGGGTACCTGGGTGGCTCAGTCAGTTAAGTGTCTGCCTAAGGCTCAGGTCATGATCCCAGGGCCCTGGGGTCGAGCCCCACATCAGGCTTCCTGCTCATCAGGGAGCCTGCTTCTCCCTCTCCCTCTCTGCCCTTCTCCCCTGCTAATGTGCTCTCTCTCTCTCTTTCTCTCTGTTAAACAAATAAATAAAATCTTTAAAAAATAAATAAAATCCTTAGGGAAAGAATTTTGGTCTTACATATTGAGAGCATTACATAGTCCTTAACCTTAGTGCAACTTATGTCTGAAAAAACTTGACAAGGAAAACTTAAATAAAAAAATTAATTTTGAAGTCTGTTACAATATTAAACTAGTCAAAAATGGATAACATCCTAAATGTTTATTACTATAAGCAATATAATTATGGGACCTTGGCTTCCTAGACAGTTTTGTCACCACGAAAATCATATATTAAGGTACTCTCAGAGCTTAGGAGAATAATTATATAAGGTAAAGTGAAAAGACATAATATAAAGTTATACATAATACACTAGCAATAAGCAATCCAAAAAGAAATTAAGAAGACAGTTCCATTTGTAATAGCATCCAAAAGAGAAAAATGCTTAGGAATAAATTTAATCAAACAGGAGAAATATTTGTACACTGAAAACTACAAAACATTCCTGAAGAAATTTAAATGTAAAAAGACCCAATAAAAGGGGGGCCCCTGGGTGGCTCAGTGGGTTAAGCCTCTGCCTTCGCTTAGGTCATTATATCAGGGTCCTGGGATAGAGTGCCACATCGGACTGTCTGCTCAGCAGGAAGCCTGCTTCCCCCCACCCTTCTCTCTGTGCCTGCGTCTCTGCCTACTTGTGATCTCTCTGTCAAATAAATAAATAAAATCTTTAAAAAAAAAAAAAAAAGACCTAATAAATGGAAGACATCCCACATTCACAGATTAGAAGACCCAGTGACAATACCACCTGAAACAATTTACAGATTCCATGCAATCCCTAACAACATCCTAACAACATCTTTTGCAAAAATAGAAAAACCCATCCAAAAATTCATATACAACTTCAAGGGACAATGAATGGCTAAAACAATCTTGAAAAGGAAAAATGAAGTTGGAGGACTCACACTTCCAGATTCTAAAATTTACTACAAAACTTCAGTAGTCAAAACAGTGTGGTACTAGCATAAGAATAGATAGATACAACTAATGGAATAGAATAGAGCCTAGAAATAAACCTTCATGTATATGGTCAATGGTTTTTCAACAAGATTGCCAAGACCGTTTAATGAGAAAAAAGACAGTCTTTTCAAGAAATGATAAAACTGGATATCTACATGTAAGACATTGAAATTGAACCCATACCTTATATACAAAAATTAATTCCAAGTGGATCAAAGACCTAAATTTCAGAGCTGAGAATATAAAACTCAAAGAAGAAAACACAGGAGGAAATCATGATCTTGAGTTTCGTAATTGTTTCTTTAAAACTGACATCAAAAGGGGCACCTGGGTGGATCAGTCAGTTGAGCTTCTGCCTCCCGCTCAGGTATCAAGTCTCACCTCAGGCTCTCTGCTTCCCTCTCCCTCTGCCCTTCTCCACTGCTCATGTTCTCTCTTCTCTCAAATTAATGAGTAAGATCTTAAAAAAAAAAAAAAAAAGACACCAAAATTACAGGCAACAAAAGAAAAACTAGGAAAGTTGGACTTCATGAAAATTAAAGAGTTTTGTGATCAAAAGACCCACAGAATGGGAAAAGATATTTGCAAATCATATGTCAAATAAGGAATATCCAGAAC
The DNA here is from genome assembly GCF_022355385.1 of Mustela nigripes. Taxonomy (NCBI): domain Eukaryota; kingdom Metazoa; phylum Chordata; class Mammalia; order Carnivora; family Mustelidae; genus Mustela; species Mustela nigripes. The sequence goes on from NC_081571.1 coordinate 50,932,330, forward strand.
ATAAAAGAGCTACTACAACCCAACAACAAAAAAGCAGACAACCTAATTAAAATATAGGTGAAATACTTGAATAGATATTTCTCCAAATAAGCTATACAACAGCCAATAGGCACATGAAATAACATTGTTGGTGAGGATGTGAAGAAAGTAGAACCAAGTGCATTGTTAATAGGAATGTAAAATGAGGCAGCCTCTGTAGAAAACAGTTGCCAGTTCCTCAGAAAGTAAAATATAGAAAAAAATATATAATTACCATAGAACCTGGCAGTTTCATTGCATTCCTGAGTAGAACACCAAAGGAATTAAAGTGGGAACTCAAAATATTTATACAACACTATTTGTAGCAACGTTAGTTACAATACCCAAAAAGTGAAAACAACCCAAATATTCATCAACAGGTGAAAAAACACACAATGGAATATTATTTAACCATAGAAAGGAATGAAATTCTGACACATGGTACAGAATGGATGAATCTTGAAAACATTACATTAATGAAATAAGCAGACAAAATGACAAATATTATATGATCCCCCTTATATATCTAGAATAAGCAAACTCATAGAGACAGATAGTAGAATGGGGGGGCATGTTTTTACTTAATGGATACTTTTGTTGCAACTGATAAAAATATTCCAGAAATAGATACTGGTGATGGTTACACAACATTGTGAATGTACTTAATGCCACTGAAGGTGTACACTAAAATGGTTAAAATGCTAAATTTTATATTATTTATATTTTAACTATAATTTCTTAGAAAATTCATTATACATAATGATTTAGCTACAGTTCTTCAATTTTATAAATAAAGATGGAAGGAAATATGAAGACATGAGAAAAATGCTAAATTATAATGTCATGTTATTTTTAATAAAGAAAGTTCAAATAAAAGATTTTTATTTTAGCTAAAGAATATTTATTAAAAGAGAGAAATTTTATGTTACATATCTTCTCACACCAAAAAATGGCAAAACATTGAGGTGACCCACCCCTAAAATTGGTAATAATTCATATTTTATTTAAAATTTTTCTTTCCTGGGGCGCTTGGGTGGCTCAGTGGGTTAAAGCCTCTGCCTTCGGCTCGGGTCATGATCCCAGAGTCCTGGGATCGCCGCATCGGGCTCTCTGCTCAGCAGGGAGCCTGCTTCCTCCTCTCTCTCTTTCTGCCTGCCTCTCTGCCTACTTGTGACCTCTGTCTGTCAAATAAATAAAATCTTTAAAAAAATAAAATAAAATAAAATTTTTCTTTCCTATTAATTTATTACTTGTTATTATCATAAAGAATAGTTATATTGATTAATAAGTTTTAAAACCTTCAAAGTTACATAGGAAACACTTTTCTGAGTAATTTGTGTAAGGGAGTTTTGGAGTACTGTGTCCATGCTACAGCATTTTGGATAACCTTAGTTTCTTGTAAAAATTTTTTAGATTTTCATGAAATCTGTTTTTCTTTAGCTTAACAGGGCCAATTCTCTGTTAAACCAGACTCAACAGCCTTACAGATACCTCATTGAATCAGTGCGTCAGAGAGATTCTAAGATTGATTCCCTGAAGGAGTGTATTACACAACTTGAGAAGGATGTCAGGTAAATCGTTTATAAATCTTTTATTTGAATTATAAAGGCAATGTAAGCATAATACTGCTATCCATGAATTAAGTTTGTAAATTATGAAGAAAAAATGTAAATAGTGAACATGGTCTTCAATGTAATTTATCTTCGAGAAACTGGGTCACATTAGTTATTCACATTCCACCTTGTGATCAGAAGTCTTAGCCTGGAAATAATAATGCGCTTATTAACAAAGCACTCCACCAGCCCTCAAATATAAGCAGCTATTCTGTCCTCGTTTCCCTAGAATTCTTGACCAAAGGAAGAAGAGGAATATAATCAGATACCATTTGTGGAGTCAAAATGACTTTTTTCTTTTTTCAGTAGGGTCCATGCCCAGTGTGGAGCCCATCACAGGGCTCAAACTCATGACCCTGAAATCAAGATCTGAGCTGAGTTTATAAGTCAGAAACTTAATTGACTGAGCCATCCAGGCACCCCAAAAATGACCTTTTTTTTTTTTAAGATTTGTATAGTTGAGAGAGAAAGAGCGCGCACATTGGGTGGGGGAGATGCAGAGGGAAGATACATCAGGATCATTTAGGGAACTTTATAGGAAGTAAAAATTCCTGAGTCTTCTCTACAGAGACATTTATTTTTATTTTTTAAGATTTATTTATTTATTTTAGAGAGAGAGAGAAAGCAGGAGGAAATAGCAGAGAAAGAGGGGGAAAGAGAGTCTCAAGCAAACTCCACATTGAACAGGGACCCCGAGATCATGACCTTAGCCAGACCAAGAGTTGGACACTTAACCAACTAGGCCTCCCAGGCACCCCCCCCAAAAAATGACTTTTTTTTTTTTTTAAGGTTTTATTTATTTATTTGACAGAGAGAAAGATCACAAGTAGGCAGAGAGGCCGGCAGAGAGAGAGAAGGAAGCAGGCTCCCAGCTGAGCAGAGAGCCCGATGTGGGGCTCTATCCCAGAACCCTGGGATCATGACCCGAGCCGAAGGCAGAGGCTTTAACCCACTGAGCCACCCAGGCGCCCCCAAAAATGACTTTTTAAACACACAAAATATACACATTTGCTTAGATTCTGTTGACTTCGCCAAGCAATTTTTTAGGCCTTTCTTCCCCTGACTCTACATGAGGTAGCCCATGAATTACCTAAATGTAAATAAATCCCTTTCACTTCCTTCAACTGAAATTGTTTTCTTACATGACCCCTTACCCAAAGACTTGTTCCATTTAATAGTCATTCAGATTCCTTACCTGTTCACCTATATAATCATTTTAGTCTTTTTAAGTTGAAGTGAAAGAATGATGTTATACAGAAAGATGTTTTAACTCATGGGTTGTTGATTAATTGGCTCAGTTATTGGATTTTAAGATTGTTAGAATAACTTAGATAAATTATTAACCAATTCATAAATGTAGAAGCAGAGAAATAGATGGGAATAGAAACTGTTAAATTAAGGAACTGAAAAATAATTAGGAGACTATAGTTATTAAATTCAGATTTCCTAAGGTATATAACCATGTATGAGTGGGTGTTCTCTCTGAAGAATCAGAATAATTACCTTCTCTTGTTTCCACCCAACCAAAATAATTGATTCAAAACTTTACTCCTAATTTTTAATTTCAGGATGATATGATAAAATAATTTTAAATCATATTTCTGCAAATGTCAATATAAATAATAATTTACTCCTGGATTAATTTTAAAGTTAAAAATTAGATTTAGAATATATATAACCTACATTAATTAAATTTATTAAATAGTAAATAAACCAAATTAAGAAATTAATTAAAATAATTCAGTGAATCACTTAAGCAGTTCTTCTGTAAGTAGCTATTGGGGGCAATAGAAATTATGTTTTATCACTCATTAGACACTTGGTTATCTTAAGGAAATTGAGGGAAGAACCCTAAATAGAAATTTTGCTTCCTATATTATGTATTTCTTCCTATAATATATTTGAAATTTTGGATAGAATCTCCTTTTACTTTTTTAATCTTGGAGCAGGAACATTAAAGTCCTGTGATAAAATTACCTTTTCACAGTTACCTTCAAATAAATTTGAGTATTTATTTTACTAAGACTTAAGAGTTGAAAAAATTTAATATAGAGAAAAATAATACCTATAGGAGGAAACAAGATGAAGTTCAGCCCTAAAGAAATTAAGCAACTTGTTATCTAAGAATGTACATACAGCTTTGTGGTAGGGTCAAAATTTGAATCCAGGTCTGTCTGCTTCCTAATTCTATACTCCTAACCATTATGTTATACTGCCTCCCTATGTTCTATTCTGAATAAGGGAGAATTTTTCATTAACTCATATGATTAAGGAAGAGAAGTAAAAAAAAAAAAAAATAGTGTAGAAGAGTGCCTTAAGTGGAGCTTTAATGAATTGATAATTGCTAAAGGTAGGTGGTAGATAATTGTGGGTTTGTTATATTTTCCTTCTTCTTTCGAAATATTCCAAATAAAGTTGTTTTTAAAAAACAGATTTTAAAAGGGAGTACAGGCTCTATAGATAGGTTACATGGGTTTAAATCTAGCTCAATACTTAGTTTTGAGTTAAAGCCAGTCCATTAAACTCCCTAAACCTCCATTGTTCAATAGAACTTTCTGTAATAGTAAAAATACTCCATGTCTTCTGCACTGTCCAGTATGGCCACTACCCATATGAGTAACTAAATTTTTTATTTTAATTAAGTTAATTTTAATTGCCACCTGTGGCCAGTTAATGGCTCTGTTATTGGACAGTAGAGCCAGTTTTCTTATCTGTGAAATGCGAGTGATACTCTAGTACTAGCAGCACTTAATTCATATAGTTATTCTGAGGATTAAACAATGTAATCTTTGTAATATGTATAGCACTGTGCCTACACATTGTGAATGCTGTGTAAATGTTTGCTATTATTAGTATTTATCTTACATGAAACAAATGTTTATGTTGAAAGTTATCTTAAAAATGAGAAATTACATTTCTCAAAATATTTTGAATTTTGACAAAAATTAAGACTCCCTTAATAACAGCAACATCATCATGAAAGCTATGTCAGTTACAAAAGTAACTATAAAAAATATTTTTGTGCTAAAATCTGGATCCTTTAAAGCTACGTTTCATGAACTCGCTATATAAATATTTTAATCGATGCTGAACTAGTATGTCACAGGATATGAAATCTTGCTCTTAATTGAATCAACTACCTTTTAATGTGAAAAATTAAGGTGCTTTTAGTAGTTTAATTATGGCCCTAGAGATGCTGTTAAACATACCCACATGACATGAATGAAATAGCCCAGTCCACAAGTCAGTCTACCTGACAGTCCACAGTCTGTCTACCATCTCTCTTACTTGGAGCCAATGACATTTCAAATGTAGAGGAATTATCCTGGACTTTGAATACACATCAGCCAGTTTCTATTCTCATGGTAGATGTGCCTGTAAATTACAGCTACTGGTATGAACATCAAGGGTTAGATGTGAAATTTAAATGAAATAACATATGCAAAACTTCTGGTGCATGGGAGAAACTCAGTAAATATTACTTCCTTTCCTTTTGCCCTTCATTAATTTGAAATTTAAACATCAGATGTCCCATTCAAAACAATTACCAAGTAATCATGTCTTAAAAAGGCCTATCCTTCTTGCTAGGTGTTGATTTTAATTGTAAGGAATATTTACATGAATTGATTACCTTTTAAATTGAAGTATAATTGACATGCCATATTATATTAATTTCAGGTGTGCAACACAGGGATTAAACATTTATATATGTTATGAAATGCTCACCCCAGTGTGGTTACCATCTGTCACCATACAAACTTATTACAGTATTATTGATTGTATTCCCCATGCTGTACTTTTCATCCCCATGACTTATTTATTTTATAGCTGGAAGTTTGCACCACTTTATCCCCTTCACCTGTTTTGTCCAAACCACCCACCCTTCCCTCTGGCACCCACCAGTTCTCTGTATTTATGAGTCTTTCTGTTTTGTTTTGTTTGTTCATTTGTTTTGTTTTGGAGATTGCATGTGAAAGTGAAATCCTGAGGTATTTGTCCTTCTCTATCTTACTAAATTTATTTAGTATAATACCTCTAGGTCCACCCATCTTCTTGCAAATGGCAAGATTTCATTCTTTTTTATAGCAGACTAATATTCCCGTGTGTGTGTGTGTGTGTGTGTGTGTGTGTGTATGTACACACTACATCTTTATCCATTCATCTATCTATAGGTTGCCTTTTTGTTTTGTCGAAGGTTTCATTCACTATTTCAAAGCTTTTTAGTTTGATATAGTTCCAGTTATTTATGTCTGTTTTTGCTCCCCTTATATGAGGAGACAGATCCAAAAAAAAAACCGGTGTCCCAGAGTTTATTGCCTATGTTTTCTCTTAGGAGTTTTATGGTTTCAGTTAAATGATTACTCTTTAAAATATGTCTCTAGCTTATACAATAGAAGCTCTTTAAGGAACTGAATAATTTTATCATTGTCTTAGAAAATAAAACAATGCCACTATACCAACCCCCAACTTGCAAATTTACCTATTTATATTCAGTGTCTAGAAAGGTTAGAGTAAATAGGTACCAAAATGAAATCATTATGAACACATTAAAAGCTAGCATTTGAGTTATCACTATGAAGTACTTTAAATTTCCCTATCATTAAAGTAATAATCCATTCTAAAGGTAGTACTGTTAAACTCTCCTCTACCGAGCCACCAGAGACCGTCTGAGTTATGTAGTTTGATCTATGGCCCAGAACTGAAGGAAGCACAGAAAGAGAATACTTAGCATAAATTTCCTTTTCCCATTGTCAGTTCTCAGTTTATTCTTAACTAGTAGTTTAAGAAGAAAAGACTACTTAGCCTTGTGAGGCTAAGCCAGGGTATATTGATCCAGGAAGTTAAAGTACATTATATCAGGAATATGTTTTCATATAGCAGGTGACACAGAGCCATAAAGACGAATTTCTGAGTAATAATTAACAGTGAATTGAACAGTTATGGGTGTAATATACCATTCACGGTAGATGTGCTTATAAGGAGATTTGTTTTGTAGTTGCTTTATGAGTCACGCATGGAAGCTTTGTATTTTTAAAGGTAAATTTCCACTGTTATGAAATACGTCTTAAGGAGACTAAACTTCAATTGAGTAATTACATACACACTGGAAGAACACAGAGTATAATAATCATCATATGCAGTTTTAGAGACCCGCGTGCTGAAGATGGTCTCCCTTGTGGTTTAAGAGTGTATTATAGAGAAGGCTGAGACTTTGAAAATATATACCCAAGTATTGTCTGAGGCGTCTGTACTGTTTGCAATAAACCCACGTCTTACAGATAGAACAGAGTTGCTCTGTGAACCAGTTTATCCACCCACCTTATATTCTGTATTGTACAGATATTTTTGCTATTTAAATATGGAATACTTCCTTTATCCTGGAAAAAATTAAGCACTACATATGAAGCATTTCTAACAGATTACCTAGTCAGATCCTTTATTTCATCAACATTCTGTTCCTATTGCACACATTTTCTTTTTTTTTTCTCAGATTTTATTTCTTTATTTGACAGAGACATAGTGAGAGAGGGAACACAAGTAGGGGAAGTAGGAGAGGGAGAAGTAGGCTTGCCACTGAGCAAAGAGCCCAATGTGAGGCTCGATCCCAGGACCTGGGGATCACCAGCTGAAGGCAGACACTTAATGACTGAGCCACCCAGAAGCCCCTGCACACATTTTCTTTACGGTCCTGTTGGAATTTGAGAGAAAGAGAGTGTGTGTGTGTACTGCCTGTGAGTGTATGTTTACGTAGTATATGTATGTAACATGTATATGAGCATTAACATGTATACATGCATATTGTTAATACATTTCTGTTCCTCAAAAATCCTATTCCTCTGTTCTGGATGTTTAATTTAATTTTAAAAAATATTTGAATGCTACAGTTCAGAAACATCTGATCTTTACCATACTTTGCAGTGCTCTGGCAGAATCTGATACTCAGTTACCTTTATGTCATTTAGTTCTTTTCAAGTCCAAGGCTCAGTAGGCTCTCTGATGCCTAATTCTGAAAGTCAGTCTGTTTTTCTGCTGAGCTGCTAACCTATGTGGCATTTAATTACTGTTTTTCTCCAATACCTGTATTTCATCTAAATTAGTAATACCATATGGCATTTATGTTGTGTTTTATATGTTTGATTCTTTATTTACTCATTCATTAGGTAATTCATATATCCCTTTGACATACATGAGTATTGTTTTCCACTTTTACAGATGTGAAAACTGAGGCTTAGTAGGGTGGTTGTGTGCTGTGCTTTATAGCACACACTTGAGTCAATGTCACAGTTGGAAGCAGAAGTCAGAACTGCATCTTGTTTTTCTCTCAGAGGACAAATTATGGTGCTTCCTTGGGGAAGTTCAGTTACTAGGAAAAAGGAGAATGTGAGTTTTTTCCTCTTAAGTCCATAGAATTATCAGTTCTTTCAGAATACTTAATACTGTTCTTGAATATTAAAAAAAACTGCCTGATATTTTAAAAATTGGTGGCTTTCCATTTTCTTAAAGAATAATTTAAAACATCTTACCTATTCAACAAAACAATCCTCACTAATTTTACCTTCACAGATTTTGTTTTGATATTTATGAAATTATGTTGTTTTGATTCATTGTTGCTTTTCTTAAGTCTTGATGTGGTGCTGAGGAGATTCATTCCAGTGACTTTCAAAGAGTATTTCATTCAGTGGTTCTAATTAATTTTTATATGTTGAATAATAAAACTCCAGACAGTACAAAACAGGCCTCAAATATTTCTCTCTTAAAATCCTAATGTGTTCTTCTGTTTAGGCTTCTTACCCTTTCCTATCAGAAAATCGGTCCTGTCAAAGGCAAACTCTTGACACAGACTTAGAAATTAAAGATAGAGCTAAGAATTTGGAGGCAAAAATTGTTAATCACAGACTGAATATCTGATTCATTTGTCTAACTTAATTATATGCCTTGTAATTTAGTGCATGGTCAATTATAAAATGCTACTTTTTGTTTTAAGGATAAATGTTTTAATTTGACTTCCAGTGTCTTGAGTTTTAATATTTTCCCCAAACATACTTTTTAGCTTTTGTATAAATCCCACTTCATCATTTTTACATTTCAGGAGTAAATAATCATCTTTAAAACACCAATTTTTATGCCCTTACCAGGCAGGAAAGGATTCTCAGAACATATCTCATTTGCACTGTCAAATGATTATTAAAAGAAAAAGTCTTCTTAGAAAATAATTAGCTGTTGATGAAATCAAACATTATGGTGGCTGGTCTGCTATCTTTATGGACTATAAATTTAATTTCTCTTTAATTCAAACAGATTTGTTAGATTTGTCTTTAGCCTTTTGCTATTTATTATTTACTAATGAAATTTACACCAATATGATGACTTCTTAAAAACTTGGTGTTTTTTTTTTTTTCAGCAATTTAAAAAAAGAAAAGTCAGCTCTATTACAGATGAAGAACCAAATGGCATTAGATTTAGAACAACTTCTAAATCATCGTGAGGTACTTTTTTCATTTTGTCATAATTTTTACTTTCAGCTTTTTCAGAGTCCATATTGCATTAAGGTTACTAGATCCCAGTTGTCCGTGTGCATTAATGACTTCTCATGTTTGCATCTCACTGTCATCTGGTCCTTTATATTGAATATGTGATATGCTTCATTATTCTTTATGAATTAATTTATACTTTATTCTTTGGGTTAATTCTTACTCCTGGAATGCCCCTTCTTGTTGCCCCCTTATTGCCTTGTTCAATTTCTGTCACTGAATTTCCATATTACTTAATAATGATTTGTTTTACCTCCTTATCTCACTAGACAGTAAATTTCTTTAGTGTATCTCTGTCTTATTCATCATTGTATTGCCCATATGTTCTATGTATGCTTAGAGTCCATGAAGCATTTTTTTCTTATTTCTCCTAGAAATCTTTTAGAGCTAATATAAAATTCCTCATTTTATAAAAGGTGAAATGTGTTTCAAGTGGCTTGAGTAAAGCCAGTTAGTTAGTAAATAGGAGATAACCCCAGTTTTCTTATTTTTTGAAGCGGACTTACTGAAATATGATACACGTACAGTAAAATTCATGCCCTGTTTAGCATACATTTCTATGATTTTTTTACCAACACACCCAGTTTGTAACCATCACCACAGTCAATATGTAAAATAGTTATATCACTTCAGAAAATTCCTTCATGCCCATTTTATTTATTTTATTTTAAAGATTTTTTTTTAAAGATTTTATTTATTTATCTGACAGAGAGAGATCACAAGTAGGCAGAGAGGCAGGCAGAGAGAGAGAGAGGAAAGCAGGCTCCCCGCTGAGCAGAGAGACCCATGCGGGACTCGATCCTAGGACCCTGAGATCATGACCCGAGCCGAAGGCAGTGGCCTAACCCACTGAGCCACCCAGGTGCCCCTAAAGAGTTTTTTTTTAAAGATTTTATTTATTTATTTGACAGAGAGAAATCACAAGTAAGCAGAGAGGCAGGCAGAGAGAGGAGGAAGCAGGTTCCCCGCAAAGCAGAGAGCCCGATGCAGGGCTTAATCCCAGGACCCTGGAATTATGACCTGAGCTGAAGGCAGAGGCTTTAACCCACTGAGCCACCCAGGTGCCCCTAAAGATTTTCTTTATTTGACAGAGAGATAGCAAGAGGGAACACAAGCAGGGGGAGTGGGAGAGGGAGAAGCAGGCTTCCCGCTGAGCAGGGAGCCTGATGTGGGCCTCAATCCCAGGACCCTGAGATCATGACCTGAGCCAAAGGCAGATGCTTAATGACTGAGCCACCCAGGTGCCCCTCATGCCCCTTTAATATTGACTCTTTTCCCCAACTCCAGTCCTAGAAACCACTGATCTGTTTTCTATCCCTTTAGTTTTGCCTTTTCCAACAAACCATATTACATTTTCCCAGAGTGTTGTATAAATGAAATTACCAGTCTTTTCAGACTCAACTTTTTTCACTTACCATAAAAAAGATTCACCCATATTGTTGCAAATATTAGTCATTTATTCCTTTTTGTTGCTGAGTAATATTCTATTGTATGGATGTACCAGAGTTCTTTAATCCATTCACCAGTTGATGGATATTTGAGTTGTTTCCATTTGGAGACCTCTATAAATAATAAAGCTGTATAAATGATTGTGTGCATGTTTTGGTGTAAATATAAGTTTCCTGGGGCGCCTGGGTGGCTTAGTCATTGGGCGTCTCCCGTTGGCTCAGGTCATGATCCTAGGGTCCTGGGATGGAGCCCCACATGGGGCTCCCTGCTCAGCAGGAGGCCTGCTTCTCCCTCTCCCCCTCCCCCTGCTTGTGTTCCCTCTTACGCTGTCAACTAAATAAAATCTTTAAAGTATATCTATATCACTATCTATATAGATAGAGATATAGATGTTTCCTTTTCTCTTGGTAAATACCCCAGAAGCAGGATTTCTGGGTCCTATGGAGAGTGTATATTTAACTTTATAAGAAGCTGCCGAACTGTTCTCCAAAATGACTATACATTATGCGTTCCCGTCAGCAGTGAATGAATGTTCCAGCTGTTCAGCATCCTCGCCAGCAGTTGGTATTGTGAAGCCTAGTTTTTTAGTCTCGTGCATTTTTACGCCTTGTCTTGGCAATGTTTTTACCATTTTGCTATCCTAACAGAGAAAGAAATGCTCGAAACAGATCATTTGTTTATGAGTATCCTGAAGACACTGTTTCCTAGACTGGGAAAGATATATCGGGAATTTGGGAAGAAATTATTGGAAGGATATTATTGAGAGAAACGAACTGGGGAATATTACTAGAAGCAGTTCAAAGGTGCATATCCTAGAAATGGTGTCAAGGGAATTGTAGGGTTGTCTCTGTCTTAGAAATTGCCTTTGAAGTAGGTTCTCTTAAAGGTGTATTTTATATGACAGGCAAAGGGATAAGAAGGTGTCCCTGGACTAGATTTGAGAGATGACTTTTGCATAGATAACCAGATCTAACAACAGGTGATACAAACTAGGAAGAGCTTCTCTGAAGATACTTATTCTTTTTCTTTGACTTTCAGGCCTTATCTGCTACCACTTGGACCCTAAGATTCTGCCCTCAAATAATTATTTCTTCACTGGGGAAGCCTGATTCATTCACTATGTGGATTTTCACAAATGCTTTAAAAATTGAATATTTAAGAAACAGTAATCACAGGAGCGTCTAGGTGGCTCAGTCAATTAAGTCTCTGACTCTTGATTTCAGCTGAGGTCATGATCTCAGAGTCAAGAGAGCTAGCCCCATCTTGGACTCCACCCTGAGTGTGGAGCCTGCTTAAGATTCTCTCTCTTGGGGCACCTGGGTGGCTCAGGGGGTGAAAGCCTCTGCCTGCAGCTTGGGCCATGGTTCCAGGGTCCTGGGATTGAGCCCCGCATCAGGGTCTCTGCTCAGCAGGGAGCCTGTTTCCTCCTCTTTCTCTGCCTGCCTCTCTGCCTACTTGTGATCTCTGTCTGCCAAATAAATAAATAAAATCTTTTTAATAAATAAATAAATAAAATCTTAAAAAAATAAAAAATTCTCTTTCTCCCTCTGCCTCTCCCCCGTCCCCGCCACTTGCACGCATACTCACGCACACTCTCAGAGAAGAAAGATACAGAGAGAGAAAGCAAGAGAGAGAGTGAGAGAAAGAGAAAGAGATAGATAGATAGATAGATAGATAGATAGATAGAAAGAAAGAAAGAAACTGCTGATGTCCATTCAGGCATACCAACTTTTTTCTAAAGCTGCGTAACAAGTATTTTTTTAGAGTGGCAATTCTCATTTGTTTTTAGAAGATTGTGCTAGACTCTGAAAAATATATGAGCAACTTTCTATATTTTGTGCATCATGCTTGGAATCACATTATTCATGAGTCCAAATAAAAACTAAAAGTTCTATTTAGTAGGCTGAGAATTACATGAGTTTAGAAGGAAGTATGTTTAAACATGGAAATTAAGTACTAGCAAGATAAATCTACTGAATGACATCAATGAAATTTGCAAGGATGCATATCTAATTATCAGTTAATTTTCATATATTTGATAGTATCTTCATTTTGACAGTTATATTTTAATAATCTAACATTGTGATTTTTCTTAATGCCGTACATCTAAAGAAAAGGAGCTTTTTTATTTTCAAAGCAAAATAAAAATTAAAGTCTAATAAAACAAACTTAATACAAATTTTTTATCTTTTTCCAAGAAACAGTTTAAAGCCAACTTAAATAGAACATGCAGCTACAAAAGCAAGTGTAAACTGCTTTTATGGAAAAAGAATGGTAGATGACCCAGGACAATGCTTGACTATTCACTTAAATACTGACCTGAAACGGAGAGTCTGGGTGCCTGAGTGGCTCAGTTGGTTGACCATCTGACTTTGGCTCAGGTCATGAGGAGGAGAAGGAGGAGTCTGCAAAATTAATTTATTCATTTTATGGCTCTGAAAGTCAAATGCTTAAAATAGCCAATAACAGTTGAATAAGAATACCTCTGATAAATATAATTTTTTTAAAAGTGAAAATCAGGGCTGAGACTAAGCTGAGGCAAGCAAACACCTAGGGCACAAAATGTAGGAGAGGCCCATTCTCAGAGTCATGCACAGTGCACGTGAGAGCTTGCCCCACACTAGGCAGGTCCCTGGGAAAATTGTCTAATATGAGTCACTGCTTTAATCAGCTAAATTTTTCTGAGTTTAAATCCACATGTGATCAAATGCAAAATTTTGAATTTTTTATTGTCTTCTTTGCACTGGACACCACTGTCTCTACCTTTTTAAGCAGTGTCATCTAGTTCTGATAAGACTTTAGGTGGTCATGTAATAGGAAATGAGATCATCCACTCATTTACATAGTTATCAAGTATGTGTTAAATAAAAAAAAAAAAAAACAGGAGATAATTCTAAGTTGACAGTTCTAGGACATTAAGGCATGGCCTTAAAGGGTTTTATTTTCTATATTAGTGCTTAATTACTCACTTTAAAAGTAGCAAAGTTAAATATCACAAAATTAAATCTTATTGTCCCCATTCTTACAGATGAAACTGAAGCTGATAAGAGTTAAGGAGCTCAACCATGATTACATACTTACTGTCAAAACTAAAAGCAAATGCTTTTTTTTTTTTCTGAAGCAAAAGTTTATGATTTTTTTCCTTAGCCCCATTTAGACAAGAATTTCATGATGAATTATTGCTTGCATTAGTTCCAGGAAAGTTTTTGCCTCTGTAGATGAAGGTTATATGCTTTCTTTTTGTCAGAAAGTGAAAACTATGTAATTTAATGTGTTTCCTTTTTATCTTAATTGCCAAAAAACCTCAGAGCTGAATATCTTATCCAGGTGTTATAGTCTATTTTATTCCTTTCATTTTTTGATGCCTCCAAATAACTTTTTCGGTTTCCTTTAAGCAGGTTGTGATCTTTTTTACCCTTACATATTTTCACTTATGCTAAGACCCCTTAGGTATAAAAATATAAAATAATATAAATCTTAAATAATAAGGTAAAAAGGAGGTAAAGCCAAAGAGCAACTGATAGGATCTTGCTCTTGGAGAACAGCATCAGAGCTTCAAGTTCAGCATTCAGTTTTGAATATAAGAAATGTAATTCCTTAAAATGTCTTCTTTCTTGTTGAGTGTACCTCTCAAGAATCTTCTTAAGTGGCTATCATTTTTCATCCATTTTTATCCACTCATCTTTGCTTTTTTGAAGTAAGATTTGCTGATTTAGAAATTCTCTTTCTGCTTTTCTGTGTATATATTTCATCATGTGCCTTCAGAATATAAGTTTTCAAGAGTAGGAAAAGGATCTTTAATCAGCCAAATGTCTACTAGAATACTGTGCTTAATTTTAAGAAGCTAATGTAAAAGCCCTTTTGTGATTTCTTTTGAAACTGTATTAAGGGTAATTGTTAGAGCCCCGATTAGGAAGCCGTTCCAGTATTTCAGTGAGTTATGATGGTGTCTTGAACCAGACTGGTGATGATGGTGCCCACCAAGAATGGACTAATTTGAAAGCTGTTTAGAAAACAGAATCAGGGACACCTGGGTGGCTCAGTCAGTTAAGCATCTGCCTTCGGCTCAGGTCATGATCCCATGGTCCTCGGATCAAGCCCACATCAGGCTCTCTGCTTAGTGGGGAGTCTGCCTCTCCCTCTGCCTCTGTGAGCTCTTGCTCTCTCTCACTCTCTCTCAAATAAATAAATCCAAAAAAAAAAAAAAAGAAAGAAAGAAAGAAAGAGAGGAGAATCATGGGGCTTGGTGACTGGACCTAGGGAATGCTGAAAAGAGTAGTAGGTATGAGGATTGAAGCCCAAGGTTTCGGCTTTCATCCTGGGTTTCTGGTGGTGCCACAAAGCATGTGGGAGAAATAGAGTTGGAGAAGAAAAGCTCAAAAAAATATCTAAGTGGATATATCCAGTAAAGATAGTGCTTTATGTGGAAGGAATTAAATGAACTGGTAAATGAACTACATAGAATGAGAGCAGAAAAAGGTCTAGGGCAGAATCTTGATGAACACCAACATTTAAGGGATGGGCAGAGGAAAAATTTTACACAGATTAGAAGGTGCCATAACCAGAGAAGTGGCAAGAACATCAGAATGAGAGTAGAATCTGACCAGTGACAATGGTCTGTCAAGGGGCCAAATCAAACAAAGATGAAAAGGGAAGTGTCAACTGAACTTAACGAGATGGTACATCAGTTTTCCTGGAGCCAAAAAGCAGACTGCAGTGAATTAATGAATGAATAGAAGTTGAAAAGTGGTCATAGGAAAGATAGATAAACCTTAAGTTATTTAAATCAGAGACTATAGGATGATGGGGGGAGGGGCATGAGGTCAAGAGCTTTAACCTCTCACATTAGGGAGTATCCAATTTAAACAGTGATGGGAAGGAGCCAGGTGGAGAGAGACATTGTAGGGACAAGCAAGAGAAAGATACCAATTGAGCAAAGTGTTGGGGGAGGAGGAGATCCAGAGTGCAAGTTATGGGATTTAATTTTTAGACAGGAGGGCGCCTTTTCCATTTTGAAGATAGAAATAAAGATTATGTAAAGATAAAAATGAGTTTCTAGGTTTGGTGGTAAGAATTTAGGCAGTTCCCATCCAATGGCTGTGCTCTAATGACAGATTTGCTAGCATCAGAATTTTGAAGAAAATAGAATTTTGAAACAGCTTCACAGTGGGACGCCTGGGTGGCTCAGTGGGCTAAAGCCTCTGCCTTTGTTTGGCTCAAGTCATGATCCCAGGGTTCTGGGATCCAGCCCGCATCAGGTTCTCTGCTCAGCAGGGAGCCTGCTTCCCTTCCTCTCTCTCTGCCCGCTTGTGAACTCTGCCTGTCAAATAAATAAATAAATAAAATCTTAAAAAAAAAAAAACAGCTTCACAGTAAATGAGTGATATATATTATGGAAATATCCAATAACAACCAAGTTGAAACACCATGTGTTTATAGTCATACCATTTTGAGCAATTTTTCTCCAGTAGCATTCAGTGTGCTAGGTATAAACATGGAGAAGATGGACAATGGGATTGATCCAGAATTACATTCTACCTTCTAGTATATATGTGTATGTATGTGTTCAGGGCACTTGTTAAATTGTAAGGTTGGAATAATTTTTATATTCTTTATGTCACCTCCATATTAAATACTGTGAGAAAAGCCAAAGTCAGACAAGAAGACTATCACAGCTGTCCTATCACAGCTCTACTACTTCGTAGCTATGGATTCTTGTGACAATAATTTACCCCCTCTAAACCCCATTTCCTTGTGTGTAAAGGTAATGTCTACTCTGCAGGACTATATGAGAATTAAATACTATAGTAACATTCCTGGTGTGTAACAACACATAACTTAATGGTCGTGGTTCCTTTTTCTCTTTTCCTTCTGTGTCAAGAGTCAATTCAAATGTTATGTATTCTTTGAAGTTCTCTCAAAGTTCGACAAAGAAAAATTCATCCCTTTTTTCTACTTCTTTCCAATAATTTTTAAAATATTTGTTAATGTTCACATCACTATATAATTATGCATATGACTTGGCCAGTAAAGTGCCTCATTTTTCATATTAGCCGTTAGCCCAGTATTTAGCACGTAGTAAGTACTCAGTTGAATGATTGTTATGGTCCTTTACCATCTTCAATTATAACTGCACCTGAAACTGTCAAATAGAATAGTCAAATAGAAAACTTGAGGAACTAACCTTTAGTATAGCCTCATCCCCTTCCCTCAGATAGTAAAATACCCTCTGACAACTGATATCATTTTAACTAAAGACACTCTTTATACCCAAGAACAGTTTCATTTTATCTAAAACTAACCACTAGGAAGTCAAGTTTCTCTAAAACAAAGCTTCTTCCAAAACCCTGGACATGGTACCTGTACCCACAAGCAACCTCTATGGGTAGCGAGCCTCTCAAAAATAATACACATTTGTGAGAGATATCTATTTCTAAGACCTGAGATTCTTCTACCCTTTTACTTAGTGCTTCTGATAATATCTTTCAGGGTCTACAGGCATTTCAGTTAGTATGTAACCAGAATTAACTAACTGCTCCTACTAAGGTTTCTAGACTATGCAAAGCCCCATTTTTTGCCTGAATGTTGGGCTCCCATTAGCCCAGAATACTTGCCTCGTACTGCACTGTGTATCACAAACATGCGGTTAGCCAGGTTTCCTAAAAGTGAAGTCACAGTATAATTATCATTCTTTTATGGTATGTTTATGTTCCCAGATCCTAACTTGTATGTTCTTTGTGATTTCTCGGAAAGTTTCAGGACGTTTCAGCACCACAAGTGCCCCTTAGGCAATCCACTTCATAAAGAGTTCAAACAAATTACATATTTCTATATGTGTGTCATTCCTTTTGGTTCATACTTAACTGTTTTGACATTTTCTTAAGGATACCTTTTACATGTTTTTCTTATATACCTATGTAGTTAAATTTTACATCAGCATGACTAAAAAAAAATAGTGATGGCCTAAGTTAATTTTTCTTTAGATGAAGATGTAATTGTTTCTTAGATTTATACATTTCTCACCTTAGTGATGCTCTTCCAGTTAAAATTTGTTTTGATTTAGTGAGTTTAGGTGAATTTTTTAAAAAGATTTATTTACTTATGTGAGAGTCCCCGCTCGTGTGGGTTGTCGGGGGTTGGTGGCAGAGGGAGAGAGAGAAGACCAAGGAGACTCTGCACTGAGCATGAGCCCAACACAAGGCTCAATCTCATGACTCTGAGATCAGGGCCCTAAGATCAAAACCCTAAAATCATAACCTGAGCCAAAACCAAGATTTGGACGCTTAACTGACTGTGCCACCCAGGCGCCCCTTAAGACAATTATTAGATGGGATTGGGATGGAAACAAACCATAAGAGACTCTTAATCTCATGAAACAAACTGAGGGTTGCTAGGGGGAGTGGGGGGATAGGGAGAGGGTGGTTGGGTTATGGACATTAGGGAGGGTATGTGCTATGGTGAGTGCGATGAAATGTGTAAGCCTGATAATTTACAGACCTGTACCCCTGGGGCAAATAATATATTATTATGTCAAAAAAATAATTTTTAAAAAGTCATTCTCAAGTAAAAAAGAAGAAAGAAAAAAAAAGACAGTTATTGTAATGAAAACCTAAAATGCACATAACAAGAGAAGTCATATTTTCTCTATAAAGTTTTAGAATGCTTATTTTTGCCATATAAAGGTAAGTGAATTCAAGTCCAAGGAAATTCAGGGAGTAAAATATTGCAAAAAATAACTCATTGCTAATGTTGAATTTACATATACTTTTAAAAGTATGCCAGAACCAGGGGTGCTTGGGTGGCTCAGTGGGTTAAGCGTCTGCCTTCAGCTCAGGTCATGATCCCAGGGTCTTGACATAGAGCCCCTTGTTGGGCTCCCTACTCAGCGGGGACTCTGCCTCTCCCTTTCCTTCTGCCTCTCCCCTACCACCCCAACTTGTGCTCTTTCTCAATGACTCTCTCTCTCTCAAATAAATAAAATCTTTCTAAGAAAACTTTTTAATAAGAAAGTGTGCCAAAACCAAGCCAATTATATATCAGTAATAATAGTATCTTGAGTTTTTATGGCTTCTTTCTTCCCTAATATTTAAAAATTTTCAGATCAATTATGTTATACTAACATACTTACAAATCAGTTATAGATTGCTTTCAACCAAGTATATTTAGGAACTAAGAAATCAAAGAAAGGAAAAGCTTTAAATTATTCCTCCATGCTTGTGCCATCTAGAGTTTTCAGTTAATAATAAGAATGTTTAATATTTATGTATGACTTTGGAATTTTTTTAATTTTACTTCTTTATTTTGACAGAGAGAGATCACAAGTAAGCAGAGAGGCAGGCAGAGAGAGAAGGGGAAGCAGGCTCCCTGCTGAGCAGAGAGCACCCCGACTTTGGAATTTTTTAATACTCATTTCTTTAGGGCTCCTGTTTGGCTCAGTGGGTTAAGCCTCTGCCTTCTGCTCAGGTCATGATCCCAGGGTCCTGGGATCAAGCCTGGCAAAAGGCTCTCTGCTCAGCGGGGAGCCCGTTTCCTCCTCTCTCTCTCTCTGCCTCTCTTGTGATCTCTGTCAAATAAATAAATAGAATCTTTAATTAAAAAAAAATACTGATTTCTTTAAGCCTCACAGGAACTGGTGATGATCTTATACCCATTTCACAGAAGGAGCAGCTAAATCTCAGTTGTCCATCTTGTGGAATGTTAACTCTCCTCGATTTTGAGTTGCATAAAAGACACATGAATTTCTTTTAGATTGTACTCTGTGGGCCTCTATGTTTATGTGGACTTGTATAGCACTTAGTACAACTAGGTTAAATTATTTTGATTTTCATAAGTGTTTTGGCTTAGTTCGTCTTTCTCATCATCTTTAAAATTACAAATATCTTTGTGGTACCTGGCAAATAAAACTCTTATTTGAAGCAATAAAATATCTCATCATAATATTTTAGATGTGTATGTATGTCCTTTTAACTTTTTTTACATCTCTTAGGTATCATATAGGCCTATTATTATCTAATTTCTTGAATTTGTATTTTAGAATGAAATATGTACTTTTTCCCACTATATTTTAGAAGTCTGGCATATTTTCTTTTAAATAGTAAGTACATTTCTCTGACCTTTTTTTTTTTTTTTTTTTTACCAATAAGGAACAAGTAAAGACCTCTTGCTATCATATCTATCCCTCTGTTTTTATGATTCTCTTGGAATCATAGAAGTTTATAACAAACCAAACATTTCTAGAACATGAGGAGACACACAAAACTGCATAGCTATAAAATAAGTCTCTGGAAATGTGTGGTGGCCAGGAGAAATTGTTAGATATGAGGTAATTATATCATAATCCTGTCAGGTACTGTACTGGCAGTATTTTGATATAAACTAAAGTCACTGATTACGCATCAGGGAGCTACCACTGCGGGAAGGCTGGGAATACAACATGGCAAGAAAGTACAGACAGTGGAGTGAGCCGCTCTCTGGAAACCAGTCCTCAAAGTAGATAGAGCACAGTGTTTCGAGTCTGATGGCTATCATGGAAATCAGCTAGAATATGCATCAAAACCTATCAGGTTATACTGAGATAGTAAAGGCCAGAATCTAGACAGCAGCTAAACAAATACTGCTACAGAAGGGGAGCAGGGCACCAAGAGAGAATGCCTACGGGAAGGCAGAGCAGTCAGAATTCCAAGATACACTATCCAGCAATCAGACTAGTAAAGGGTGTGTACAAGCCAATCAGAACAAAATCAAAGGGCCCACACTTCTGTTTTGTCAACCACGGCAGTGATTTCAACTCAGGGGCCTACTTTATTGTGTTAATACTAGCCTCTTTCTGTACTTAGATCACTGTTGAGCATGACCTTAAGATTATATCCAAGTTCAGGAAAGAATGTACCAGGTGACTAGTTATGTCCCTTAGGCTATGACAGCACAGTTGTCTCTCTTTCATGTATATACTAGAGCTCTCGCTAAGCTTTCAGTTGTGGATAAGGTAGGGTTCCAAAAACGTGAATGTCATCTTCCGTGCATTAGAATAAGGAGTAGCTAATCTTACTCTGCTCTGCTCTGGCCAAGACTTCTCTGTTCTGTTCTAGGTTCCAAACTTTCCGATACTAGAAGGTAATGTGAGAAAAACCATCAGGATGGTGAAAGAACTCAAGAATTCTTTTCAGTCATAAAAGGAATGAATGAACTGGGGATGTTTACAGAAGAAATGATTTAGAGAGATGTAAGAAATTCAAAGCAAGCATGGGAAGGAGGCAGTAATAGACTTGTTATACATGTCTCCAAAGGCTGGAATTAAAGCCTAAGAGTAGAAATAGAAATTATAAGGAGACATGTTTTATTTTGTTTTGCTCTGGTTTTTTGTTGTTGTTATTGTTGTTTTGTTTTGTTTTGTATAGAGGCCTAGTTAAATATCTTGAAGATCCCTTCCAAACCTGAAATTGTGTGTGTGTATCAGAACCTTTGACAGAAGATAGATGAACTATTTTATAAATAATGACAGCTTTGAACACAGAATGATCTACATTTAAAAACGGGTTTCACTTTTTAGTAACTAATGGACTTGGCTAAATTTCTTATAACCTTCTAAGCTTATTTTTCATCTTCGAAATTAAAGTAATATTTACCTTTTGGTATTTAGAAGAGGATTAAATTACTATTTTTTTAAAGGTTTATTTGAGAGAGAGCGTGCAGGGGACGAGAGGGGCAGAGAGAGAGAGGGCTTTAAGCAGCCGACAGCAACATGAGGCTTTATCTCATGACCCTGAAACTAAGAGTCAGACACCCAACTAGCTGCACCACCCAGGCACCCCAGAAGAGGATTAAATTAGCATATAAGATACATAACACAAAGCTTAGCACATAGTAGATACTCAGTGAACGTTAGCTCTTTTCCTCACTCTTTCTCTCTCCAAACCTAAAAACTTTATATTCTCACCTTGAGGCAAAGGAACAAACCCAGGGAAAGGTTAGCCTACAAATGAAACGAGTGTTTAGACAGGAAGACTGAGGGAGGGGCTGGAAAATAGGAGTTGGCAGTTGTAGTTACTGAGGCTATTCTCCAACAGTTCTGCCATACATAGGGTGTAGTAGCATTGACATTCAAAGTATATTTTAACTTCCTCAAAAATCATGTATTAAAAATCTCTACTAAAGTGTTTGTAAGTGAAATGATCAGGAGGTCTGTAATCTGCTTTGAAATATTTCAGAAAAACTGGTAAAGAAACAGATAAAACATTGTTGGCAGAACAGTCTGGCAGTGCTGCAAACAACTAAACACAGAGTTACCATATGACCCAGCAATCCACTCCTAGGTATATACCCAAAAGAAATGAAACATGAGCATACACACACACACACACACACACACACAAAGCTTGTGCATGAATGTTTATGAAAGCATTATTCACAACAGCCAAGAAGTGGAAACAACCCAGATGTCTATCAGCTGATGAATGAATAAACAAAATATGGTATAACCATACAGTAGAATATTATTTGGCCATAAAAAGAAATGAGATGCTGATATATGTTATAACATGGATAAACCTTGAAAACATTATGCTAAGTTAAAGAAGTCAGTAACAAAAGACTACATACATCATGATTCTGTTCATATGAGATGTCGGGAACAGGGAAGTCTAAGGAGGGAGAGAATAGATTAGTGGTTGCTTCAGGCTGGGAAGTCGAGAGGAAGGTGGGATCGAGGAGTAATTTCTAAAGGAATCCCGGTTTCTTTCTGAGGTAATAAAGTTTTAAAATTGACTTTGCTAATGTGCACATATCCATGAATATACTAAAAACCATTGCATTATACAGTTTAAATGGATGACCGTGTGGTTGTGAATTATATCTCACTAAAGCTGTTTTAAAAAACAATATTGGCGGGACGCCTGGGTGGCTCGGTTGGTTGAGCAGCTGCCTTTGGCTCAGGTCATGATCCCAGCGTCCTGGGATCAAGTCCCACATCGGGCTCCTTGCTCCGCAGGGAGCCTGCTTCTCCCTCTGACTCTGCCTGCCACTCTGTCTGCCTGTGCTAGCTCTCGCTCGCTCTCTCTCTGACAAATAAATAAATAAATAAATAAATAAAACAATATTGGCAAAACGTTCATCATTGTTCCTGTGGGGCTGTAGAACTGAGAGCTTCATCTATTCTTTGTATATTGGAAAGTTTCCATAATAGAATGTTTTTTAAATAGCCCTTCTGATGAGGTTTAAATATCCAAAATATGTATGCACTTGGTTTAAAACAAGGAGGTTTTTACCTCCTGTTTACCTCAAGTGGGAAAGATGCACAGAATTCTCTGACTTGTTAGCCATGATACGTTGTTATTTCTATGTAAAAACATTACATTTGACCTCCAGTGGAGCACATACTTTGCATTATACTTGTCAGAGCTATTTTCATCAAGAAATGCCATCTGTGTGTCCCCTTGCCAACATCTTTGCCGAGTTTACAACTTTCAGCAACTTATTGGCATCAGCTCTGCTGTACTGTTACGCAGCTGCTCGGCAGTTGAGCTGTTTTAATACACCACCGCGAGTTTATATTAAATGGCTGAGCTATGTGATTGGGAGTCAAGACAGCAGCCTCTCTCTTATAGAGATTATTTATGCAGTAACAGTTGTCCCCATCCTCATCCTCATCCTCCTCATCACCTTCTCCTCATCATCAAGTTTCGTAAGAACTTGGCCCTTAATTCTTCCTATTCCGAATAGTAATTATTTTACAGCAATGTGGTTTTTATTATTTCATTTTATTTCAGTTGTATCCTAAGTCTCCATTGTATAGCCAGATGCAGTGCTAGAGCTGTTAATTTTAATGAATGGTTCATTCATTCTTGAAGTTATTGTAATTTTTTTATGTATTTGATATACTGGATTATGACATATATACTATTAGTTTTTTGAGAATCAGCATAAAAGTGCCAGAATTAATGACTAATATTATAAATCAGACTCTGTATATAAACAGTATGTAAAATTCTCAAACTAGTAGCTAAAGGGAAAGAGAATTGGGGCATGTCACTTTTACAGCATGTGAATTTTACAATGAATAAGTATTGCTTGTATAATTTTTAAAAATGGGAATTTTAAAAAATATTTTGAGAAATTAACAGAGCATTTGCCAAGATTAGGCTAACACAGCCAGAATAAAGGGCTCCAGATTAGGGAACTCCCCATTCTGTCATTTTGGAGAAGAGAGCCTGCTTGTTGCATGAGCACTACAATGAAGCCTACTAAACAGATTTTCTCATCCACATATGCAGAGGGAAGACTCAGTTGTTCACATGAATGAAATGAAAAACAGAAAGAAAACTTTTAATCTGGTTCTTTGTTCGTAATTTGGAACACACACCAAAGACTGTCAGAAACTGCAAGAAAAGGAATAAGTAGCACAAAAATCACAACAAAGAAACTGATCCTGTTCTCCAAAGAAAACAAAAACAAAATTCCATAGCAGAAAAGAATTTACAAGATATTATAATTCATTTTTTCAGGAAAATTTGAAAAGTAGTATTTCCGTAAAATGAGAAATAGCAAGCAAAAAAAATTGGTGATATTTTATTTTCAGAAATAGCTAAAATACAAATCATGAAATTATTATAAGTAAAAACGTCAGGAGAACGATGTGAGGAAAGGTCAACAAACTCTCCTAAAACTTAGAAAAAGGTAAAAAGATGGAAACTAATGCAGAAAAGGTAAACAATGTAGATCACAGAAAGAAAAAAAAATACCTGCAAAGAAATAATCAGCTTGGCACCATAGTTCTCGGAAATTTGACTTAGGAAACAATGAATAACACCATCAAAGTCCTGAAGGAAAGCACAATACTTTCTTTCACAATACCCTCTCAGAAATGATGGAACTTACCAAGATAGATAAGAAATAAAGTAATAAAAAGAAATTCACAATAATGACTGTGCATCAGTCTTAAAAACAGTCTACAAAATTGAACACAGCTAATAAATAGCATGATTAAGAAGCTAATCTTAGGTAATATGGGAAAAGGCATATATTATTTCCATCAATGAGAGAAAAAAAGGCAGAACTCTAAGGAGGAGGGAAATCTCTGTAAGAAAATCAGAGTACAAATAGGAACCTAAGTAAATGGCATGATTTTGAGCAATAGATGCAGTGTAAGAAAAAGAATTCAATTGAACATGATACTGAAATATTCTCCTTCAAACATCAGAGGATCCTTTCTTGTGCATCTAATCACACTCTCTGCTCTGCAGTGAACATTATTTGTAAGTCATTAAATACGAGGACAAATAACTCTACTGACCAATCAGAAAAGGATGGTTTAAGGACATGGAAAAGCAGAATCAAAAGCTAGGGAAATGGGACGCCTGGGTTGCTCAGTCTTAAGGTTAAGCTGCTGCCTTGGGCTCAGGTCATGATCCCAGCATCCTGGGATCAAGTCCCGCATCGGGCTCCTTGTCCAGCAGGGAACCTGCTTCTCTCTCTGCCTCTGCCTGCCACTCTGCCTGCTTGTGCTCTCTCTCTCTCTGACAAATAAATGAATAAAATCTTTAAAAAAAAAAAAAAAAAGCAAGGGAAATGAAATGCAAAAGTCAAGTCCAAACAATCAGAGCAGAATCTTAAATAGGAGATGGAGCCACCATCAGGAGCCAGACAAGAACATGGTAAAACCCAAACCAGATAGGAACAAACCAGAAGATTTCAAGGTGACTTCATCTGACCAAACGATTCTGTTTTGTAGTAAAAGTAAGTTTTCTAGCTCATATATGTTAATGTTGGTTTATTTATTTTTGTCCGTCTGAGGATTGAAATCTCATAATTACAACCATTTATTTGTAATACTATTACCATTAAGGACATGACAATTTATGCCCAAAATGTCAGTGAAAGATCTATTAAAATATTGTCATGGTTAGAAAGACTCAGTATCATAAAAGTCAGTTCTAAGTTTTTCTTTTAATTTAACCTAAGTCCACCCCTGTCTCTAAGGATAGAATTAAAATGTATGCAAATCATTAAACATAACAGTGTGACAGGGTGCATGAACTGACAGACTATTGGAATTGAGTTGAAAAGTCCAGAAATAAATCATCTACTTATGGAAGTTTAGTGTACGATAAAGATAAGCATCTGAAATAGGTGAGTACATAATGTTATCACAGAATAGTTATGGGGGAAAGATGTCGAATCCACACCCTTCATTAAGCCAGGATAAACTTTAGACAGATCAGAGGTCTAAACATTTGAAAAGGAAAAGAAAAAGAAAGCATAAATGTAACTGGAGGAAAATGAAGAAGACACAGAGAAGGCTGTAAAATGAGAGATTAAGATCTTCAGCCACATCAGAATCAGAAAGTTCAGCATAGCCAAAAATAATAATAATAATAATAAATAAATCATGAACATAGATAAAAGATAAACAGGTAGAGGGGGCAGGGGAGACTGCCACTAATTTTACAAAGGGTCAGATCTCTAACACAAAGCGCTCCTTGAAATGTGTAAGAAAATGACCATCAGCCAGGAGAAAAATGGGCCAAGAATATCAAATACCCTTAAATATATGAAAAGCTGCTCAACCTCACAATAGAAGAAATGCAAAATAAACATACTCGCTTATCACACTGGCAAATATCCAAAAAGGTAACACAAGCATACATTTTATCAATTAGGAAACTGAAGCTCATTGAACCAGAGTAGATTGCCTAAGTTTACACAGTGAGTAACAGTCAGGAATAGATGTGTCTTTGACTTCTAACCTAATGCTAAAATATTTCCAGTACGTGTGCTTGGCTTTCTGTGTGTTTAGTACATGATGGTATTGTGGATACTCTCTGATGTTAAAGTGGAATTTTCTTTGCCTAGATTTACCACTGATAAAAAAGGAATGGATCATTTATGTGACCAAACATAATAAAACTGAAAAAAAATTCCTACATGTTGTTTTGGGATCCATCGTAGCTATATTTTTTTTAGTAGGCATTTTATAGAACTGTGTTGTTTGTACAGTATTCCTTACCTGCATTTCAGAAACCGTGCTAACATTGTCTAATGCAGCCAGAAGAACGAGAACAGACTGTGACCACACCCTAAATTGAGGGGATCCTAGTCTGGATGAAGCAAAGACTTGTGAATTTCTCTTCTGTCTCCTGACCAGCATCAGGAATGAGCTGTTTCCTGTAACTCCTCCTCTAACGGCAGGAGAAGGAAGGCAAAGAGAGACGCAATGCCGGCCTCCTCCCGGGCACTCAGGAGCCAAAGGCCTCTGCCTGCCTAATGTCCCTGCACCTCCTGCCCGTTCTCCCTCCTCATCCTCATTGCCGCACCTGTCCCCTTCCCCAGCACAGACAATGCCCTTTACCTTACTGATCTGTAGATAAGCAGTATGTTGTGTTAAAGGTCATTTTTTCCTATTATTTTATCTTCATGCCAAGATACAAAACTTACGGCAAGTAAACATAGGTTCATTAAGATAGAAAAACTTTTTGTCAATAGCCTGAGAGACCATCATCTCTCCTTCCCCTTCGACTTAAACAGTTAGTAGAACAGGAGCTGAAGTCTGCCAGAATACCAGCCATGTTTGCCTCAAGTCGGTGATCATGGACTTCACTCTGGAGACCACATACATGAAATAACACAATCTTGAAAGCCAAAAGATCCCTCAAAAGGCTCAGATGCTATTCTGTCAGATTGGCCGTGTCTGAAGAGGTCCACATTCTCACGTGCAGCGGCCCAGTCAACCCCAGGACTTCAGAAGGGAGAAGACGGATTCCAGCACCATTTCTCCCAGCTACTCTATTTGCCCTAAGATTTATTAAGGCTTGGTGGCTTGAACTCAACAGCTCTGTTTTAAAATACCCACTCAAGCTAGATGGTTCTAAATAGAACTAATGACAGCCGCGGGGGGAAGGGCAGGGGGAAGGCCTGTAGGAACTTGCTCTGAGCCAGAGCTGATGTCTATAAACAGATTAGTAGAAGGGAGCAGAACATCTATCTGTCACCGTAGCTTTGGTGTCTTGGCATGAAAATGAAATAAAATAATGGGAAAAAATGACTTGCAACATAGCCCACCACTATTCTACAAATACTAAGGTAAAGGAGATAGTTTAGTCTGTCCTCTCTTCATATGCTTCTATTTGATTGAACGAATTTAGCAATTAATCACAAATATCAACTAATTAGTGTTAGAAGGTTTGACTGTGGGGAGAAATAAAAGACAAAACAGACTTAGAAGAGTAAATGCCTGAAAATTGTGATCGGAGCTCTTTAACAAGTTCAACATAATTAACTCTTAGTTCAAACAGCAACTGCTAAAGCCAAGTCTAGTTTTCATTTGTAAAAAAATAGGGAATGGCATGATTAAAGAAATCCTGAAATTGTATTAAACTTAAGGTTTGAGCTGGTGATTAGTAGGCAAGAAGAAATGTTTTGGACTCTTCTTCCCTATCATCTTCTTATAAGACTTCAAAAGGGAATAAGATCGTTGAAGAAGTAGAAGAGAGAAAATTAAGTGCCTAAATCATCTGTTCAACAAACCCGGTATAGAAAAGCTCGGTGGAAAGTAGCTGTGCCAGTGGTTCTCAGGTTTGTCTGTTAGAATCACTTGGAGAGCTTTAGAAAATGCCAAAGCCAAGGCCACCTCCCTGTCCAATTACTCACAATCTCTGCCAGTGGGACACAGACATCAGCAGTTTTTGAAGTGCCACAGGTGATCCCAATATGCAGAAAAATCAGGGACCCACTAGAGCGTGGAATGATATATTTATCACTTACCATCCTAAAAATACTAATGATATGAATCGATAATTATGTGCATCACTGTACATTGACATGTTGTTAGTTTCACAGCTTTCCTCATTCATATAGTGATTGCTTCAAATGTTTCTTCTACTTCAAGAATAAAAATAAATGTTTTTTAACATCCATAATTTTTAGTCTGCTTGCTAAAATCATACTTGCCATTATCTTCTGTTTTCGTCTATCAACAGGAATTGGCAGTAATGAAACAGATTGTCACCAATATGCGTAGTAAGCATTCTGAGGACCAGTTACTTCTTACTAAAACAGATGCAAAAAATATGACAGAGAATCATAAGTCAAAGACTTTAAATGTGCCTAGAGGACACGAAGACAATATATTTATACCCAAACCAACACTCTTTGTAAGTACAACCAAAATTAACTTAGAATTTTAATATCTCTGATTTTCATAAATATATTTTACTTATGTTTCTTACGTCTTATTCATGTTGGTTTTAAACTAATTTTCAGTTTTATTTAAAGGTCTTGAGAGATCTATATTAATCCCTTTCCTGAATGTATGTATTACCTACCTTACAACTGATAGTTGGTTTTTAGTTAACATAATGGACTAGCCCAGAAATGAGTCTTAATCTAGCATTTACTTCCTCTTATCTTCAGGACTACTTGTAGGGGAATCAGAGGGACATTTTGTATAATTTTTCAACTTATCTAAGAATAAAAAGACATGCAAAATATCTCCGTCCCCTTCTTATTGGTAATTAGTATACTTTGTTCTAAGAGGTTCTTCATAAGTATAGAACCAATCATATTAGCATAAAATTAATATTATTAGCATACAATTAATATTTAATATAATATTAAAATTATATTAGCATAAACAAATACATTTTTATTTTATTTTTTTTTAAGATTTTATTTATTTATTTGACAGAGAGAGATCACAAGTAGACGGAGAGGCAGGCAGAGAGAGAGATAGAGGGAAGCAGGCTCCCTGCTGAGCAGAGAGCCCGACGTGGGACTCCATCCCAAGACCCGAGATCATGACCTGAGCCAAAGGCAGTGGCTTAACCCACTGAGCCACCCAGGCGCCCCAAACAAATACATTTTTAGATAGACATGTACATATATAGGAATCACTCAAAAAACTAAATCAGAAAAATTTAGATTAAAAAAGAAAATACTGAAAATGATGTTTTAATTTTGATGCATAATTTTTAATATCATTTTTATGAATAAAAATTAAAAGGCAACAGAATGAAAATAGTAGCAGTATTAAATATTACACTTTAGGGGCACCTGGGTGGCTCAGTGGGTTAAAGCCTCTGCCTTCAGCTCAGGTCATGATCCAAGGGTTCTGGGATCGAGCCCCGCATCGGGCTCTCTGCTCAGCAGGGAGCCTGCTTCCACCTCTCTCTCTATCTGCCTGCCTCTCTGCCTACTTGTGATCTCTGTCAAGTAAATAAATAAAATTAAAAATATATATACTACACTTTAACATGGCTTCCCATCCTTGCATTAATTTCCCAGAAGAAACATAATTTTTACAATTTGAACAGAGACTCAAAACCATACAGATTTTCTTTATGATACTCTGATTTGGTGAGTCCCCAGAATTTTAGGGGTTTTTTTGTTTGTTTGTTTTGGGTTTTTTTTTTTTTAAGATTTTATTTATTTATTTGACAGAGAGAGATCACAGAGAGAGAGAGAGAGGGAGAAGTAGTTCCCCGCTTAGCCAGAGACCCCCAATTCAGGAACTCGATCCCAGGACTCCAGGATCATGACCCGAGCCGAAGGCAGAGGTTTAACCCACTGAGCCACCCAGGCGCCCCAAATTTTAGTTTTTTAAAGCTTCCAAAATGATTATAATAATCAGTCAAGTATGGGAGCGTCTGATCTAAGCTACTTCATTATACATTTGGATAATGCCACTGGAAAGCAACGTGATATGAGAGATTGCTTGGTGACTACATGGTTCAACATCTTTTTTTTAAAAAATGACAGTGAGTTACAATTTAGATGGAATAAGGGATAATTATTGTAAGGATCCATGTGGTGGTAATGGAGACTGAGCTGACAGGAGAGAGAAAACAGGAAGCCTAGATTGACCAGCCAGGAAACAAGACAGCTATACGGATTTCCGGGTTTCCACAGCTGTGTCCTGGGATCTTTTCCTCTGGTGGTACACCAGCTTCTCTTTGTTTCTCTCCCAGTTTCTGCTTACTCACAGTTTCCACTTCCTCATTAATTTGCTCCTGGCCCCTTGTCTTGAGACATGCTTCCTTCCCACATCGACTCTCTTTTAACCTAGTTCTCTGTGTATTTTCCAAACACAGGAATCCAATTGGTGCAGCTTGTTTTTGTTAGGTGATATGCCTTTGTAGCAAGAGTTGTTAAGGTTATTAGCCAGGCCACTGAATGGCCACTCTTATTAGTGAACAGGAATCACATGGTACCAAATAAGCTGCCTAGAGCTATTTATTCCAAAGGACCATAGCTCAGAAACTGGGCTAAGGTGATGGCAGACAATATGATATGTCTGTTATATTATAATCTATCAGAAGAGAGCAGACTGAATACATAGATGTTGATGGGATAAGTAAGGTCAGATGAAAAATCACAAGACACAGCCAAATACTTAAAGCCTGTACACCCTCTGAGCTGCTTTTCTGACCCTTCTCTGTTCCAAGCAGTGAACTGTTCCTTCTGATTCTAACCTCCTGCATTTCTAACTTTGGCTGGTAACCTGATTCTGATATCCAGACTGCAACCAGTATATAATTAACAGTAAAATTTCTCCAGTACCTCAAAATAAGTCTTTGCAGTGAGAATAAAATTAAGAAGATTCAAAATATAAAGTATTAATTGAGTGGTTTTTATATTCTTTTTACCCATATGTGTTTCATGGGGCTTTTTCTATAATAAACTTAATTTCTTTTATAATAAGGGAAAATTTTTCAAAAGGGGAATGAGCTCAAGAGCACCTAGCTGACTCAACCAGTAGAGCATACAACTCTTAATCTCAGGGCCATGAGTTCAAGTCCCATGTCGGGGGTGCAGCCTACTTTAAAAAAAAAAAAAAAAAGGTATGAACTCAGCATACACTAATGAAAACTGAGAACTAATACTGGAAACCAGTCAAATCAAGACTATGATCTAATGCAAAATTATTAATGTGAATTGACTGGGTAACCTGGAGGGAGTCACATAAACACTCTGAGCTGGTTCTAATCTGTAAAATGAGGGGGAAGATAGTATGAAATGAGGTCTAGATATTTTTTATACGAACATGCTATTACTCTTTTCAAGCATTATAATTTTTACAGTTACTATTTTGAATATTTTCAATTTTCCATAGCAACATTTTTCTTAACATCTCGTCTGATCTTGTTAACAAGGAATTTATGATGCAAATATGTAAAAATAAGATCTAATTATTTCATAATCTTACAGTTTTATAACTAAAATGGAAACATTTCTAATTTGCTTCCAGATCCTTTGGCTGAAATTATTTGCTATTGATATTTTTCCCTGATAACAAATTTATGCTGAATAGGTGGATGGATGTGTGTATCATATATGCATTGAAAGGATGAGGAAACAACACTACTGTCAGTGGGGCAGTAGGGTAGAAGGAGAGCTGTGATATAGAAGAGAATGAAGGATAAGAGCTTGAGACATTTGTCTTTATGTGCTTTTATATTCAAAAGAAACTTTTATAGGGCCCACATAATATTTATACATGAAGAGGACTCCAAAGGTGCATTTGATAGACACCTTTCTCAAGTTCTGGCCATTGAAATTACAGATAGGGCAGAGTTGTTTTTTAGGCATTCAACATACCAACCCAGTCTTGATTGAGTCACGGAATGAAAGTGCTGTAAGGTTAGGAGCTGTGTTTCCATTCCTTGCACAGCTCCTGAACAAAGTTGATACTCAATAAATATTTGCTAATTGAGGGCTTTAAAAAAAAAAAGGTTATTATGTGCCTTCCTGATTTACTTACCTTTTTAGCTGTTAAAACTTTATTGGGTGGGGAACTTGAGTATTACACTAAAGGACAGGAAGAGGGAAAGCAGCAACTCCCCCAGGCTGGGGGTAGTGCCCAAGGCTGTGGTTTGTGCTACTTCTACAACAGCCCGCACCATCTCTTCCCTTTCATTCATAAACACCCAGTACATTCCAGCTCATCCTCTACTTTCTCTCTCAAGGTAGCTTTTAGTTGTCCTAGCCCTTTTCTCTTGCCTGAAGTCGCTCCTTTCTAGAAAAAAAACTGGAGCTGTTCTCATCCTCTTTGGAGCAACTTTCCCTTTTCGTTCCAGAGCTCCATAGGACTAACTACCAGCCTTTTGCAAACCAGCATTTTTACTCAAGATTCATATCATTGTCACCATTTTCTCAATAAGAGTGCAGATGTTAGCAGTCCTGCTCTCAGTCTTTTCTCCAAGCAGATTGTAAGCATTGAAACAAAAAGAGGCTCAAACTCCAGGAGGGCAGGAAACATCGTAAGAATAGTGGCACCAGTACATTGTAAATGAAGCTTCCAAATTCGAGTTGATGGTAGGGTTCAGGCCTTAACTTAGATTGGCTATCTCAATGGCTGTCATCTATTGGACAGGCGTATTACATTTATGTAATTTTTACATAAATGACTTTATGATGACATGACTCTGTGTAGAAGTGATTTAGAACGCTACATGTGGTAATCTGGAAGACAAAAAATGTTCAAATAAGTACAATTTGGTTCAACAAATTTGTCTTGACTACATGCAGGCACTCTTGCTAAACATGATAGAATATTTGATCATTTTGATATAGATGAAATGGGTTGGACTACTTTAAAAATAAAGAAAATGCTAAGTGCCGTAGAAATTTAAAGAAAGAATAGATACTGTGATGTTGATGGGCTCCTGGAGTATTTGAGGCTCAGGCCTTGAAGAAGATTTTAAAGGTGACAATGAGGCTTAGAAAGTGAGAAATTCCAAAGGCAGAAAGAGAACAGTACTCACAGATTATTTTCTAATTTGTGCTTCTTTCCATTATTCAGTAATAGGATGTCTAATATATATTGTTTATATCAAGACTTCATTCCTTTCTTTGTAAGCATGGAGGGAGGGCAGTGAAGGTGGAATGATTTGGGACAGTCTCTCATTTAAATTGGTAGGAGAGCCAGGTTAGCTGTTTTAGACTCACTTAGGTAGGGCTCTGCCTGAGAAGACTCTTTAAATACTTATTTCTGTGATTCCCAGCTTCCATCTTTTTTGGAAAACAAAGTTATTATATCTACTAGACAGTGTCTTTCTTTTCTTTAGAAAAGCGGCTCTTTTCTGGTGGTTGAACACAAATAGATTGTTAATTTCTAGCTCTTTTTCTAGATTCCAGGACTAATCCACCAGGTTTATGATATATGTATTATCATCATTCTTTCTCCTTTCAACATACTTTCTCAATGTGTTAGAATCCCCAAGTAATATATTAATGTTTGAGTTGACTGCTTCTCCAGGACACAAAGGTACCTATCTTATCAGTTCTTTATCTCCAGAATCACATTGTAACCTGGTAGATTAGTCCTGGTCAGTTTCCAGTTAATCCTGTCATTGGTTTCTAACACAGCCCTCAGGGCGCTTCCCTAAATCTGGAATACAGTTTACTTGAGGGTTTGTTAACACAACTGATAATCCAGTTTTTCTCTACTTTGTACTGTTTCTTTATAAAATCACAAATACAGTTAACCTAAACCAGCACATAAGAATTAAAGCTACATGCCATATATACATATAAAAAGGGTTTCATATAATAGAACCTGTAAGAGATCAAATATCTCAAAAGTCAATTTATACAGTGGAAAAGCAGCTAATCCCTGGAAAGAGGCACAATTGATTGGGGCAAATCCGCTTCATTAACACATCTGATAGAGACTGTGTTTGTGAGGAGGGGGGGGGGGGGAGGTCTGCAGTGAACCAAACACAGATAAAAGGAGTCAGGAAGAACTGTCGGCCACTGAAATTCTTGTCCTGTTTTGTTTGGGTCATAAAATTCCTTTTTAATATCGGAAGTTTTATTTCTCTTCTTCCCCATGTACACAGAGAAGGAATATTTTTTTGTTATCAGTCGATTGAGAAAACACAAGATGTACAGATTCTCTACGCTTAGCTTTAAGCTTGAAGATCTGTAAATTGGTCTGTAGAAGCTGCTTTCAGATTTTTTGGTCCAGGAGCCACAGTTAAAAAACCAGTTCACACTGTGACCTCATGACGATCACACACTTTCTCAAAACAGAATTTACCCCAGTCCTAGGGCAGGTACTCTGATGTTTTTTCTGATGTTTTGATTTTTTTTCTCCCAATTCTGGTCTTTATCCATTAAATTGATTTTCTCACCCATGGGTGGGGACCTACAGTTTCTTTGTTCTTTCATTTTTATTGCAATTTAATTGACGAGACCTACAGTTTCAAAAACACTGGCATATATGTGCTTCTGAGACTGATTGTGTGAACCTTAGACTTTAGCTGGCTCACCTTTTCCGGTCACCCAAAACCTCTCCATCTGTTTATATGAGAACCATGCAATTTTTCAGTTTTACTGTGACTTCTTATGGTCTGTGACTATTTAAAAAAAGAAAAAGAAAAGAAAGTGTGCTGGTAAAACTAGTAGGCATTCCTGGACAAATGACAACTATATGTCCTATTACAAATTAACATTCTGATCTGTACTTTGGTTTCTTTTAGATTTAGTTAGCCTCTGCCACTTTTTTTTTTTTTTTAATATTTGTTCATCCATTAGAGAGGGAGAAAGAGTGTGTGCACCCATAGGCACGTGTGCATATCACAAACACGGGGTGAAGGTAGAGGGAGAAGCAGACTCTGCACTGAGTAGGGAGCCTGATGTAGCACTCGATCCCAGGACCTTGGGATTATTACCTGAGCTGAAGGCAAGATGCTTAACCAACTGAGCCACCCACGTGCCCCATCTTTTTTTCCCCCCTAAGTAGGCTCCATGCCCAGTATGGGGCTTGAACTCACAACCCTGAGATCAAGCGTTGCATGCTCTACTAACTGAGCCAGCCAAGGCTTCTCTTTGACCTTTAATACAAAGGACTTTGAACTTTCTTTTTTAAGAAGAAAATACTGAGGTGTTTTAATGCAGATTTACATATTAGAAAGACAAGCTTGAAAGAATTGTGGATGATTAATTGAAGAGAGAGCCCGATCAGAATTAGGAAGGTCTTAACAGGAATCAAGCCAGAAAAGATGAAGGCCCAGTGGGGTCAAGATAGGAACAGAATGAGTTACAAAGAGATTTCAATAAAAGCTAAGTTTCAGACTACTTAGAATGAGTGTAGTAAGTAAAAAGAAGAAATCTAGGATGGAGAAGAATCAGATATTTCTGATTTAGATGACTGAATAAAGTATGATGCTATTCACCCAGACAGAGACTATGGAGGATTGGGAGAGTTCATTCGACATACTGAATTTCAGTCACCCATGGAGAGCATCCTGTGAAAGTATCTGTAGCTCAAGTTAGAGCCGTAGTGAAAGACGGGAGTGAAGGAGAGGCTATCAGCTTGGTCAGTGGTGATGAAGCTGGCCACAGCATGAATAAGGTCAAGAGGAGCTGATCATTGCTGTCACTTCCAACAGTTTATACATCAACTATTTACTATAAAACAATATATTAAAAAAGATCAAATTAGGGGCACCTGGGTGGCTCAGTGGGTTAAGCCACTGCCTTCGGCTCAAGTCATGATCTCAGGGTCCTGGGATCGAGTCCCGCATCGGGCTCTCTGCTCAGCAGGGAGCCTGCTTCCTCCTCTCTCTCTCTGCCTGCCTCTCTGCCTACTTGTGATCTCTCTCTGTCAAATAAATAAATAAAATCTTAAAAATAAAAATAAAAATAAATAAAAAAGATCAAATTACTTTTTATCTTTAAATATCATACTTACCTATATGCCTACTCGTATGTATATATATTTAGGAATATGGTCCTTCATAGTTTAAACCAGATCTAAGTGGAAAAGAAGTAAACTGCTTATTTAATTTATTGTAACATATTGTATGAAATAGGACGTTTTGATCTGAATCAGTGCCTTACGTAAGGAGTTCTGAGTGCTTTCTTCCGTCCACCTCCCCTGCTTTTTTGTTACTACTCTGTATAGCAAGGCTCTTTTTAGATTGAAATGACTGAGCAGTAAAGCCAAGAAGGACTCCAGCAAATCCTTAGCAATTCAGAAGCTCAAAGTCCAGTGATTTGGATCTACTAATTCTTCAGTAAATATCCATTGCGTGAATAAATATCCGTATATAGACTGATAAGACAAAAAGATCCAAGTCCTCAATTTTTTTTATAAGTCTCTTTGAAAATAAAGTCAGTTCAAAAATGCTTACCTGTATGCAATATGTTAAATACAGGCTTTGAGCCAGAAAACAAAGATGTATATTTTTTCTGCAGACATACCAGGTGGGAGATTATTTCTAACAAAAGACAGAATCTTTGCCATAAGTGTCTTTCTGAATTAAGAAAAGCAGTTATTTACTGTAATTTTCATACAAAGCCCCAATACTTAGTACTCTGAACTGCCTCTCTTATTTTCCTTATAAGCATTTTACTTAATTTTTGTGTTGTGTTTTGTTTTTTTTAACAGACCAAAAAAGAAGCACCAGAGTGGTCTAAGAAAGAAAAGATGAAGACCTAGTGTTTTGGATGGATTTGCTCAATCGTTATTTCTCCTGAAGTTCTTTCTCTGATGAACAAAAAGTTTGTCATAATCATGTACTTGGTGTTTTTTTAAATGACTAAAGTTTATTTTAACTGAATGTTAAATTAACAGATTTTAGCAGGATAATCAAAATGTATGAAGAGCAAACAATAATAGTACACTTTGTATTTGGTTTTATCTGTTTTGTTACAAAATAAATATATACTCTTCTGATTTAAATTTTAGGGTTTTCATAATTCTCAATGCATTTTTAAAGTACAAGACTTATAAATATTTGGCTAAATATTGTCATATTGGTGAGTATATTTTCTAACTATATAAATACTACATTTAAATGTCATAACAGAAATACCAAGACACTGTACATTTTTTAAAACCTAGAATCATTTGTGAAATCTACTAAAGTTACTGCAGATGCCCAGTAATAGTAGTCAGATATCATATACATAGGTGGATATGAATTGCTGATTATTTCTTTGGGCTCTGTTTCTCCTTCTATTTCAGATGATCATTAATTGGTAAAATCTAGTAGAAAATCTGT
This sequence comes from Mustela nigripes, assembly GCF_022355385.1. Classification (NCBI taxonomy): domain Eukaryota; kingdom Metazoa; phylum Chordata; class Mammalia; order Carnivora; family Mustelidae; genus Mustela; species Mustela nigripes. Next base: position 50,969,941 of record NC_081571.1, read on the forward strand.
TATTCCATTGGTCAAGTAAAGATTTGGTGGAAAGTCTATCGTTACATTGAGCAAAACAGTGCTGATTCAGATGCAGGAGGGACCAAATTTCTAGTGAGTGAAGTTAAAGAGATTAGCATTTTTCTCTTTTTCTCAAAATATGTTCCATTTCTCAGAAGACCAGAAGAGGGGAAGAAAGGAAATACAAAAAGAAATGAAATGTATTTTTATATATCAGGTTTTCTCAACCACTATTGAACATAGTGGCTGGGTACTTCTTTGCTTGAGGTGGGAGTTGGGGGGCAGCCCTTGGCATTGTGGGTTGTTTACCAGCATCTCTGGCCTCTACCACTAGATGACAGTAGCACCCCCCACCCTAGTTGTGATAACCAGAAATGTATCCTGTCCCCTGGGGTAGCAAAATCACCCCCTGCCTCCTAATGAAGAACCAGTGATATCAGTGATTATCCTTGTGGATATGAAATAAGAATACCATCTGTTCAGTGTGTTCTTTGAAAATCACAATAGTACAGAACCATTAGTTGAGTGAGAGAAGAGAAAAAGCCTTTGATAGTAATATATACTTGTAAATCTATCATTGGCCTGAAGACCCTAATCCATTCCCCCTCCTCTATTCATTTAGCTAAACATCTTCTAACATAAGACTTTCTTCAACAAAGGTTTGTGAATATGACCTTTCTTAGGCGTGCATTTAAAATCCAGAAAGCTGGGGTGCCTGGGTGGCTCAGTGGATTAAGCCGCTGCCTTCGGCTCAGGTCATGATCTCAGGGTCCTGGGATCGAGCCCCGCATCGGGCTCTCTGCTCAGCGGGGAGCCTGCTTCCCTCTCTCTCTCTGCCTGCCTCTCTGCCTACTTGTGATCTCTCTCTCTGTCAAATAAATAAAAAAAATCTTTAAAAAAAATAAAAATAAAAATAAAATAAAATCCAGAAAGCTTATGTATAATTCATTAAAACTAAATTAACTTGTGAACATAAATTGTTTCCTTCTAAAATGATAGAAGAAAATGTCTTATTTTATTTTCAACTCTATTAATCTAAAAGCATTTTATGATTTACTTTAGTCAGTTCATTATTATATGGTATTTTAATATAAAGAAATATGGATTGATTATCCAGGTTAAAGTAATGGTGTGGACAAGGGCGCAGAAGTAAGAAAATTAGGAGCTCGTTTAACAAATAAAAACTACAGTGATGAAGAAAGTCTTCTCCCCCTCTGAATCCTTAATTTTCTTCCCTCTTTCCTTCGTGTCATTTCTAGATGTAATTACTTAAAAAAAAAAATCTACTATCGTTTTTTACCGTAATATCTATTAATAAATCTCAAAGTTAGATTGGGTTTTTTTATTGAATTATATTTGACTTATCATAATGTATTAGTTTCAGATGTACAACATAGTCAGTTGATCTTTTTATAAAACATTATGAAATGACCACCACAATAGGGTCTAGTTACCCTCTGTCACCATGTAAAGTTAATACAGCATTATTGACTGTATTTCCTAGTTGTGCATTATATCCCCAGGAGTTATTTTATAACTGTAAATTTGTACCTCTTAATCTTCGTTGACTGTTTCACCTGTCCCTTAATCTTCTGATAGATTGTGATATGAAAGTTTCTTGGAAGGCCTTTGTGGATCTCTAATTCAGATGCCACTCCTTCCAGAAAATCTTGTCTGTTCTACCATAATAATCTGTATTAAGTTCTCTGTATTTTATCTCTCTTTAATTCTGTTTACCATATTTTATAATAATTATTTTATACTTGTCCATTTCCTTGAAGGCAAGAATCGTTTCTTGTGCTTTTTTTGGCCCATAGTATCTAGCACGGTGCCTTGAATTTAAGCAGCAAATGTCTATTGGATGAATTTGGGCATAGTTGTGATGCAGTGATTTAAAGTTTTATTTTATTGTCTTAAAAATTAGAGATTTTTTTTAATAGCTCATTTCTTTTTTTTTTTTAAGATTTTATTTATTTGACAGAGAGAGATCACAAGTAGGCAGAGAGGCAGGAAAAGAGAGAGAGAGAGAGAGAGAGGGAGGAGGAAGCAGGCTCCCTGCCCAGCAGAGAGCCCAATGCGGGACTCGATCCCAGGACCCTGAGATCATGACCTGAGCCAAAGGCAGAGGCTTAACCCACTGAGCCACCCAGGCAGCCCCTAATAGCTCATTTCTTAATGTTACTACAACCTTTGCCTTTTCTCCAGATTTCCAGATCTTTACTTTTTCACTTTTTTTTTTTTGTTACAGTAAAAAACACAGAACATAAAATTGACTATCTTACCCAGTTTAAAATGTGCGGTTCAGTAGTATTGAGTATGTTCACATAGTTGTGCAGCAAATCTCTATACTTTTTCATCTTTCAAATCTGAAACTACACTCATTAAACAGCTTCACTTTTCCTTTTTTTCCTGGAAAAACTTATATTTCTATGAATTTGACTACTTTAGATTTCATAAAAGTGGAATCATACAGTATTTGTCTTTTGGTGACGGGCTTACTATACTTAGCGTAATGTCCGCAAGGTTCATCCATGTTGTAGCATATGTCAAAATTTCCCTCTTATTTAAGGCTGAATAATATTCCATTGTACGTATATCCTACATTTTGCTTATCCATTCATCCCTTTAGGACATCTGGGTTGCTTCCAGGTCTTAGCTGTGAATCTCCTTGCTTCCTAACTTTATCATTTCCTTTCCTGGCTTTGGCATTTTCTTATTAAAAAATAAATAAAAACAAAATTAGCATAAAATTCTTTTTTTTTCTTGCTAAATGTTTTATGAAATGTTGTCCAAATGTAAGAGTAATAGCCACCATTATCAAGCTCATTCTATCAGCCAGTTGCTGCGTTACATGCTTTCTACTCCTTCATTTACTTAATCTTCACAGTAACTTTGCCAAGTAAGCATTATCTTCATTTCTAAAATGAAGAAACTGAGACTCAGAGTAACTTAATGGCCCAAGATCAGACACATAATAAATAGTGGAAGTGGATCTGAACCAAGACTAATTCTAATGGCTATGCTCTTTCCAGTATTCTCTACTGCTTCTGTCCCCACCCCAGTGAGATGGAAAGGGAGGAAGGGAATCTTGATTTATCAGCTTTCTTTGTGGGCGGGGGGAATACACACACACACACACACACACATATATTTTTTAATACATATATAGGACTTAGCATAGCTGGATTTTCATACAACTAAAATTCATGGACCTAAGATTTATTCCTAAAGATAATGTTGCAGTGATAAAGGATTCTAACACGAAAGAATTCCTGTTCTTCTAACAGTTCTTACTAAGTTAATAGTATATAGTCAACTTTTCAGAACCAGCTAAATGCTCTATGTGTTAATTAATCCAAGCATTTATTCAACAAGCATGGAAAACCTAGAATGTGTAAGGCATTTAAACTTGGAATTGTTTGTCCTCATCTTTTTCTCAAAGGCCTTTGAAAAAGGAACTCTATGATGTCTCAAACACCAGAGGACACATTGTATTCTTATCAACCTTGATATATGAATTTCTAAAAAGAACTATCACAGTGACCCAGAGTCCAGTTCGCTATCTTGCACCAGCTATGGTTGGATAATCACCCATCAGAAAGTTTAAAGCAAGATTCCCACACTTACTAATTTTGGCCATTCTAACTGGTGTAAGGTGGTATCTCAGTGTGGTTTTAATTTGAATCTCCCTGATGGCTAGTGATGATGAATATTTTTTCATGTGTCTGATAGCCATTTGTATGTCTTCACTGGAGAAGTGTCTGTTCATATCTTCTGCCCATTTTTTGATATGATCGTCTGTTTTGTGTGTGTTGAGTTTGAGGAGTTCTTTATAGATCCTGTATACACTGGAGCATTATGCCTGCATCAGAAAGGATGAATACCCGACTTTTGTAGCAACATGGACAGGACTGGAAGAGATTATGCTGAATGAAATAAGTCAAGCAGAGAGAGTCAATTATCATATGGTTTCACTTATTTGTGGAGCATAACAAATAGCATGGAGGACAAGGGGAGTTAGAGAGGAGAAGGGAGTTGGGGGAAATTGGAAAGGGAGGTGAACCATGAGAGAATATGGACTCTGTAAAACAATATGAGGGGTTTGAAGCAGTGGGGGGTGGGAGGTTGGGGGTACCAGGTGGTGGATATTAGAGAGGGCACGGATTGCATGGAGCACTGGGTGTGGTGCAAAAACAATGAATACTGTTATGCTGAAAATAAATAAATTAAAAAAAAAAAAAAGATTCCCGCACTTAAAAGTTGAAGCTGTTAATGTGCCACATGCCCTTTTACTCTAAAATCTTGAGAGGCTAAGAATATGCAAAAGAAAAACAAGGGGGGAATATAGTTTAATCTTACTTATTTTAGAAAGTAATAAGTACTATAAATGTTTCAAAGAAAGATTTCCTGAGGCTTGGAGGTCACCGGACAAAGCCAACTGCTTAGCTAGCAAGACTCCTCCCTAGATACTGTTTTCTTTGGTTGATTTACAAGAGTCCTTAGTCTAGGCCTCAGTTCTCCAGACTCGGAAACTTAATTTTTTAGTGTATTGGAGGTGACATCTTTGAAGAGTACGCCCCCACTTACTGGTGTATAAATCATGTATTTTGAGCAAAATGTAAAACTACAGACTGTGACCCTGGGATCAACGCAGATGGAAGATTCTCTCCTTATTCCTCCTTGGCTTCTGCTTTACTGTAGAGTCATCATTTTCCTCCTTCCTCCTCTTCTAGCTGATCATAACACATGAGAATTTTTCCGAGTTTCTTTTTCCCCTTAAACCTTTTTCCTATTCTGAACTTAATGTCTTGATAATTTCTACTCCCTGGCTTTAGTTACTATATGCCAGTATTCCCAAATTTTTACCTCTTAAAGCCAAACTGTTCCTTTTAATTAAATATCTGCTTACTTGACATCTCTACTTGGTTGTTCCATTGTAACCTCAAACCTGACATGTACGAGACTGAACTCAAGTTTCTTCGTCACTCTCTCAGTTTCAATAAATGGTACCAGCACCTAACTCAGGAACTCCCATCATAAACCCAGGAATCATACTAGACCCTTCTCTTATTAACTCTCAAGCAGTCCATCACCAAACCTTATTGATGTGCCTCATAAATATTTCTCCTTTAAAAAATTTTTGATTATGAAAATTTCCAAATATACAAAAGGACAGTGGCAGGTGCAAAGGAAGAGACAGATATGATCACTGACTGTGATAATGGTTTCATAGGTCTTTACATGTGTTAATGCTTATCAAACTGTACATTTTTTAAATATGCAGTTTATTATATGTCAATTGTACCTTAATAAAGATGTCTAAAAAGAACAAAGAGGGCGCCTGGGTGGCTCAGCTGGTTAAGCATCTAACTCTTGGTTTCTGGTTTTGGCTGAGGTCATGATCTCATCATGGGATCAAGCCACACCAGCTCTGCACTGAGCTAAGCATGGAGCCTGCTTGGAATTCTCCGTCTTCTTGCCCTCTACCCCCTCCCTCCTGACGTGTGAGCTCCCATGTTTAGAGGTCTCTCTCTGAAAAAAAAAAAAAAAAACATAAATAAAATGTTCTTTTTTAATTTTAGAAAGAAGAAAGAAAAACAATTGGGAAATCATCACTTAGTAACCCCTGATGAAATAAATGATTCGGGCATCAATCACCAGTGAATCCTAAAGCAACAAGATATAAGGATAATAGAGAATTTTGTATCAGGCCATAACCACCTAAATTCATTCTTTCTTTCTTTCTTTCTTTCTTTCTTTCTTTCTTTCTTTCTTTCTTTCCTTCCTTCCTTCCTTCCTTCCTTCCTTCCTTCTTTCTTTCTTTCTTCCAAGATTTTATTTATTTATTTGACAGAAAGAGAGGTAGAGAGGCAGGCAGAGAGAGGGGGGAAGCAGACTCCCCGCCGAGCAGAGAGCCCAATGCGGGGCTCAATCCCAAGACCCTGAGATCATGACCTGAGCGGAAGGCAGAGGCTTAACCCAATGAGCCACCCAGGTGCCCCTCTTTCTTTTTTTTTAAGTAGGCACCATACCCATTGTGGGGCTGGAACTCACAACCCTGAGATCAAGAGTCGCATTGTCTACCAACTGAGCCAGCCAGGTACCCCCTAAATTTTCTAATCAACCTTAGCATCACTAAAAGTGGGGTGAGCAGAAATTATGTGCCTCTTAATGTGTTGTCATGTGAAGTAGAAAGCACCACCTATGTAGTATCCTTGGGGGAAAGATAATGTTGTTTGAATCAAATCAAGTCTTCAGATCAAACATTAGTCTACAGACAAAATAAGAAATAGGTCAAACTGAATAACACTATGAAGAAGGAATTGACTAAATCCAAAATGTAGAACATTCTGGGAATTGGAAATGTCTGATGTTTCTAGGCCTTTCTTATTGGTAGGCTATTTTGATTGACAGAGCTGTGAAGTATTCTTAAAAGGAGGGGGGAAAATCATGAGTTTTGATATATACACGTTTTAACTTAAGATTTTCTGAAGATTTCAGCTTCTTTTATTTTACACTTTGTATTTAATTTCCTGTATGTGAATTTCTGTCACCACCTTAGTTCAAGCCTTCATGACCTCTTACCTAAATTAGGTCAATAGTCTTCTAACTGATCTCCATATATTTACTCATGCCTCTCTACAAACCACTCTCCACAAAACAAGAATCTTTTGGTTTTTTTACACTGCAATTTTTTATTTAAAATTTAATCCAGGGACACCTGGCTGGCTCAGTCAGGTAAGTGTCTGCCTTCAGCTTAGGCCCTGAGATCCAGTCCCACATCAGGGTCCCTGCTCAGTGGGGACCCTGCTTCCTTCTGCCTGCCATTCCCCGTGCTGTGCTCTCTCTCCCTGACAAATAATAAATAAAATCTTTAAAAAGTATTAAAGAATGTAATCTATAGTTTATATAAGGTATTTGTAAGTCATGAACTTTCAAACCAACAAAATGCAATGAGTTATAAGCTAAGAGCATGGTGCCATGTTTCAATAAATTTAATTCAAAATTTTTAAATTTTAAATTTTAAATGACCAGATAGATAAGCCTTATTTTTTACTAAATCCATGTTAAATATTTATTTCTTATGAGTTAGAGAATTATTTTTTATTTAATGCAATCATGACAGATTTAATGATAAAGTCATACATCATTGGTAAGTTTTTAAATTATTGACTATGTTGATCAATTTAAGTTTTTTTGCAATAGTTGCCAAAGGTATTTCACTTTTGCCTTCACAGATCAGAAGTTCAAAATTTTCTTTTCTTTCTTCCTTTTTTTTTCCCCTCCAGCAAAATGAGTTTATTCTGGAATAGTAGATAAATTGCAGTTTGGGACTAAAAAACTACAGTGAACCATAGGCAAGTTCCCAGAATTATCAAAAAAAAAAAAAAAATTTTTTTTTTAAGTAAGTTCCTTGCCCTACTTGAAGCCCAATTTGGGACTTGAACTCAGAGATCAAGACCTGAGCTGACATGAAAAGTTGGTTGCTTAACCATCTGAACCACCTCTTTACCCCCTGAGAATTATCTTAACTTGAAAGACCACCATGGGTGAACCTGGGTGGCTCAATCAGTTAAATATGTGCTTTGGCTCAGGTCATGACCCCAGAGTCCTGGGATCAAGCCCCAAATCAGGGTTCCTGCTCTGGAGGAGTCTGCCTTTCCCTCTTTCTCTTCCCCTTCCCCTGCTTGTGTTCTCTCTCTCTCTCTCTCTCAAATAAATAGTATTTAAAAAAATTTTTTTTAATTTTAAAATTGAAAAAAAAAAAAGACTATCGTGTAAGGGGTTAATATCCAGTTTTTGTATAAAGAACTTACATAACTCGGGTTGCCTCATTGACTCAGTCAGTTAAGTGTCCAACTCTTGATCTCAGTTCAGGTCTTTTTTTTTTTTTAAGATTTTATTTATTTATTTGACAGGCAGAGATCACAAGTAGGCAGAGAGGCAGGCAGAGAGAAGAGGAAGCAGGCTCCCTGCTGAGCAGAGAGCCTGACTAGGGGCTTGATCCCAGGACCCCGGGATCATGACCTGAGCCCCTGAGCCGAAGGCAGAGGCCTCAACCCACTGAGCCACCCAGGTGGCCCTCAGTTCAGGTCTTGATCTGAGGGTCATGAGTTCAAGCTCCGAGTTGGGCTCCAGCTGGATATAGAGCCCACCTAAAAAAATTTTTTTAAATTTAAAAAAATAAAAACTTTGACAACTCAAAACACATACAAAAAACAAATAAAGCAGAGGACCTGAATACACATTTTTCAAAAAAAGACATAAGATGGCTAACAAACACGTGAAAAGATGCTCAATATCATTAATCATCAGGAAAACACAGATCAAAACCATAATGAGATATCACCTCACACCTGTCAGAACGGCTATCATCAAAAAAGCAAGAAATAACAAGTGTTGACGAGGTTGTGTAGAAGAGGGAACTTTGGTGGGAATATAAATTGGTGCAACCACTGTGGAAAACAGTACAGAGGCTCCTCAAAAAGTTAAAAATAGGAATACCAAAGAATTAATTAATTAATTAAAAACAGATATAGCATTTAATTAGTAACTCTACTATGGGGTTTTTATCCCCCCCAAAAAACAAAAATATTCTGATTCAAAAAGATAAAAGCACCCTTATGGTTATTGCAGAATTATTTACAGTAACCAAGATACGGAAGCAAACCAAATGTCCATTGATAGATGAATGGGTAAAGATGTGGTATATGCATATATAAGGGAATATTACTCAGCCATAAAAAGGAATGAAACTTGTTATTTCCAGCAACATGGATGGACCTGTAGGGTATTATGGTAAGTGAAATAAGTCAGACAGAGAAAGACCAATACCATATGATGTCTCTTATATGTGAAATATAAAAAACAAGACAAATGAACAAACGAAAAACAGACTTTTATTTTTTTTTTAAAGATTTTATTTATTAATTTGACAGAGAGAAATCACAAGTAGACAGAGAGGCAGCCAGAGAAAGAGAGAGAGAGGGAAGCAGGCTCCCTGCTGAGCAGAGAGCCCGATGTGGGACTCGATCTCAGGACCCTGAGATCATGACCTGAGCCGAAGGCAGTGGCTTAACCCACTGAGCCACTCAGGCACCCCGAAAAACAGACTTTTAAATACAGAAAACAGACCGGTAGTTGCCAGAGAGAAAGTATGTTGAGGGATGGGCAAAATAGGTGAAGGGGTACAAACTTCTGGTTATGAAATAAATAAGTCATGAAGATGAAAAGTACAGCAAAAGAAATCTAGTCACTAATATTGTAATAACATTGTATGGTGACTGATGGTGAACATTGAGTAAGGTATAGAAATGTCAAATCACTGTGTTGTACACCTGAACCTAATATAACATTGTCAATTATAGTTCAATAATAAATAAAAATACATTTAAATTAAAAAGATTGCTGTGTTGACATAACATTATTAAGATAAAGGCTTCTAAATAGATGGGTAAAAAAATATATTTTATTACCCCCTCTATAGATCTTAAAAGTATTCCTAAATTAGCCAGTTCTCTTGTACTAGAAGTATGTCATGCTTCAGAATATCTGTCGTTTAGAAAAATCTTCATAAATTTATTTTAAACAAATATGGATATATTATTTTGTCTTTGGCACTTTACTCTTTGTTTTTCTTATTTGATAGTTAAGCACTTTCCAATTCACATACCTAACACTACCTAATACGTTTCTGTGACTAATGAAACAGGCTCCAAACTGTATTAAGCAGTTTAGAATCTCACATATTGTCCTTAATGGAATGAGGTGGAATGAAATAAAAATGACTGTCCTCTTAACCCAGATACAATATAAAATGTTTCTTATCTTATAATAATGGAAATGCTTATGTATCACTTACTGGGGGAAAAAAGTTTTAAGCTCCGAACATTTTAAATCATCCAATTCCATACCATTTAGCAGTTGTGTTCCTTATTGCAGACAGCTTCATAAAAACAAATAACAGTTTCAAGCACAGAAAAAGAATAAAAGTATTGATATTGTTTTTAATTTTCTAAAATGCCCTCTCATGTGGATAAATGGATTAAGAGCAAAGAAAAAAATTAATTATAATTTATCCTTCAAATAATCAAAACAGGGGCGCCTGGGTGGTTCAGTCATTTAAACATCTGCCTTCAGCTCAGGTCATGATCTCAGGGTCCTGGGATGGACCCCCACATCAGGCTCCTGCTTCTCCCTCTGCCCCTCTGCCTTTGTACTCACTCTCTTTCTCTCTCTCTCTCAAATAAATAAATAATAAACTAAAAAATCTTTTAAAAATTAAAAAAATAAATACAATGGAAATAGAGATCATTTTAATCATCATATAAACTTTGTCTTCAAGTAATGGGATTTATTTCTACTGGTATATAGTCCTACTGACATCATTTTCAGGAAAGTACTGTGAAATTCTCCATGGCCACGTACTTAAGTTTTCTCCTCCTCCTCCTTCCCTTCCTCCCCCTCTCCTTCATCTTGCCTTTTGTTTTTTGGGAGTGTTTTTGGGTTTGGGGGTTTTTTTTGCCATTCTTTTTCTTTAAAAAGCTCTCTTTATTGTTTCCTTTAGTTTATTGAATATATATTTTCTATAATCATGCTCTATCCTGTTTAATAACCATAGAACAATTAAAACAGCTACTGAGAATCTAAAATTAAATACCTATCCCCTAAACCTTCAAAGTTCATAGCATTGGTAATTCCTTAAACACTGTGAGTGCTTTTGTTAGCAAACTGTTCATATTATACAGCAGAAATGTCACTGACATTAAAAATTGTGCTCTAAAATGTGTTCACACATTCTATACTACTGATGACTTCTCTCTCATTACTCTCCTCACTTATCTGCAATACTGCACTGAGTTGTAAATATTCTGCTTCTTTTGCTTCCAGTTCCTTCCGTTTATTTCTGCTATGATCATCTTGATTTACTATTACTGGCGTGATTGGATCATTATTATTACTGGTTACTAGTACAGTTCCAGGAACATACTGTCTGCTCTGTGAAATGGTACCTCCACTTTATTTTCTTCCTTTTAGTGTTTTATACATTTTAAAAAGCACTTTCCCCCCACAAGGCCTTCACCTGGAGCTAGAACAAAGCTATGACCTTTCGTGACTAAAGAATAAGACACTATGTCCATTACAGCGAACTTGAGGAGAGTAAAAATCTTTACAGTGGCAAGCTTATGGCCGGTACCTTCAGAGCTTTTATCAGCCCCTTCCGTACACAGAAATACTCAACAGAGAATGTTTTTTATCAATGAGTCTGAGGACAAGCAGGGAAAACAGCTATGTCTTTACTCATGTGGTACTGAATGCCCACAAATAAGTATTTCTTTCTTTTTTTCTTTTTTTTTAAGACTTTATTTCTAAATAATCTCTCTTCCCAATGCGGGGCTTGAACTCATAACCCCAAGATCAAGAGTCACATGCTGTGCTGACTAAGCCAGCCAGATGCCCCAAATATGTATGTATTTTAATTAATTGTAGAATTAACAGTCTGGTTTCTATCAGTTTGATTAAGATGTATACATTGATCAAAATAAATTATACGGCCCAAAACCCCACATCTCCATGTGGGATCCTAAGTCGCAGGCTCATTGGATACCTGTTGTTTCAATAAAGGTGAAATAAAATTTAGCATGTAATCGTTCTAGGAAATATTCATGCAAAATTGAGTGGTTTTTGTTTCTTGGTTTTTTGTTTTTTAAAAGATATTATTTATTTATTTGAGAGAGAGAGAGACACAGCACAAGAAGGAACACAAGCAGGGGGAATGGGAGAGGGAGAAGCTGGCTTCCCTAGTTTCAGGGAGCCGGATGTGGGGCTCGATGCCAGGACCCTGGGATCATGACGTGAACCAAAGGCAGACGCCTAATGACTGAGTGACCCAGGCACCCCAGAACTGAGTGGGTTTTTTTTTGTTGTTTTTTTTTAAACTGAGGGCGCCTGGGTGGCTCAGTTGGTTAAGCGACTGCCTTCAGGTCAGGTCATGATCCTGGGGTCCCAGAATGGAGTCCCACATCTTGCTCCCTGCTCAGCGGGGAGTCTGCTTCTCCCTCTGACCTTCCCCCTCTCGTGCTTGCTCTCTCTGTCTCTCTCAAATAAATGAAACTCTTCAATTAAAAAATAAAAATTAAAAAAATATATACTGATTTGTTTTGGTTTTATAAAATCAGGAGTTAGTGACTTCAGCACAACTACACAGATGTTGATATGATCTTTGATCTTGTAAATACTCTTGAATTTAATTTTTAAATACAAGGGGTTTTTGTTTTTTTTTTAAGCTTACACAGTATATAGACTTATAATTTCTTAAATTTGTATTTTGAAGCTTTGGGTTCAGTCCCTTCCTCATCACATACACATTGGCCATTCTAGATTCCATCTCTGCTTTATTTTATTTAGAGCAATATCTGAAATTCTTAATTATTTTTTATTTGTTCATAGCCTGTCCCTCCTAAATAGAATATACATACCACTAAAACAGACAGTCTGTATACCCAGCACCTAGCACAGTGCCGGGCACAGAAAAATTGCCCCCCAAGATTTTGTTGGATGTTAGGAAGAAAGGAGGGAGAGAAGGTACATGACATTTGCTTCTTGATTTTTTTTTTTTATTCATATTGCATTTTGTTTGGAAAAATGCCTTAGTCCATTTGGGCTGCTATAACAAAATACCATACACAGTGGCTTATAAATACCAGAAATTTATTTCTCCATTCTGATGGCTAGGAAGTCCAAGATCAAGGCACCAGCAAATTCAATGTCTGGCGGAGTCCCATTTCCTGGTTCCTGGGTACCTGTGTGTTGTTGCTGTGTCTTTGCCTGCAAAAGGGGTTAGGGAGCTCTCTTGGGCTTAAACATATTCATGAGAGCTTGACCCTCATGACCTAGTCACCTCCCCAAAGTCCCACCTCTAAAAACCAATGTATTGGGAATTAGGTTTCAACATAGGAATTTTGGGGAAAACACCTGTGGCAGTAAAACATTTATTAACTCATTAGATACCCTTTCTTCCGTGTTACCCAGAAACACAGGTCATTGTTCATCTCTTTATCTTTACATCTTCTTTTTGCCCTGATCTCAAAAGAAGAGGTGTTTCTCCCTTCCAAGCTAACACCATTATACCTGTACTCTTTCCTTTATATTGAGGTCCGTGGGTGGACACATGAGGGTCCAAGAAGAGTGCAGAGTGCAAAATGCAGAGCTCCAGAGGCAAAATACTGACAAATACCCACATGTGCGGATAGGACAAAAGAAGGGAAAAACCAAAAGGAGAACCTCCTTCCCTCTCATTTATCCCTTGCCATCTGTTTTCTGCCTAAATCACCAAATTAAGACTCTCCCTCCCAAAAAGTGTTTACTACACTTCCTATGATTGAATTTCTAAGCTTTTATCTCTTACTACTTCCTGTCTAAACCCTCTGGCCCCTGGGATAGTCATGCTTCAATGTTCACTCAAGAGCCTTGTGTTTTGTTTTGTTTTTCTCCATTCTTTTTTGAGGAAAAAAAGTATCACAAAGAAATAAATGGATCTTCCCTCGCCTTCCTGCCACCTCCTCTCCACATCTTTCACAAGGAGGAATTTCCCCAAATATTCCTGCCTCTTTCCACCTCCTGACTGGTATGTTTTATTTAAGGGAGTGTGCTTTGTATCACTTTCCTCCTCCTTTCCATTTCTTTTTTCTTTTCTTTTCTTTTCTTTTTTTTTTTTTAACAAAAGCACCAACCTATTCTATTGTTGGAACGGTTTCCTGTACCTCTTCTAAGTCACAGGCATCACCTTGTGGCAGAGCAGGTAAGTCAGACACAGAGTTAAAAGAGAGGTAAGGGCTGAAGGCCCACTTGACCTTCACATTAAACTACTTCTTCCAATATATTATTTATTAATAAGAAAGATGATATTTCATTTTTTAAGGTTTTTTAAAAATTATTTTCTAGATTAATATATAACGTATTATTTGTTTCAGGGGTACAGGTCTGTGACTCATCAGACTTACACAATTCACAGCACTCAACATAGCACATACCCTCCCCCGTGTCTATCACCCAGGCACCTTATCTCTCACGCCCCCTTCCCCTCCAGCAACCCTCAGTTTGTTTCCTGAGATTGAGTCTTTTATGGTTTGTCTCCCTCTCTGGTTTCATCTTGTTTCATTTTTCCCTCCCTTCCCCTATGATCCTCTGTCTTGTTTCTCAAATTCCCCATATCAGGGAGATCATATAATAATTGTCTTTCTCTGATTGACTTATTTCGCTTAGCATAATAACACCATCTAGTTCCAGCCATGTTCTTGCAAATGGCCAGATTTCATCTTTTTGATGGCTGTATAATATTTCTGGTGTGTGTGTGTGTGTGTGTGTGTGTGTGTGTGTGTGTGTGTGTATACTACCTCTTCTTTATCCATTCATCTGTTGATGGACACCTAGGTTCTTTCCATAGTTTGGCTATTGTAGACATTCCTGCTATAAACATTGTTGTGCAGGTGGCCCTTCGGATCACTACATTTGTATCTTTGGGGTAGATACCTAGTAGTGCGATTGCTGGGTCATAGGGTAGCTCTATTTTCAACTTTTTGGGGAACCTCCATACTGTTTTCCAGAGTGGCTGCACCAGCTTGCATTCCCACCAAAAGTGTAGGAGGGTTCCCCTTTCTCTGCATCCTCACCAGCATCTGTCATTTCCTGACTTGTTAATTTTAGCCATTCTGACTGGTGTGAGGTGGTATCTCACTGTGGTTTTGATTTGTATTTCCCTGATGCTGAGTGATGAGGAGCACTTTTTCATGTGTCAGTTGGTCATTTGGACGTCGTCTTTGCAGAAACGTCCGTTCATGTGTTCTGCCCATTTCTTGATTGGATTATTTGTTCTTTGGGTGTCGAGTTTGATAAGTTCTTTATAGATTTTGGATACTAGCTCTTTATCTGATATGTCATTTGCAAATATCTTCTCCCATTCTGTCAATTGTCTTTTGGTTTTATGGACTGTTTCTTTGCTGTGCAAAAGCTTTGATCTTAATGAAGTCCCAGTAGTTCATTTTTTGCCCCTGCTTCCCTTGCCTTTGGCGATATTTCTAGGAAGAAGATGCTGCCGCTGAGGACAAGGAGGTTGCTGCCTATGTTCTCCTCAAGGATTTTGTTGGATTCCTGTCTCGCATTTAGGTTTTTCAGCCGTTTTGAGTCTATTTTTGTGTGTGGTGTAAGGAAATAGTCCAGTTTCATTCTTCTGCATGTGGCTGTCCAATTTTCCCAACACCATTTGTTGAAGAGACTGTCTTTTTTCCATTGGACATTCCTTCAGAAACATATTTTAAATCTCTACCCACCACTTTTGTTTTTGTTTTCCTAACCTATTTGTTCAGACAAGAAGCTATTCATTGAGCCTCTCACATTTCCACAACATTAAACATTTATGTGTGTATTCTATTTATTTTAAGGAAGCTCTCGGCCCAAAATGGGGCTTGAACTCACCACCCTGAGATCAAGTCACATCCTCTACCACCTGAGCCAGCCAGGCACCCCAGATTTTTTTTATTTTTTAAGATCTGTATAATCATATCATAATATAGTGTAAAATGCCCTTTTTTACCCTTTCTCCTCCTGAAATACCTTTCTGGTCTCTGCTCAAACATACAGAACTTGTTTTCCCCAAGTCAGTGAAGACTCACTTTATTTGATCAAGAGGACCTGGCTGACTCAATCAGTAGAGCATGCAACTCATGATCTCAGGATAGAGAGTTTGAGCCCCACACTGGGCAAGGAGCCTACTTTTAAAAAAATAATGAAATAGGGGAACCTAAAATAGTGGTTCAGTCACTTAAGCATCTGCCTTTGACTTAGGTCATAATCCCAGGATCCTGTAATTGAGCCCTATATCAGGCTCCCTGCTAAATAGGGAGTCTGCTTCTCGCTCTCCCTCTACCCCTCCCTATACTTGTACTCTCTCTCAAATAGATACATAAAACCTTTTTTAAAAAAAATAATAAAATGAGGGATGCCTGGGTGGCTCAATTGGTTAAGAGCTGCCTTCGGCTCAGGTCATGATCCCAGCGTCCTGGGATCGAGTCCCACATCGGGCTCCTTGCTCCCCAGGGAGCCTGCTTCTCCCTCTGCCTCTGCCTGCCACTCTGTCTGCCTGTGCTCACTCTCTCTGACAAATAAATAAATAAAATTTAAAAAAAAAATAATAATAATAGTAAAATGAAATAAAAAGTAACTAAATAAAATCTTTAAAATAATAAGTTTGTTAGAAAAGTCCTCACCACTTTGGGGAAAAAAGGTGTTGGTAAAATCTAATAGTACAACTATATATTTTTTCAACATTCTAAATGATAAAAAGTATTTTTCTGAGAAAATGGGTGAAAGAAGTGAATCAACTGTCATCACATAGGACTTTCATATTATCTCTGCAGCCTGTGTAAATATTTGGAGTCTTCTACTTTCAGTCCCACTTTACCAACTATCTATGGAATATTTCCTCCTAAATCTATTATTGTTTTCATCGCCCTATTTTTTAATTCTTTGAAACGTTTTTGATTTACAGAGAAGTTGTAAGAATATTGCAAATAATTCTCATTTACCCCTTACCCAGATTCTCCAAATATTAATATTTCATCACATTTGTTTCATCCTCCCCCTACATCTTTGGGGGTGTTGGTGTTTTGACCCTTTGAAAATACTTTGAAGATATGATTTCTTTTCTCTGCCAAATGTCTCAGTGAACATCTCTGAAGACCAAGAACATTCTTTCACAGAAGCACAGGACAATGATCAAAATCAGGAAATTAACATTGATACAATGCAATTATCTAATCTAAAGACCTTATGCAGACCTCAGCAATTGTTCCAATCATGGCCTTTATGCTAAGAAAATCTCCAATTATTCATTGCATTCACTTGTCCTATCTCTCAAATCTCCTTTAATCCGGAATAGTTCCTCAATCATTCTTTGTCTTTTATGACATTGATGTTTTCTTTTGAAGAGTACATGCCAGTTATTTTGTAGACTCTCCTTCAACTAAATACGACTTTGATTTTCTGTGTTCATATTCCAGCACCAATTCTTCCTAGATGTGTGATCACTTAACTTCCCTAAGCCTTAGTTCCTCATCTTTAAACTGGGATAATTTAAAATATAAAGTAAAAACTGGGACAATTATATGTACCTAATGAGTTATAGAGAGGATTAAAGGAACTATAAATATATTTAAGAGGAATTTACCCTCCAAACTCATCAAGTTGTATGTATAAAGTATATACAACGTTTTGTACACCAATCATACTTTGATAAAGTCTTTGTTTTTGTTGTCGTTTTTAAGGAATTTACCCAAGGCGTGTCGCAAAGTCATTTGCTCTTCATGTGATTTGATTTCTCAACTCTTTATCACCCAGCCCCGTTTACACAGAGGCATTCTCATTTGCCCTTGGGTCTCTAAATATGGGGTTCTAGAACTACTTAGAACTCACCTAAATAATTGTCATCCTCATCAAAACATATATACACTACTCTTGAACCTGTAGTCAGTTAAAACCCCTAAACCTCTTCCTGCATAACCTTTTTGACGATTACTAGTAGTACTAGTCATGATTGATGCACCTACGAGGGCTAGTACTTGTCAACCTGACCTGTATGTGTCAGGATCTGTACTGGAAGACTCCTTAAGTGGGCCCTTTTTATTATGTAACTCTCCCAACTCATGAGGTAGTTATTATCTACATTTTAGAGATGGGGAAACAGATTCACAGGACTTATATAAGTGAGAGAGCTGGGATGCATTCCCAAATTGAATTTTCAGAACCTAAGAGAAGTCTTTATATGGAAAACCCAAAAGACTCCACCCCCAACCTAGAACTCATACAGCAATTCAGTAATGTGACAGAACACAAAAATCAATGTACATAAATCTGTTGCTTTTTTATACACTAACAATGAAAATATAGAAAGGGAAATTAGAGAATCGATTCCATTTACTATAGCACCAAGAACCCTAAGATACCTGGGAATAAACCTGGCCAAAGAGGTAAAGGATCTGTACTCGGAGGAACTACAGAACGCTCATGAAAGAAATCGAAGAAGACACAAAAAGATGGAAAAGCATTCCATGCTCATGGATTGGAAGAATAAACATTGTCCAAAAGTCTTTCTTTCTGTGTTAAGTGTAATTTTAAATTTCTACTCATCATTCTAGCCTATTGGAACTTTCATGATTCCTGATTTTGCCGTCCAATGTATAAGCTTTTGCTCCCAACTGAGATCTTGTTATGACTCCCCTGTCTTCCTCCAAGTCATTGATTAAAATGTTCCAAGAGAGAACCCTGTGATAAATGCTAACATTTCCTTCCAGGTTGAAATAAGTCACTCTCTGGGTACAGTTTTTTCAAATACCTATAAATAAATCTTGCTGAACTCTGGGCTGCTTTACATATAACCATCTTATCCACAAGAACAACTAAAGATATATTTTTCTCCTGCCTCTGGCATTCCCCCCTGGCTATGAATCTGATAACACCACCGCCAAAGAAAAAATGCTCCTCTTACTTGAGTCCAGCTTGTTTATATTGAAATAATATTGGTCCCTAGTGACCATTCCTTTTCTTCTTACAAGTCGCCTCTTTAATAAATGATTCTAGAATTTCAACAGAGGTGAATCCAAACGCAGTAGTATCTAAACTTCTGGTCCCTTTCTAACAATGTCACTGAGTTGCTATGTGACCTAGAGAAGGTCACTCTTTTAACCTAGACATTTCTGAAGAAAAGAATGAGAACACTGAACCTACCATTTATCATTTCTTAAAGGGATTTATTTGATTTGGGCCACAACTTAATGCAGTAAATATTACCTCTATCTTACAGATGAAACTAGTAAGACATGGAGAGCTTTCCAAACCTACCTAAAGTCGCTCAGGTTATAAATGGGGGAACTGCTAACTCTACGGTCTCAAAGTGGCAGATTGTTGCAAACTCCTTCTGCTGTGATTTATTTTAGGACACTCTGCTGAGACTGAAAAGTAGATTTGCTTGAGCATCTAAGCACTCCCCACCCAACTAAATCAGCAGCACACCAGAAGGCAATAATTCCCAAAGTGTTTTCAAAGGAGCACTCGTCCCTCCAACAGCCCGAGGAGAAAGCAGTTCTGTCAAATGTTTGACAGACGTCTTGTGTCTCGTACTACTGAGGTTCTGTCCGAGATCCCAAGGGTTCTAAGGAACGCTTTAGAAAAGAACTCCCTCTCTCTTGAACCACAGAGCTAGAGCTTCATGAAACACATTTGGCTTAAAGTGTCGTAAGTGTTAGGGTTTTTTTTGTTTTTGTCTTTTTAAAATTTTTACTCTTTGGGACTCCAAGGATGTTTATCCAAAAATACAACGAGATTTCAAAACATATATATATATAAGATTTATTTATTTGAGAGAGAATGAGAAAGAGCATGAGAGGGGGGAAGGTCAGAGGAAGAAGCAGATTCCCTGCTGAGCAGGGAGCCCTGGGACTCCAGAATCATAACCTGAGCTGTGAAGGCAGTTGCTTAACCAACTGAGCCACCCAGCTGCCCCAAAACATATATTCTTATTTCAAGTAACATGCTTGTCTTTGGAAGTGCTTTAAGGTTTACCGAAAGCTTCCTCCTGCCTGAGGGACCATTTGGCCTTCACAACCAACAAGGTTAGACTTGTGCTGGGATCCTTCTTTTTCGTTTACAGAGAAAGGTCTGGAGTGGTTAAGAGAATTGGCTCCAGTGCCATACAGCAAGAGAAGGGGCCAAACACAAATTCAGATTTCTCACACTGAAGTCAGTTCTCTTGCACTCCATGAGTGTCTTTGTTTCTCTGCCTTTGATCATTTAACGAGCTTGTTGACGTGCTCCAAGCAAGCAACTTTGAAAAATGAACAAGGTGACATTAACAATGTCCGATGACCTTGATGCTATGACGGTTTCAGTCCTCAAAATGATATTTGGAATTTTCCCTCGTAAAAAGTTACTGTTCCTCAGCATGGAAAGTGGGGTATATACCAACCAAATTTGAGCCTTGTGGGAAAACCATGGGATCCTGGAAACAGCAGATTAGCCCACAGCTATCCCTGTTTACACAGTCGATGTGTGTTTGTTCTGTTTGAAGATACTTCAAAAATAACAATTGTAAAAGAGATTACTGCTTTGATCAGAGAATCTGAATCTCCTTTGTTTGACCATGAATAATTGGTCTTTGTAATGTTAATGCTTCTTTTAAGGAATATCAGATCTGTAAATGCACCTTAATTACAGGCAATCAGTTTTGGAGGGAATTTGTGACAGCATTTTACTGACGGTCTGCTCTAGTTCCCCTTCAAATCTAATTACAGTAGAAAAATTCTTCTAGGCCAAGCAGTAAAAAGCTATAATTATTAGTGTTTTGATTAATGTGCACATCGGTCAAAATAGTTACCTTATTGAAGAGCAAGATCTAAATCTTTAAAATGTCCTCTTTTTGCTATAAAGCACACAACAGAAGGTAAGGCCTTGACTGAGATGTACCGGCTAACCTGCTCATCACAATTTTGCTGGGAGCTCAGAAGTCTGTCCTCTCCAGTCTTTACATTTAAGACGTATCCCCACGGGAATCCACCACTTAATGTTTGAGTCCTAAAATGTTTCATTTTCATTTGAGACCAACTAAATGATTCCCATCCCAGTATAGGACTGCATTATGGAGAGAAGAAAATACTTTTTTTTTTTAAGTTGTTCCATTTTAATTTTGTTGTTGGACGAAAACACATGTTAATATAGAATGTTAGATGTTGCTGAAGATGTGAAGAAATGGGATTGCTACAATGCAGATCAGGCGATTTAGCTAGATAGGAGGAAGGATTTCTCAACAGCAAAATGAAATCTCCTTATGGGGAGGTGGTTTGAAAGTTGCGTATTTGATGAAATGGTGTGAGGCAAAGCCCGTGTGCCAAGCAAGGCCTGGTCTAAGAAGAGAACCTTTCCACCAATTTGTGCTTGTGATCTTACATCGTATTATGCTCCCAAATGGGATTTTCTCCTCACCTGGCTGGACTGCTCGAGACCCCAAAGCACTGAACACCTGCTGCCAGAGACTCCTTCCCACTTGGAGGATTTTTTTTCCAGGATCGTGATAACATTTAAACTTACCATTTAAAAACTATGAATAGGGCCAATCACACCGGTATACAGGAGGACTATCTCTGAGGTCTAAGCCATATTGAATTAGCACATTCCAAGTTGTGTGTGTGTGTGTGTGTGTGTGTGTGTGTTTCCTAATTATGGCAGCAATTAGCTTTGCAGCATTGCATTCATTCCAAGCAGCAGGGATGGGGGACAATAATCTTGTTTACCCGAAGCTGGAGAGGGTATACCTCGCTTTGTTCCCTCCGCAGCCTAATCTAAATGCTTTGCTAGGTGCAAGCCCACACAATAGAGTGTTACTGGCCCCCCTCAAGGAACCTCCCTCTCCTGGTTAATTCACTTGTCACCGAAAACCCCTACAAGGTCAAGGAAAAACAGGTACCAGGCCATTTCAAACTTAATAAGGTGGCACATTTTATTTACATCTATTTCAAAGGTAGAGCCTTAGAAACAGGAATGCATTTTTTTTCCAAATCGTTTCATCTATTAAAATTATCAGAGGGAAAAGAATGGAACTCCTTGGGATTGGCGTTGACAATTAGTGGAATAGGAAGGTGGCTGTTGTAAATGGCTCTCTCACAGTAATGGGGAAAAGCAAATTATTGAATGGACAAGTTATTTACGTTTGAAAATAAACTGCGTCTCACACTGGGAAATTCAGTTATAGGCGATTCTGCATTACAACGCAAACAGGTCATTAGTTTTAATTTTCCACAACAAAGATTTCAGGGTAATTTGCTTTCATTAGAATGGAGTAGTTTCTTTCCTATACACATTATCATTCAACACCTCCATTGTCACCATTAGAGGTCTCCCCCCTCCCCCACCCTAATGTGTAAGAAGAACATCCTTGATTTTTCTAAGTGTCTAAATATTATGGCGAAAGTTGGATTGCATTCAGCAAGGACTGAAATGCTAGGTGAGCAGAGCACAAATGTACACCGGCGTCATACAGTGCCACACATAATCCCACTAGGAAGGTGTACTACTAGCATTTGACATGTTTTAGTGTTTTACCGTGCTTAGCGTACACAGCCTGTCTCTGTACTGTAAAATGTAGGCTACTACAGAGGAAGAACAATAATCAGTTATACATTAACCATGAAAGGTCATTTCTTGTGGCAAATGCAAGGTCTATTGATCAAGTCATATTTGTCAGTAGAAATGGGTCTCATTACTGAATGCAGCTCATGAAGGAAACCATTGTCTAGTAGGACATCACGATAAGAGCAAATCATCCCTTTGCTTGGGGTAGTTTGAAACTCATCAAATGTTTATCTTCATTTTTATAATATAATTTGCTAACTTTTCAGCTAATCAATCCCTGAAGCTGCGTTCTTGGGTTAACTCACGATGCTGCCCATTCAAACAATGATTAATCGCCTACTGTTAACTATAAGATAAGGAAAAAATTAAAAGAAAATGAATGACGTATTCACTTGTGTTACAAAATTGTCTATAAACTAGTTTCCCAGCAGGAGCTGTGGTTTGCTTTCAAACTTAAATAACTGGTCTATGTAACCTTATCTTCCGGGTACTTCCTGCAAACTTCATATGTTATGCAATCGAGCCCATAAATATAGGTAGAAGTTAACTTGAATGGCTGAAACAGAGTTAACCACACACATGTCATTAAAGCTTTATCACCGTTTCTGCCATAAACCTCTCCCTTTTCTTTAAGAGATTTACCAAGCTATCATAAAAATGTATTATGGCTATTTCTTTGCAAAACATGAACTCCTGAGAGGCGGCTTGCCTCCTTAGTTAAACGTCTGGGGCTGCGGCTTAGTGTCCCATAAGAGTGCCACGTATGTGCTTGAGGACATGTCGGAACAGACTATGTAGATCGAATGTCACACGGCTAACACAGTGCTTCCCTACTTACTTTTCATAAATGCCCCCAAAAGTCACCCAGTAATTCCAATGATGGTGTATTACTAGAGGCATACAATTAAACACATTTGACCAGCTCACCAAATAAATAGCAAATAATAAACAATATAAATAGGTAATAATGTAAATATGAATAGTAAATAATAAACAAGGAAAAGCATAACAGGATGCTCTGCGGGGGCAAAAGTCATTATACATAAACAGGTACCTGAAATGAGAGAGAGAGAGAGATTTTCCAGGGATGTTATCAACCTAAAATAATTAAGCAGGAAAATTGAAAGGATTAGATCCCCTAAACTGACTTAGCAAAAGACTCTTAGCAAGCATAGTACTGATGATTCTGTTGACATCTTTTCAGGAGCTACTTCCAGATAGCATTGTATCTTGCAGTATATACGTGTATATATATTTTGCATGTATATACATATATATATTTATATATGTTATATTGAGAAACTACACTTACACTTTCATACAAATAGGCAGACATAGATAGAGGCTTTTTTTCCCTCTTTTTTTTTAGATTTTTTTTAAAGTAATTACAACACCCAAGCCAATTCAAGACCCCAAGATCAAGAGTCCCATGCTCTTCCAACTGAGCCAGCCAGGGGCCACTTAAATACATTTTTTTAATAAAGATTTTATTTATTTATTTATTTGTTTGTTTGTTTGTCAGGAGAGAGAGAGAGAGCACGCACACAAGAAGGCAGAGTGGCAGGCAGAGGCGGAGAGAGAAGCACGCTCCCTGCTGAGCAAGGAGCAGGATGCAGGGCTCAGTCTCAGGACGCTGGGATCATGACCTGAGCCGAAGGCAGCGGCCCAACTGACTGAGCCACCCAGGTATCCCTCAAATACGTATTTTTAATTGGGTAGACACAAGGCCTCTCTTTTTATGAATGACTTCCCTTTAGAAATACGAAATTAGTTTTAATTACTTCTTACTTGCTATGTTCCTAGATAGAAGCCTAAGGGTCATGCAGTGGAAGATTACTGGACTTGCATCAAAAAACTGACTTCAAATTCTTCAGGGCCCTTCTCATAGGTCTCTTCCTCTAGGAAGCCTTCCTTGATTAGCTGGCACAGGTAATACTTTATCTTCTCGGTTTTTATAGTATTTTATGGTTAACATTTAGTAATGCTTTTGGTCCCCTTTCAATTCCTAGTGCTCATTAGCAGAATTCGTGTCACTCAGTAAATGTTTATTTAATAATGAATTTTTCATTTCTTCTAAATTGAAAGATTTTTTTAAAAAAGATTTTATTTATTTATTTATTTGAGAGAAAGAGTGTGCATGAGGAGAGAGAGAGAGAGAGAGAGAGAACAGGAGAACAAGTGGGAGGAGGGGCAGGCCCCCCACTGAGCAGGGAGCCAGATGTGGAACTCTGTCCCAGGACCTTAGGATCATGACCTGAGCCTAAAGCAGACCCTTCACTGATTAAGCCATCCAGGTCCTTAAAAGTTGTTTTTTTGTTTGTTTTTTTTTTTTGAGATAGATAAATCCTATGGTTCTTTTTGGGCCAATAAATTCTATGAATCGGGGCTTACTTCCCTAGTAGTAAGACATTCCTGAAGGTAGGCTACTTTATTCATGGAATTGTCAATAATGTCCATTCCAAGACAGTAATACTGATGGCTTAATTGCTGTCAGGACATGGGTAGCAGCCTCCCTCCCTGCCATCCATAACCCCCAATCTCTTGCCTCTCCCCAGAGGAAAACTATTGATAATTTTGTGTGAGCCATTTTTTAAAAAATTTTTTTTAATTTTTAGGTAGTCTCCACACTCAGCATGGAGCCCAGTGTCGGGCTTGAACACATGACCTGGAGATCAGGACCTGAGCCGAGATCAAGAATCTGATCCTTAACCAACTGAGCCACCTAGGCACCCCATGTTAGACATTTTAGATAATGTATATTTCATATAAATTATTTATGTAAATGGCGCCATGAAATAGCATGAACCACAGACATATTTAAAAATTGTTGTGCCTTTAGAAATCTCTTCATGTCACTACAGATATAGTTACTTGGTTTGTTTAAATTGCTGGATAGGATTCCATGATGTGAATATACTAGAATTTACTTAATCATTATGGTTCTTATTGTTTAATATTTAGATAGTGGAGAATTTTTTCTCATTACAAATAATGCTTCAATAAACATTGTGATGTGTTTATCTATCTTTGTGCATTTAAGCGATTTTGAAGAATGAATTCCTAAAAGCGGAATTTCAAGCATATGAAAATTGTACCTTTTCATTAGATGCTCTAGAGTGCCCTCTGTACAGATAAACATACAAAATCATACAAAGTTATATTTTTACTAACATTATGAGACTTCCAGTTTCCCTCCAGTCTCACTGAATCATTTTTGTACATCGGTTGAGCAAAGATGGTATTCCATTGCTGTTTTTTTGTTGTTTTTTTTAAAAAAACGCTTAGAATCTTATCTTTTGAAGTAAATCAAATAGTTCCCAAATTTTTATTTTTTCTTTAATTTCAAAATCCTTTCAAAATTACATAAAAAGTTGCAAAAATAATCAAAGAATAGCCATATACCTTTTACCCAGATACATCAGTCACCATTTTGTCACATCTGCTCTCTGTTTCTCTCCCTCCCCCCTACACACACACACACACACACACACACATTTTTATGGGGGGGCTTGATAAATTCAACTGTTAGTTGCAAACATCTTGACTTTTTTTTTTTAAAGATTTTATTTATTTATTTGACAGAGAGAGACACAGCGAGACAAGGGAATACAGCAGAGGGAGTGGGAGAGGGAGAAGCTGACTTCCCTCGGAGCAAAGAGCCCCATGCGGGACTCAATCCCAGGACTCTGGGATCATGACCAGAGCAAAAGGCAGACGCTTAATGACGGAGCCACCCAGGTGCCCCACATCTTGACCTTTTATCCATAAATATTTAGGGTGCATGTTCTTTCCCCTTTTTAAAGATTTTATTTTTAGGGGCGCCTGGGTGGCTCAGTGGGTTAAGCTGCTGCCTTCGGCTCAGGTCATGATCTCGGGGTCCTGGGATCGAGTCCTGCATCGGGCTCTCTGCTCAGCAGGGAGCCTGCTTCCCTCTCTCTCTCTGCCTGCTTCTCTATTTGTGATCTCTCTCTGTCAAATAAATGAATAAAATCTTAAAAAAAAAAAAGATTTTATTTTTAAGTAGTCTCTATACCCAGTATGGGGCTCATACTTCCAACCCTGAGATCAAGAGTTGCAGGCTCCACTGACTGAGCCAGCCAGTGCCCCAAAGACATTCTCTTAGATAGATTTACATTATAAAGTTTAGAATGTACCATTCTCCATACTCAAATTTTGCTAATTACCCCAATAATGTTCCCTATAACAGTCTCCCCCCACCACATCTGATCAAACAGGATTATAGACATCTTTAAAACAAAAACAAAAACAACCTGTTGCTGAGCCTTTCTTTGATCTTTCATGATATTTATATTTTGGAAGAGTACAGTAGGGTGGGTTTGTAGAAAGTTCCTAAATCTGAATTTGTCTGATCTCTCCTCCTGGTTGGATTCAGGGTATGAATTTTTGGTAGGAATACAAGGGAAGTAATGTTTCATCCTTCTCAGTTCATCACATCAGGAAGGACACAAAGTCAGTTTGTCCCATTAATGATGATTTAATTTTTTTTTTTTTTCAAAGATTTTATTTATTTATTTGACAGACAGAGATCACAAGTAGGCAGAGAGGCAGGCAGAGAGAGAGGAGGAAGCAGGCTCCCTGCTGAGCAGAGAACCCGATGCGGGACTCGATCCCAGGACCCTGAGATCATGACCTGAGCCGAAGGCAGCGGCTTAACCCACTGAGCCACCCAGGCGCCCTGATTTAATTTTTTTTTTAAGGTAACCTCTACCCCCAGTGTGAGGCTTAAACTCACTACTGTGATTTTAAGAGTTTCCTGTTCTACTGTTTGAGCTAGCCAGAAACCCCTGATGATGTTAATTTTAATCTTTGCTTAGGGTAGTATCCACCAAGTTTTTTATTATGGTAAGTTACCACTTTTCTCGTGGTAATTAATACCTCATCCATGAGGAAATACTTTATGACTATATAAGTATCTTATTGCTCATCAGAATTTCACCCAATTATTTTAGCTTTCATTAATTCTTGCCTGAATCAATTAATATGATATTGGTTGTAAATATTATAAATGGTGCTGTTTCCCTTATTTCTTCTACCTTTTTAGAAGGCTTTCTATCAAACTTTTATTCTTAATTTTACCTTTTATGTATATAATGAACAAAATTGAGTTCACCAAACATCAGTTGCCTATTTTGTATGGGACACTGTGCTAAGAGATGTCATAAGGAATTCAAAGACACGACCATTAGGGTCCTACAGGAACATGTGATTGCTGGTAGAGACAGAGGCAAGGCAGATAATAAGAAATGCTTTACTGGAGAAACAATGCTAATGGAAGGTGCAGAAACCAAAAGAGGGTAATTCTTTTTTTTAGGATTTTAATTTTAAGTAATCTTAATGCAGGACTCAAACTCACAACTCCAAGATCAAGAGTCACATGTTCCACCGACTAAGTCAGCCAAGTGCCCCAAAAGAGGGTGATTCTTTTTTTTTTTTTTTTAATATTTTATTTATTTATTTGACAGACAGAGATCATGAGTAGGCAGAGAGGCAGGCGGAGAGAGAGGGGGAAGCAGGCTCTCAGCTGAGCAGAGAGCCCGATGCAGGGCTCGATCCCAGGACCCTGAGATCATGACCTGGCCGAAGACAGAGGCTTTAACCCACTGATCCACCCAGGTGCCCCAAGAGGGTGATTCTTACTGGAACATACAGAGTGACACTGGAAGAGAGGCAGGATTTTAGCCGGGCTTGAGATAATATGGCTTTTTGGTCAAAGAAAGATATTATAGTTGGAGGGAACAGCAGCAATATTTGGGAATGACAAATAAGCCCCATGGTTAGAACCTAAGTTTCCTGGGAGAAGAGGCAGGAGGGCATAGTGGGATTTGAGTGGGGAAAGATCCGTAGGAGTCCAGCTCAAAGTCCCACTCAGAAGAGTTTCGATTCCAATCTACTGACTGTGGAAGCAATGAAACATTTGAGGAGGAAGGGTTCCCCTTCAGATGATGCTGAGGGCAAGGATCGTGTCTAATTCATCTTCCTAGATCCAAGGCCTGTACTAGCACTCAGCACATGGAGTGTGTTTGATAATTTGCAGGCCCCAATGTGCAGGATGACAGAGAATAGGGACATGTGTGTGTGTGTGTGTGTGTGTGTGTGTGTTTAACATGTGGGTTGATAATCATGATCAGGAGGTGAGGAGGCAAAGGGGGCCCTTAATACAGAAATCAGCTCTCTGATGAATAGATTCTATAAAATATTATAGAAAATATTTTAAATATCAAGTTCCTAGGGGCACCTGGGGAGATAAGTAGATTTAGTTTCTGCCTTTGGCTCAGGTTGTGATACCAGGGTCCTGGGATGGAGCCCTGAGTTGGGCTCCCTGCTCAGTAGGGAGCCTACTTCTCCCTCTGCCTCTCCCCTGCTCATACTTTCTCTTTCAAATAAACAAATAAAGATCTTAAAAAAAAAAAAAATCAAGTTCCTAGACCACCAACACCACACTTCTCCCAGCCAACACCGCCCTCCCCCAGCATTAATTTTCAATTCTCAGTAAGCAAGTTTGGAAATTACTTTTTTATTTTTAAAAAATTTTATTTATTTATTTGACAGAGACACAGTGAAAGAGGGAAAAGAAGCAGGGGGAGTGGGAGAGGGAGAAGCAGGCTTCCTGCTGAGCAGGGAGCCCAATGTAGGCCTCCATCAGGGGCTCCATCCTGGGACTCTGAGCTCATGACCTGAGATGAAGGTAGACGCTTCACAACTGAGCCACTCAGTTGCCCCACTTTTTTATTTTTTAAGATTTATTTATTTATTTGAGAGAGAGAGAGAGCACGGGCAATCACAGGGAGAGAAAGAGAGAAAAGGAGAGAATCTCCCAAAGACTGTCCACTGAGCACAGAGCCTGACACCATGGGGCTTGATCCTGGGACCCTGACTGAGATTACAACCTGAGAGGAAAAGAAGAATCCAACACTAAACCAACTGAGCCACCCAGGCGCCCCTTAGGAATTACTTTTGAACAACTTTGGGTGCCAGGAAGATGAACAAGGCAGAAGTGGGTATAAACATCTCATTAGAAACTATTTCATTCTACATCTCCTATATGAATATTTTAGAATTTAAAAAAACAAATACAAACAGCTCTTTAAAGATGCCTATAGGGGTGCCTGGGTGGCTCAGCTGGTTAAGCTCTGCCTTTGGCTCAGGTCATGATCTCAGGGTCTTGGGATGGAGCCCTGCATTGGGCTCTCTGCTCAGAAGGGAGCCTGCTTCCCCCTCTCTCTCTGCCTGCCTCTCTGCCTCCTTCTGATCTCTCTGTCAAATAAATAAATAAAATCTTTAAAAAAATAAATAAAGATGCCTATAAATTCTATCTAGATTTAAGAGTCTGCATTTTGTGAAAACACAGTAAATAAGCTTTAATGGGGGATTCAAAGCAAGAAAATAAAATGAGATACCCAAAATAACTGAATAAAAATCACTGTAGAAGTCTTACTGACCACTTAGGAAATAAAACATATTTATATTTATGTATATTTATATTTCAAACATTCACCAGGTTGTCCTTTTCCAAGTTCAAACTTTGTAATCTCCCTTCAGCTTGTTGTTCAACAGTGAATCTTGGGAAAATCTAGAAGTTTGGTTAAGAAAGTTTACATGTCTTCGCAGCACAGGGTGATTGCAAGTTGTGGGTTTACTTGTTGCTTTCAAATGGAAAATCACTTCTTTTTAAAATTAAAAAAAATATTTTAAAGTTATCTCTACACCCAATGTGGCGCTTGAACTCACAACCCGAGATCAAGAGTCACGTGCTCTACTGACAGAGCCAGCCAGGAATCCCTCTGATGGAAAATCTTGGTCATTACCTGCAGTCCCAATGAACACTTAACTGTGTAAAGGCAACATTTACTTACATTTCTACTGAAAACATTTTTTCTGGGGCACCGGGTGGCTCAGTCAGTTAAGTGTCTTCCTTCGGCTCAGGTTGTGATCTCAGGGTCCTGATATGTAGTCCCACATCTGGCTCCCTGCTCAGCGGGGAGCCTGCTTCTCCCTCTGCCTCTGCTACATGTGTTCTCTCTCTTTCTGTCAAATAAAAAAATAAATCTAAAAAAAAGAAAATAAGCCATTTTATTCTGATTACGAATAGAACACGTGGAATTGTGGAAAATTTAGAAAATATTGAAAAACAATAAGAAACTACCAACGCTTGGACCATCTCATTGTAGCTGCCAAAAACATGTTTTGTATTATCTTTTTGTCTTTATGAGTGTGTTTATAAAACCTCTTACCTTTTTTACTTGATGTATCATGTGACTAAATTTTTAAATAATATGGTTTCTGATGGCAGAACTACAGCCATTGTACAGATACATTGTTGCTCTCCTGTTGTTGGTCACTTGGGATATATCCAATTTTATGTTATTTGATTATATATATACATACATTTTCTTGAGGGGGAATTACATATCATGTTAAAGGTTCTTTCTATTTTACAAATCTTTTTATTTTGTATTTTTTAAAAATAATTTCTATGCCCAGTGCCGAGCTT
Organism: Mustela nigripes; assembly: GCF_022355385.1. NCBI lineage: Eukaryota > Metazoa > Chordata > Mammalia > Carnivora > Mustelidae > Mustela > Mustela nigripes. The sequence continues at coordinate 51,000,629 of NC_081571.1, forward strand.
GAACTCACGACCCCGAGATTAAGGGTCACATGGTCTATTGATTGAACCAGCCAGGAGTCCCAAGCTTATTTCATTTTTAGCCTTGGTCATACTTCTTGTCAGACTTTCATACTCAAAAGTTACACGTTTTCACAACCATCATCAGGGGATAGAAGTTAAGGAAGGAATAGGCAGTGTTGGTCTTAGCACTACTTTTACACATTTCATTTACAAATTAACCTCCCAAAGGGTCTTTCCTCCTGACCCCCCCATGCGGTCTCCTGGAGCATTCCCAGTGCCCCACACCCTAGGACCATTAGTGCTTTTGTCATCACATGAACAGCAATTGGTTCAAAACACCGCTCATTGTGATGATGATGAGGCCTCGTGATGTGACCTCCTTAGTGTTCTAAAAGATTGTTTGGTGTAACTGCTTCAGTTCAGGATTTTTCTCTGACCTTTCCTATCATGTTTAGAGTCAGAATTCAGATGCTGTACAGTTTAAGCTACAGTACGCCTGGCCTATAACTTGGTTCAAGGCATTTATATTTATGTCATTTTGTCTGCTTCTTATACTAACAAGGTGGAAAAAGCTATCCCAGTCCCCCCCACAAGGTAAAATTCTGGGTTTTTTGGTCGATTGCTAGAGTTTTAAAAATAGGTTAGATAAATTACAGTACATTTAGGAATTAAGTGCACATGGAGACCTTTAGGAGATATTTTATGAAGAACACATTTAAATCCAAACTTAATATAAAATTTAATTTCTTAACCGGGGTGGGAGATAGTACAAAAATAGAGTATTAGGGGGTATAGCTCAGTGGTAGAGCATTTGACTGCAAAAATAGAGTATTAATTTTTTTCTAAGGCAGCATTTTAATTTATACAAGAAAGAGGCATATTAGTCCTATTTAAATTACATATTTTTCCAACCAAAAGGGATGAAATCTTTTCTCATGTTTATTAACCTTTGTGTCAAAATGGTTTGAATTTTGGCTAATCTCAGTGGAAGCCTCTTTATTGTGTTCTGTTCTCAATGACTTTTTTTTTTTTTTAATTTGAAGTGTGACTTAAAGCATTTGCCATTAATGAGAAAGTTAAACAATTTAAAATGTGAAATGTTTTAGAGGACAATAATTAGGTCCTTCATGTCTCTGTTGATACAAATTCTAACACTAGGTAGGCAATCAGTTAATACCAAGAAAGTCACTTTAAATGGAATAATGTTGTTACCCTAGAGAAGAGTGTACTCCCTTATAAAAAATTATTTTTACTCATTCTCTTGCTTTTTCTGTAGTCCGATATCACTTGGTAATTCGATTCTGACTTTACAGAGATGGAATATTCCATGAAAATTTTCCAAAGTGAATAAAATGTTGTCTAAACTGTCTTAATCTCAAGCTGTCCCTGACAGCTTGGCCGAACAACTGAATACAGATACTTCTTTTGCCGTGTCTTCCTGTGAACATTGCCCGAGTGATAGCTTCATATTTCTCTCATCTCATCATTCAGAAGCTATTTATCCATTTTTTTTTTCCCATGGCCGCCTTTAAGCCTCCTCCCTGCCCCCACCCCCCCCCATCACTGAATGCCTGTTCAGCCCCCACACATTCAGGCGTATTTATTCCCGTAAAGATAGTGACACTTATGGTTTATTCTAAGACTAAATCTGTGTTGCCCAGTGACTAAGGGCTTAAGCATGCACACTGCTTCTGCGCTCACCCTCCTACCTAACTTGACTACTCAACTTTATTTCTTTCCCTCAGAATTCTCTGTTTGGCATAGTTCAGTTAACATACCACTGCCAGGCCACTAATTGATTTCTGAAACCTGACATTTGTTTTTTGTTTTCTCCTATCTCCCCTAATGGTACCGCACTACTAAGCAGGAAGGAATGCAAAGAACTAGAAAGTTCAAAGTAATTGAGGATCTGTCCATTCACACTGTCTGGCATCATGCCAATGTAGAACCTGGAACATTTGAAAAATATTTATCAAGTTTTAACCCTTTTTGTTAAAGGTTGTTAAAGTCGGTGAATCAGGTTTGCAGCTGTAGCATGTGTGTTAACAGCAAGTAAGCTTGGTTGAACATGTTCTTTCTATGTTCAGAATCGCATGGCAAATGTCTCAGAAAAGGATTACTTTCCAATTTCCGTACTATTGTACAGTGCTAAGCTAGTTATTTTCTGTGAGATTGCAGAGCCTGGGATTTCAGAGAAACTATTACTTAAAAGTGGCAGTCCTGTTTTATGAATCCTTATGTCAAAAATGAAATTTAAATAAATGCTACTTATATTTGAACAAAAACATTCAACAATTGAATTCAGCTTTTCTAACATATATGTATCGAGAGCCCAGCCATAGCTAAGTTCATATCTTTATTCATTAGAAAAAAATGGAAATGTGGAAAAAAAGAACTGAACTGGACAAGTATTTTATTAAAAACTTATCAAATAGTTGGGTTTTATGTTGTTTAGCTACTGGGAAAGCATTTGTAAATGAAAGCATGTTAAAAAATGGTGTGAAATATAGAAACATTTCCAGTAAAATAACTGAATTTTATTGTAGTGAAAACAGGTTGAAATAATAGGCCACTGATGCTCCGATAAAGACAAAAGAAAAGGTCTAGAGGAGTGTAGAGGCAAATTAAAATATAAATAGATACTAACTAAATTGTATTAAACCTAAGTTAAAAAGAATTTAGAACTTCCGTTAAGACTTATCTATATCACACTCAGGTTTGATCATGTTATCAGCATTATAACTGAAAATCTGTCAAAGTTCAATTTTTAAAAAATTAAATCCCAAGCCAATTCTATAATCTGTTTTTAAATTATTTAATTACATACTTGGGTTCAATCTTAGAGAAAATCAGGACAGCTTTTTTAAAGGTGAACGTGGATACCATGGGACTGTTTGCTTAGGAAAAAATTAGCAAAAAGACTTATTAAATACTACTTTGGTAACATGAAAGTAGTCGTCAACCACTCTCTGAAAGAAGTGATCACGGCTATAAAGATGAATCATTTATTAACAAAAAGGAAATGAAAAGGAGAAAAAAATTTACAGCATAATTTTGTTCTCTAGTTATAAATACCTCTAATATTTCATGTGTATATTATTTTTTTAATCTACACACTGAAATGAGAGCCACACTTTTAAAGATCCACCTCTTTGAAGTGAACAGTTTTTCTAAGAGCTCATTTTTTAAAGCTGTTTTACTGGGAAGTGATGAGTAGGCTGTTGCATATGTAAAATTGTCTAATAGTATAGTGTGCTGTCAACATATATACATATGTAGTAATATACCAGGTATTTTTATTGCAGTTTATTGTTCCGGCTTCTCAATTTGCCAGATAAAATCATATACAAGAACATTAAGGATTAGAGAAGTGTTTTCCTTAGGTGATTGCTGGCAAAACTTCACCTTCCCATTATAATGTAGTTAATGGATGGTAATATATTTGACTACTACTTTCCTACAAATTTAGATTCCCAGTTTTCAGAGCTACTGCGCGTCTAATGTTTGGCTTCTGCGATTGTCTTTTCGTAGGAAAAGGTGCCATAGTGTTAGGTAAATGTGCTACGTTTCTGTTTTGTAAATATTACACTCCATTTTTTTTGAATATACAGTGCTAGCAAAAATCAGTCGAAGATGTAATCTCTATGTAAATACATCTGAACTAGTCAGTCGTTCGTGCTTAAATTAGCTTCCATGCTTCGGCTACAGTCAAAAGTGTAAATATTAAAAACTTCAAAATTCATATGGCCCACCCCCTCCTCCATACACACATACGAGTTAGAATGTGTGTGGAAACTTCTAACCACTTAAATACTGTAGGGGAAAACAAGCTTTTATCAAGGACTTCAAAAAGAAATCTTACCATTAAACCTTTTATTCACGACATTCCGGATTTGCTTTGCTAAATGGACATGTTCACTGCTGAAGAGACACAGACTAGAGAGCTGGTTTTAAATGTATCACACCGCCCCTCGTTTTCCGCTACAGAAAAGTATATTTTGTATATTTAAAAATACACACTCGTGAAACAAGTCTCTAAAAACCTTGGCGCCCCCACCTAGCTGCCTTCTGGATTTCAGCTTTTGAGTTTCAGGTCCTTGCACAACACCTAAGACGTGCAAAACTCTTTTTCTCCCTAATCCTGGCAGAGAACAGTCCGCAGAGATCTCCCTCCACGTCTCCACCCTAATTCCCTCTCTTCCTAGATTCCACCCGCTTCTCTCCTTTCCTCCGCCCCCGGCTCCGTCAGCCCAATCTGTCAGAGAAGTTGTGTACAAACTGCGCGGCCGCCCTGCGCGCGAAAGCTCGTGGCCCGAGAGGGCGGGTTAGCCCGGCGAAGGCGGGGCATGGGTGAACTTCTCCCTTCTCATAGGCTGCCCACTCAGGCCCGGCCGGCCTCAGGGCTTCGGGATTCGCCGCAGCGCTGCCAGTTAGGTTGGTGGGCCACGCCCACCCGGAGTTGGGTAAAATTAGAGGCGGGCGTCAAGTGTCAGTAGTCGCGGGGCAGGTACGCGCGCTCGCAGCTCGCTCACGGAGACAGACGGTGGCGGGAGCGGGCTCCGGCGAGTGAGAGAGCGCGGTGGGGCGGGGCGGGAGAAAGTGGCCGCCCGGAGGACGTTGGCGTTTACGCGTGTCGGAGCGGAAGAGTTTTGCTTTTCGTGCGCGCCTTCGAAAACCGCGCCTGCTGTTGGCTGAGGGGGTCCAGCCGGAGCCTCCCCTTCTCCGCCCGCGGCCCCGCGCCGAGCTCGCCGGCCCGAAGCAGCGTGGGCGACGTGGAAGCGCGCCCGACCCGCGTCCCGCGCCCGGAGCCGCCCCCTGAGTGCCAATGGCCACGCGGGTGCTGACTATGAGCGCCCGCCTGGGACCCGTGCCCCAGCCGCCGGCCCCGCAGGACGAGCCCGTGTTCGCGCAGCTCAAGCCCGTGCTGGGTGCCGCGAACCCGGCCCGCGACGCGGCGCTCTTCCCCGGCGAGGAGCTGAAGCACCCGCACCACCACCCGCAGGCTCAGCCCGCGCCCCCGCAGGCGCCGCAGCCGGCGCCGCCGCCCGCCGCTGGCCCGCGGCTGCCCCCTGAGGAGCTGGTCCAGGTAGGAAGAGCCGCTCCCCTCCCTCCACCCCCCTCCCCGGGAGCTCGGGCGTGTCCCGCCGCTGCGACGCGCGGGCGACAGGGGCCGCTCCAGGCTGGGGCGTGCGTCGGGGCGCTCCGGGAGCCGGAGCTGGGTGGGCAGCCCCTCCCCGCCCTGCCCTGCCCAGAAGGGCCTGGGCACCCGCAGTCCGCCGGGAGAAAGTAGGGGGACCGGAAGAGCGGGGGGTCCCGGACGAATCTCGTCAGCCGCGTCCGGGAGAGGTTAGAGGCAAGTGGGTGCTAACACGCACCTTACTTCGTGCTTTCTTAGTTTGGGGGGATGGGACTTGGTACCTCACATCCAACCTTCCTTAAATTCCGTCTTTCACCTTACCCTCCGGCCCCCGCAGTGCGCTGCCCTGGGAGGTTCCCCCACGTCGTGTCAGGTTAAGGGGAAACGCAAATCGGGGTGCTGGCGAGAGGCGCCTCGGGGTGCTGGCTTCGTATCTCTCGGCTCAGCTTGCTTTAGACGCGATCTGGGGCTGCCTTTGGGAAACGAGAGTTAGGAAAGCTAAGGTGGTATCGGAGCGTTTGTTTTTCCTTAAAAAGAAAGACCAAAAAAGACCGGGGGTGTTGTTTTCTTCGTGTGCGCGTAAATTTCCTCCCGGAGCCGCGTTGAAAGCTGGCAGTTGGCTTTTACACTTGCCCGGCAGCCGAATTAGAGCAACCGCCTGTTTCTTTCGCCCACGCAGGGAGTCATATAGCCCAGAAAAAACTTCCCGGGACTTTTAGCCTGTCCCAAGGAAAGAAGAAAAAAAAAAAAATTGGAAACATACCCACATGCAAACAGCTGGAAGAGCTAAAATCAGAAACCACTAACCACCACGGGAGCGAAGTGCACGAAAGGGTTTAGTTCGGTTTATTTCGAGACGCTTCATTTAATAGCCCCTTGGTTTATGGCGTATTTGCTACTGAGCTGCTAGTCCGGGTGGTCCGCGAGTTTCGTCGTGCTGCAAAAGGGCAGTGGCATTTGTCAGAGATGTGACTCACATGACGAGAGCGTTAATCTTTATTTGTGAAATCGTGTTTATCTGGGAAACCGTGTCTGCATCCACCCCGAATGATAGAGGAGGTCCGATATGAAACGCTTTTGAAACTCCGTAGTAGCAAAAAAATGACTCTTCACCAGTTTCGATGCCACGGTTAATAGTTTCATGAGCCATTTAGTTGGAGTGGGTTTTTCTTTTAAAATTTACTCTTCAATGTTAAAAATTAAAATAGAAGTTCATGTTGTACTAGAATAGAAGAGAGCTGTAAAAAGACGGAGGGAGACTATTAGTTACAAGTTGGATTGTGTCCTAAAAAAAAAAAAAAATCGCCACTTGGAAAAGATTGGTTATTTCAGGTTTGTCACTTTTCTTTTCGGTTTGAGGCACAAGGATAAGGGATGACTGAGCTTTTTACAGAGTAAGGGGGAATGTAGCATTGGCCACTGAGGAGGACATGATAAATGTTTTGCTGATGACTGTGCTAAGGATACAGCAGCCTCTCCCCACCCACGGACTCCTTAGCACCACTCTACCAAGGGAGTGATTTTCCCCTAGGTAATTAAAGATCTGTTTTAGATAGGGATATGAATAGAACATTTCATTATCATATTAACCAATTACAGAATCTGCTGATTAAAATCAACATTTAGATCAAATGTTGAAAGTGAAGTTGCTTTGTTCTTTCAGTGGATACTGTGTTTTGCCCAAGACGGTTGTATTTAACTGTCCAGTGACCTATAAATGAGAAAAGGCACTGAAACAGCCAAGGAATATGTTTTATATCAGATGTTTCAACAATATCTGTCCAGACAAAAACAAAACAAAACAACTCTGTGATAATATTTTTAAGGTTGGTTTGCTTAGGTTTTTGTTTGTTTAAACACACCTATATTAATATAAATGTGGCATGAACAGAATTGAGGTGGTTTGGCAGTATTACAATACTGTGTTTAAGTTGCAAACTCAACTGTGGTGGGGCCAGGGAATCCTGCTTGTATGTGAGTTCTTAAACTTTATTTATTTAGATTTATTTTTATTATTATTATTAGAAAGGAATTTTTATTATTCGAACGGACTATGTATTATTGATTGGAAAAGAATATTTCTGTGTGCTGCGGCTTTTCCTTGATTTGTTTCTTTCACTTTTTGTCGGGAGCAGTTTACTGGGAGCAGTAAACTGGGAGCAGTTTACCAAATATACCTTATAGAGAGTTTCATAAGGCTTTTGGTAAACCAGGTTATTACACAGTTGACAAATATAATAAGTTTATAAGTGACACTTAGGAGTTTGCCCTAGTACTTTTTGCAGGTATTGTTGGGAATTTTCAGTAAGTTTGTCCTTACCCAGATAATGAGTTGGGTGGATTATGCATGTTTGTTTATCTCTTTTTTTGTAGACAAGATGTGAAATGGAGAAGTATCTGACACCTCAGCTTCCTCCAGTTTCTATAATTCCAGAGCATAAAAAGTATAGACGAGACAGTGCCTCAGTCGTAGACCAGTTCTTCACTGACAGTGAAGGGTTACCTTACAGTATCAACATGAACGTCTTCCTCCCTGACATCACTCACCTGAGAACTGGCCTCTACAAATCCCAGAGACCGTGTGTAACACACATCAAGACAGAACCTGTTACCATTTTCAGCCACCAGAGTGAAACGACTGCCCCTCCTCCGGCCCCGACCCAGGCCCTCCCTGAGTTCACCAGTATATTCAGCTCCCACCAGACCGCAGCTCCAGAGGTGAACAATATTTTCATCAAACAAGAACTTCCTACACCAGATCTTCATCTTTCTGTCCCTCCCCAGCAGGGCCACCTCTACCAGCTACTGAATACACCGGATCTAGATATGCCCAGTTCTACAAACCAGACAGCAGTAATGGACACTCTCAATGTTTCTATGTCAGCCGCCATGACAGGCCTTAACACACACACCTCTGCTGTTCCGCAGACTGCAATGAAACAGTTCCAGGGCATGCCCCCTTGCACATACACAATGCCAAGTCAGTTTCTGCCACAGCAGGCCACTTACTTTCCCCCGTCACCACCAAGCTCAGAGCCGGGAAGTCCAGATAGACAAGCAGAGATGCTCCAGAATCTGACCCCACCTCCATCCTATGCTGCTACAATTGCTTCTAAACTGGCAATTCACAATCCAAATTTACCTGCCACCCTGCCAGTTAACTCACAAAGCATCCAGCCTGTCAGATACAATAGGAGGAGTAACCCGGATTTGGAGAAACGACGCATCCACTACTGTGATTACCCTGGTACGTGATATAACCGGGTTGAAGCAGCAATACCTGTGTTGAGAGAGAGTGTGTGTGTGTGTGCGCGCGCGCATACCTTTTTTAATCTCAGATTTTAAATTTACGTAGGAAAGTAGTACTTGACAAGGAAAAAAAACACCTACTTTCGTATCTCAAGTCTTTTTGCTGTACCCTGAAATGTTTGTCTCTTGCTGGTTTTATGTATTTAAAAAAAAACAGAAAGCTAGAATATTCTGGAAAAAGGTTACCTTGGACTACTTTATTTCTAATATTGAATAAAAATTAGAATTCTGTGTTATGCCAGAGTTACTTGTGTAATGTATAAATTGGAGTTCTTAATTCTAAATTAAAATAACCCAAAAAGAATTAGATAAGGTAGGGAAAATAAGGTGTGGTAATGAAGCGGGAGATTAAGTAGGCTGCTCTGTTGATGGTGTATTACAAGACTGTCTACAGAAAAGATTTAAGAATAGTTCTGATAGCATGTGAGCATATGCTCATTCTTGAATTGAGGATGGTGATGGCTTTATCTACAAGTTGCTGGCATAAGCTAGTTTATGATTAATATAGGGTATAATTTATTGACTGTGGTACATGATAAAGCGTGATACACTAAATAAAAAAACAAATGTACAGAAAATTGCAGTCATCTTGGATAAAGGTTTAACGCTGTCAGCTCTAGAGCCATTAAAAGTTTTTAGATCACTGAAGTATATGTTAACTAGCATAAAGCACCTACTGTAATATAAACACGTATTTCCCATTTGTAGCTTACTTGCTTATCTGCGTTTTCTGCTAAAGTGGTACATAAAGTAAATCACTTGATACTTTTAATAAGGTCACAGGGGGCACCCTTTAAAACTGACGCTTCAAATATTGATTTCTTCTTTAAAGCCCGATTTTAAACACTGAATCATCAAATGTAAAGATTTCAAAAGATCTCTGAAATGACAAGCTGTTCTTCCTCTCCTTTATTTCAGGCTGCACAAAAGTTTATACAAAGTCTTCTCATTTAAAAGCTCACCTGAGGACTCATACTGGTATGTAATTTTCTTGTTAATTCTGTGAGTTGTGTAAATAGTGTAAGTGGTATTCATCCTTTTAAAAGCCAACACGTGTTTGATCTCTTCTTTCTTCTGTCAACCTTTATTTTTTAATGGCCGACCTTTTCAGCACTGGCTTGGCTCAAAATTCAGTTCAGCGAAAAAGTCTAGTTGAAGGCTGATGTTCCCTTACTAAGGCCTTGCCATGTCACCTCACGTAGAATGAATTGCCCAAAAACGTTAAACAACAATGTTTACTAATGGATTTTAATGGCACTGCTATTTCTGCCTTGAAGGAAAAAGAACGTAACTCATTTTCTTTCTTCCATAACAAATCAGTTGGCTTCTGAGGTACATTAAATGCTAAAACTTTTCCATTTAGCATGTAAAGCATAACTGCCTAATACATTATCTTTAATTTCACCTTTAACCTAAAATCTCTGTTTAGCATTTTTTCTGTGGTTGATGAAATGAAGGGCCGAAATTGTGGACTATTAAAATCAGGCAAAGATGGGGTCATGGTTTAAAAGTTAATTCTACACACTGTGCCAGCCCAGATTTGAGCTATTTAAGACTATCTTTATTCTAGTTTATATTTCGTCCTTGTTTAGAATGTGCTTTTATGTGGAGTCACTTTAATTTTACAAATACTTATTTTGTCAAATCTATACATTCACTTTGGAATGCTTTTTAATTATAAAACTATATTAGAAACCATTTTAGGACAAAACTACATGGCATGCTTTTAAAAAGCTTCCAAATACCCAAAATATTTTAAAATACATAGATGGTTACTATCTGTGATTTTCCTAAAAGGCTGTCCCTGAAGGAAAGAACTTATATGAAATGATAGTGTTTTTTTCCCTCGGTAAATTCAGCCTTACCTAAAGTTCAAAGAATAAGTTTGCTAATAAAAGCAATGACCTAGCAAAATGTTTTATTCCATCATTGCTATGGAAACCAAAGTATTCAACAGTTTCTTTGAATGGGTTGTTGGATTAGTGTGAGGACTTGAATCTCCCCAGGCTAGATGTTACTATGGAAATTGAGTTTTGATAAATGAAGTAGTTATCTCTAACTGCTGCATTAAAAAGTAAAAGCCTTTGAACAAAGGTCAGTGCTGAGATAGAACACTAGGAGGAATATGGCTGCAGACATTTTGTATGCATGTAAGGAAGTAATACTTGATATCTTAGTGATAAACACTCCTTATTAAAATCTAAGTAGTATTGGCATCAGGGTAGATTCCAGGGCTTTCTGAGAAATTGCTTTTAAAGAAAAGATAGCTCAGGTATTTATCAGTGAAATGAATGGGTGGTTTTGGCCTGAAGTTTTTTAGCTATAAAGCAATTATATGAAAGGCATGATCCTACATAAGCAGCTCAAGTACAAATTATGTTTGTAGTTAAACAACCACTATAAGTATATAATAAACTCAGTCTAAAGTTTTCAAGATGCAAATGATGGCCAAGAAAACATTCCATGTAGAAATACTAAAATAGCTGTTAATAGAATAAACAGTTGTGTTCGGGAAGAAAATACTGAAAATGGGGTTTTACCTGAATTTTGACTAGTGGGAGTAGAAATAAGTTTGAAACATTTGAACGATTAATTTTTTTTCTTCTTTGAAAGCCCTTGAAATGGGAGTTACGAAGGAGGGAACATGTTTTTCATGAGGTTTAAAGTCTCCTAATAAAAAGAGTGCAATTGCATATCACACTGTAATCAACTGCTTATTGCAGGGATATAGTCAGCATATCTGAGTGGCCTTGAAACCCCTGTCAGGGGTTAGTGCTCTCAATACTTAATAGCTGGGATTCTGGAACTTGACCTGCTGGCAAAGAAATTTAATAGTGGGCTGTCTTAACAGTGATCGTACTAATAAAATCAAACTAAAACGAGGACTCAGGCCTAGTTTGGGTCCCATGCATCAACTTTCTCACCTGATCATACGTGTGGCCATCAACATCTAATGAATGAGACCATGTAATCCAGTTTAATAAAGTTTTGTTTGATACAGTCTCAAATGCCTTGTTGGGGGGAGGGTTTGTAGCTGACTTGTTCATCTGGCTAAACCCGTTCTTGGGTAATCATAGAGCATTGAGGTGGTTTTCTCCTCATTTCTAGTTTCTAGACACTGTCTTTTAAAATTACCTGTGCTTTCTCATTGCATCCTCCCTGTTTTTTTAATGAATGTATCTGAAGTGAGAATATCTTTGTTTTTCCCTCTTTCTCCCTTAAAGACCTAGGTATTTCTAAACAGCTTCACCTATTTAATAGCTGTTTAGTTTTGAATACAGGTTCCCCACTGTGCCCTCCATCCTGCTCCCACCCTGGACAGTTTATATTAGGAGATTTAAAAAAAAAATCTATATGGGGATCTTGAATTTGATACACAAAATTGCTTTTTAAGGGATTGCCATTTTGCAGGCAGAATGTGAAAAGCCACCCTAGCATTTCCATGGAATATAATTGTAATTGCTTTAAAATGTCAAGTTACCTTATGTTTTAAAAATGATTTAAGCAATTAAAACAAACTACATCTGAATTCTATTTAATTGCTTATTCTGGAGTTTCAGACAGTAAGTGCTTCTTGACTTGCAAATTGAACATAAGGGAATGGTCTTTCCAAAACAAGACCTTTTTCTTGAAGATAACCAGTTTTCTTGAACCAGAAATTCCATGGCATCCTTCTAAGCATTTTTCTAAGTTTATACACTTGATTTCTCTCTTACTTATAAAGAATATACAGGTAGTACAAAGTTCTACGAATGGTCTCACAAAACACCTGGAATGTACTTTTCCTGTATTTTAAGAAATGGTTATATTTCACTTACATGTCCATATATTATAGGTCTGTAGAGGTACCCCTTGTATGGGTGTGTGGGTGTTTGTGTTAGTTGTAATGTGTGTATACACATACCATGCCTCTGGTTAGAAATAATTATGGCTGCTTCTGGACAGTAGTGTCAGCTGGTATACTGTACTTTAAAAGCATGTAACTGCAAATGTTCTGCTGAAATTTGTGTATGCCTTTTTGATGTATATAAGGGACTGTACTCACTGCCATCTAAAAATGCTCCTGAGCACTTTCTAAGGAAAAGATTTCAGTTAAGCATGTTGCTCTTACAAATCAGCTGAAGATTTAAAGTAATTCTAAGCACAGGCTTGAGGCCAAAAAAGGTTAAATATAATAGGGAAAGAAAGTTAAGGCTATAATATACAAAGAAAAATTTGCAAGAAACTGAAAATCTTTCTTAACTACTGTTACTAGTTTCTTGGTGTGGCTGAAATACAGTTTTTACTTTGAGTTTGGAAATTTCTTTGAAAATGGTGTTCATGGTTTAGTAAAAAGTATTTTCCAAAGAAAAAGTTCTGAAACTAGTGAACTCACTCAGTACAGGTGTTTAAAATCTTAGTGCTTTCAGTCACATGAGTGGATATGTACTTAATCCTAAAGAATACCTGAAAGTGGTTGGGAAATTAGGGTAAGGAAACATTTTTAGACATTGAGCAGTCTCAGCTACCTGGAACGGGGCAGAAAATGAGCAATTGTGTGTGCATGGAAGTCTTTGAGCCACACACACACTTGGCTCAAGTATCCCTTAGACCGAGACTGTTTGTACAGGCCCTTACAACTTGCCAAGGGCTGACAAGGAGAGGACAATTGGAAATAACCCCCCAAAAGAAAATGGAAACTACAGTAACATAGGAACACAAAATGGATTCAGGGAGGCACTATACTGTTAGTGCTGCATTTTACAGTGAGCCGTTCGGGATGCTTTGTTTAATTAAGAAAAAAATGCACAGTACCTTTTGGAAAGATTTTTAGGCCAAGTCTTAAATTTTAAGGGGGTACATTCCCATATCCTGTTTCACTTATGTAGAACACTTTGTTTCCTAATGACACATTAATATTTTAGTATGCATACTTTAAAATGTACAATCTCTTCTTGAGATGATTTTAGTTTCAGTTTAGGTACTAAACTCCTTACATAAATTTCCTGTCTAGTTCTTTATTCCATACTTACTTACTATCTATTTAATGTCTATTAGGTATAGATTGGCGTCTAAAAATACTGACAAGAGTTGACAGGAATTTTCAATTCATGGTACTTGGCCACTAAAACCTTCAAAATGTTGAGAACATGAGTTACTCCTTTGTGGAATTGTGGAAGGAAGGAAAGTATTAAAACAATTTCACTTCCTTGAAAAATTATTTAGCATAAGTCTCTCCTCTCTAGATGAAGTAGGTAGTTAGATGGCCATAATGGAGATCATACAGTTTGGATCTAGAGTCAGTCCATTGGTGTTTTACTTGGTAACCTGTTTTACTGGTAGAGGTGGAAGAGTTGGGCAGGATGAAATTACTTAGGATCCAGTGGATTTTTTGAGTCTGTATTTGAAAATGTGCAGGTAAAAGTATCACATTTAGCTTATAATTTCAGATATTATTAAAATTCCTAAATTACTTTTATTTGCAGCTTTGAAATTTATTCTCTATTGACCATTTAAAGCTTACATAAGAAAAGTAGTGGCTTAAGAGACTTGCTACTTCAGACCCTTGGAAAAGGTATTTATGAGCATGAAAACTTAGAAACAATTTTTTTTAATGACTCACTGGGAAAATTAAACTTTGCTTCTAGGACTTGTTCTTTTCATCTGAAAAACATTTACATAGGAAATTGATAAAACATTGTCTTGAGATGATAAGGCTTATCAAAGCTTAAGATATATAATTTGATTAAGCAAAAATTTTGTGGAGAATCCAAAGAGAATCTCTCCCTTCCGTTTTGTTCTTAGAAACTAGTGGGAGAAAGGTAGTTCATAAGCAGATGAAATGGAATTGCTGAAGAAGGTCAGATAGAAATAAGCAGCTCTGAAGGTAGAGAGAATGTAATACACTTTTTTTTAATCTAATAATTTAATCATCCAAGATTTTTACTTTGACAGGTATTTTTAGTTCTATAGAATGTAGTAGCTGTTTACTTGATGACCTACATTTTTTTTTTCTGGTGGAAGGTTAGAAACAAAGTGATGTCCTACTTTAGTAAAAGTATCTCTCTAGCACTATTCCTATTCTATCAGCCTGTATTATTTATACTCAAGGACCTTTAAATCTGATAGGGGAAGTTAGCTGTTCTAGAAGTGCACATTTAGGTAACTTAGAATAAAACAGAATAATGTTTCTTTCTGACTACTTTATAAATACAGACCTTTTAAGAGTTGGGAGAAAACGTGTCAAGTCAAGGTAGCCACAGTAAATGCATTAGAGGAAAGGCTATCCTAGTACTCATTCAGTGCTAGAAAAGTTAAAATACAGAATTTGTTTTGGTTTAAAGGGGGAAGGTAAAATCTTTCATTAACTGTTTTTTGAAAAAGTCAGTTTAGGTTCTTAATAAAGTGAATCTGAGTGTCATCTTTTTGTCAGTTGACTCAAGAATTGATATTTCATTAACACAGTTAGCAAGGATTTTTCAGTGTTTTTGTGGGGAACCCTTAGGAGATGTGCAGAAACTTGGGGGCCTAGAGAGTCGCTCAGGGAGGAGACTGCAAATGTATCCTCTGACTGCAGTTTGGATTGGTCAGGTCACTTTTTTTAGCCCCAGAAGTCCCTTTGCTGTTTTAGACCAGCAGTAGGAGCTTCAGAACTCCTTCGTCTTCATCAATTCTAGTCCATTTCTGTAAAGGAGCACTTGTTTTATCCTTGCACAATTCTCTACATGATGGATAATAAATGGATTCCTTGCTAAATGGATTCTGAACATGTCCTAAAAGCACTAAACACACATTTAGTGAGATAATAGAACCAGGGAGTTGGTGGCGGTGGCGGGTGGGGGTAGACAGTCTGACAGTTGGGTAGATTGCACCAGGTGCTTTCCTGTCTCTTAATAATACCTTACCTTTTTTTTTTTTTTTTTTTTTAAGATTTTATTTATTTATTTGACAGAGATCACAAGTAGGCAGAGAGGCAGGCAGAGAGAGAGAGGGAAGCAGGCTCCCCGCTGAGCAGAGAGCTGATGCGGGGCTCGATCCCAGGATCATGACTCGAGCTGAAGGCAGAGGTTTTAACCTACTGAGCCACCCAGGTGCCCCCCTTACCTTCTTTTCATGGATGAAAAAATCAGAATTCGTCAGGCTTGGGCCAAACATGGGATTGTTCCAAAGATGCATTACGAGAAGTGTGGCATTGCAGCTGGAGCAGAAGATAGTCTGTCCTTGAGGAACTTCCAAAGCTAGTTAAGGAGGCAAAACACAGCTGTTTGAACCCTCTTAACAGCAGTATATGTGCAAGTGCAAACCAGTCATTCAGAACGAATGTAAGTGGTACTATAGGGGGATACAGAGAAATGGAATGATCTCTCCTGGCCTGTCAGAGGTTTTCTGGAAGTGTTAAGGTGAATCAGATTTCAAAGAACGGGTAAGCATATGAACTGACCACAAATTGGCAGGGAGAAAGAAGGAATTTCTTGTATTTCCTTTGAATTAATCAGTTTCCTGAAAAAGGGTGCATTATTGACAGGATACTGTTTATCTAGTAAATACTAGTTGCATTTTGCAAATACAGATAATACTAATCTTCTAAATGAACTCTTCTGTTACAAGTGTAGAAGATGTGCTTTTAATAATACGAGTTTTAATGAAAAGATTTTTTAAATGGAAAATTACTGGCATAGCTACATAAAAATACAAATTAATGAGCCTAAATTATACTACCTTATCTTCTTTCTAGTTACTATTGTTTCCCCAATAATTTCTTTAATCTTTTGATTGTTTTCCCATTTTTCACCTTTTCTTAGAATATATAGAGACTGTTTCAGACTCAATTCCCTAAGTGTCTAATGATGTCTAGTAATGTTTTAAATCTAACAATGTAAAAAGTATAATTATTAAATTACATAAAAACATTTTCCTTCTAAAATAAGAGCTGATTTAAGTACCAACTACTAAAATAATTTATTCCACTTCAACTGTTTGCATTATTTTGTTTTCTCAGAATGGGAAATGGATTTTAAGTTGAGGCCAGTGACTTAAGTCTTTTTTTTTTTTTTTTTAAGAGAGAATTAAGATTCCGTCTTAATTTTGTTTTTCAAGTCATTTAGTGCAGATTACACTTGTTTACTAAATACTGGTTTTTTAAATTCTGGTAGTCTCTGTTGGATACAATTGATTGAATTACCTACCTTTTAGTTATCAGGCAGTACAATTTCCTGGTAATAAACTTCTAAAAAGTTACCTAAAATAGCTATTCTGAGCAATATTTCCATGTATGATATTTTTCTTTTGTTAGAAGAATGTGTGTGGAACGTTCTAGGAAAAGACCTTGGTGTAGGAGTCTATTGAATATGTTCAGCAGAGCAGAGAAACCTCCCATTCTGTTGTGGTAGGTTCAGAAGTCATTTTTTACCTGTTTATCAGAGGGAAAAAATGAGGATTTTTTTTAGTCCATTGCTAAAGATTTCAGGTACATTGTAAACATGTTCTGTTAACCCCCTGAAATTCATTTGTAAAGGGAAACAATCATGAGGTGATATCTGAGGGATTGTCATAACAGTTCTCTGGACCCCACTGGTCCTGAGAGGTGGGTCTTCACTGGAGGCTGTTCATGTATGCCCTGTGCTTCCCACCATCAGCCTGTTCTGAGTCCATTAATCTGTTCCATAACTGACCTTCCTCAAGTGGCTTTAGAATCTTTAAATAAATTTGAACAAAAAGTGTTCTTAAATTGTTCGTATAGAGTTAATGGAGTATTTGCTAATGGAGAGCTTAAGTAGGATGCTAAGGAAAAGTGGCAGGCCCAGATTCTTAATCTGGAGCTCATTGTTTCACTTCTAACTCATGAGTTGCTGTGAGGTTTAAGTGAAATAATGAGAAATACCTGGTTCTGCAGTCTGTACTCAATGAATGTTTGTGTCTGTTCCCTTCTTTCCCTGGTAGTGCTTTGCTTCCCATTTTTATGAAATATATTCATTGTTCTTCTCAGTACTGAAAGTGTGTATATTGAGCTTGAATAATTTCTAAAAAAGATAAGGGATTCCTAGCAAAAATACTTCTGGTTAATTTTAAAGTAGAAGAAAAGACTTTTTTTGAGATTAAGTTGAAGCTTGTTTTCAATGCTGTTCAAACTTGTCACTTTTTTTCTTTTTGCCTTTGGAAAGTTTCACATTAACAGCATGAGAACTTAAAAATACAGTTGATGTTGAAAGAGCTTAACTAAATATTTTAAATTGGTGGTATTGGAAAGAGATTCTGTAAAAATCCAATTAAACTTTTGAAAGCTCTATCCTGTTGAAATAACTTAAAGGAAGTCAGTTTGGTTTCCCAGAAGTACTGTGCATAGTGTTTCTGGCTGAGGAAGAAAGGCCCGAACTACTATTTGGCCAGAAATTGGGTACCAGCTTCCTCTATGATGTTTTACTTGAGCCGTGTTGACACTTGAATAAATCCCATAGAAACTGCCCCAAGTGGGGAATAGTTGTCCTTGCTTTTATAGTAAAGACTTGGCCCTGTAACTAATGTCCCCACACACTGGTAGTATTCTTGGCTGAATAATCTATAGATGTGCATAAATTGAGAGCAAAACCCCAAATGTTTTAGGAACTTTAATGGCTACCGTTTTTCAACCAATCAGTAAAGTAAACTTTAAAAAATATTGGTGCAGTTTATTGCTTCATAGCCAATAAAAATAGTGAACAAAAAGAGTCTAGTGTCCCTTGTTTCTTAAATAAACTCTGAAAATTCAGTTCTCTTGCTATTTAATTATTAAATGCAAAAAACTAGAATGATTTCTTTTAAAATTGGAGCACTTTTTGAATTTTTTTCCTTGCCTCAGACATCAGAAGTAACTTTCTCTTTCCATTAATTGACAGTGAAGTATTTAACCAACATGTTTGTTTCTGCGATTTACTTTTCACAAGGAACAAAAGTAACTTTTCGCTTTGATTTACAAGAGTGCGTGCTAGTATTAAATAATATGAACACAAATTGAGAGAGAAGAGTTTACTGCAGTTACTTAAAATGTTTGAGTGTGTTTTATAGAATTTATACTGGAAAAAAAAAACTTCAGGAATTGAGACAATATATTTTAAAAGAAAATTTTTTAAAAATGACAGATTTCTGTATTGGTTCAGAGCCAGAGGAGAGGAGAGGAGAGAGGAAATATTTTTGGGGATGCATACCGTAGAAGTTGAAAGAAAAATCTAGGAGATAACAGGTATAAATTTCGAAGGGCTATTCTGCCCCTTTGTCCTTATGGGATTTTAAGAGTCAGAGTAGTTACCAGGACAGCAAAAATAAATTAACTACAAGCTGTAGAAATCTCAGTTGTTGTGTACAGTGTCTTGTAAAATGTGGACTCAGTTGAGTAATCTTAAAACTTCCTGAACATGATACTGCTAAATCAGACAGAAAGGTTGTTGGGTTTCATTGTGGTACTAAGTAGAGTGTTCAAAGTGACTTGGAGGCTCTTCTCTTTAACAAGAAACCACGTTTTAAGGAATTCAGGAGTGTGACTATTTACAGTTTTAAAAGGTATCCAAATAAAACTGGGCAGTAAGCCAACAGTAGTACTTTATTTAATAAGAAAATTTATCTCAAAACTTTCAAATTCATAGAAAAATCTAACATAAGGGAGCTTAAATAATAGCAGTAAAACTTCCTTAGGTTTTGGGATTTATTTAGGGGAATACCTGATCTCAGTTTAAATAGGGTTAATTAATTCTTACACTGGGAGTTAAGACTGCATTATCAATATTAAGTGGATTTGAAAGATTAGCAACTAGCAGACTTCAGACAACATTAAGAATATTACAAATTGTGGTGGGATTGTGGCCTAAATGTCAGTTTGGTTACCAGAGTTAGAAAGTGCTGTGAAAGAATAAGGAGATTGATTGATTAGAGACTTTTAAAACAGGTATAATGCTTGTTAAACTCCATGAGAACAGGCATTTTTGTTCTGTTGACCACTGTGTCCCACATACTCCAGACAGTGCCTGGCAGGTAATAGACACAGGGCAGATAAATGTCTGTATCCGCAAATGTTAGAAGTATTACAGTTCCATGATTCTTCACCAAAGTGAGGTTATTGGTATCAGACTTTCTGATCTGGTTGAGGAATTTATTATATACAAGATGCATAAAGCTTCAAGACTAATTAAACTTTAATATGTTCTAGCTTTATTTTGGTTTTATCTGACTGAATAATGGGAAGGTGTGAATGTGTGTTTGCTGTAGTGAATTTCGAAGAGTGAGTGCCCCTTCATCCATTTTGGAGGCCCTGTGTTCAGACAGCTAACTTGTTCATATGAAGGTTCATCTAGCTAATCCAGAAATTGGACCCCATTTGAAAAGGATTGCATTTGTGTGGTACATTGAGTTTGTGGTATTGGTGATTTGAGCAGCCTCGGAATGTTTTCCTCCCTTGGCTGGCAGAGCCATTTAGTCCTGTGCTTCTATAACTTGGGTTTGTTGGTGTAGAAGTTGAGTTCCCACAGCGGTGATAAAGCCCCCTGAGGGCATCTAGTCATTTCATGGATTTATATGTTTGGAAACAGTACATAACAAATAAGTACCCATTCGTCTTGCACATTAGAAATCACAATTTTTCTGCTTGTGAGAAGCCCAGATACATCTATCTTTCTATAAATGTATCTACAGTATTAGGTTGAATACTACCTAGGAAAGAGTGGCTCTCTTCACTAGGTTCTTGAGGAAGTCTAGATCCTCATGGAATTTATGAACCTTCCTTCTCTTGGACCATGATTTTTTTTTTAAGACTTGTCCTTCTCAGGCAGTGTCTGCAACGTTTATCTTGCAAGCAGGCCCCCCTCACCACCTCTTGGTTGTTGTCACAGGTGAGAAGCCGTACAAGTGCACCTGGGAGGGCTGTGACTGGAGGTTCGCGCGCTCTGACGAGCTGACCCGCCACTACCGGAAGCACACCGGGGCCAAGCCATTCCAGTGCGGGGTGTGCAACCGCAGCTTCTCCCGCTCCGACCACCTGGCCCTGCACATGAAGAGGCACCAGAACTGAGAGCCCCGCTGTGGCCTGCCGTGCCTATGCAATTCACACTGACGTTCTGCAGTTCCTTTGGCAAAGTTTTAAACTACAAACTTAACATATATATATAAAAAAAAAAGAAAAAGAAAACAAAAAAACTGGAAATGTATATTTTGTATATTTGAGAAAACAGGGAATACCTTACCTTGTATGAATACCAAAGTGTTTGGTCCTTTTGAGAATCTGGAATGCTTGCTGTAGTGTATATGGCTTTACTCAAGCAGATTTCATCTCCTGACAGGCAGCCACATCTCAGTTGTGGGTAGGGGGGTGGGGGTGCAGGGTGTGTTTGCAGTGTTTCTACCTAAGCACCATCATTTAATGTGACAGTGTTTAGTAAACAAGTCAGTTGGCAGGCACAGGAAGAAGGTTGGATTGTATGTCAAGATTTTACTTGACATCAAGTAGTTTATTTTTTTTCCAATATTAGATAATTCCTTAGAGGTGCGCATTGTACCTGGCAATTCAGAAATAGCCATTGAACAAATGTGTTTTTCTGTTTGTTTTTATATGAGTTGCCTATATTTGCTATTCAAAATTTTGTAAATATGCAAATCAGCTTTATAGGTTTATTACAAATTTTCTAAGATTCTTTTTGGGGGAAAATCATAATTCTGTTTGAAAAAAAAAACATGAATACATTTACAGTTAGAATTTGTGGTAAAATACCTCTTCACACCTCACCAAATTCATTTCTTTAGGAGGAAGAAATCATTCAAATGAACTTAAAAAGCAGATTCCATGCACTGATGAAAATAGGATTACTTTAAATATGAAAGTTGTTTTATATGAATTGTGAACTCCAGAGCTTAAAAGATAAAATACGTAAAAGTGAAAACCTCTAACAATAAGCTAAGCAGTATCGTTTTAAAAAAGGAGGACTTGCAGCTCTCACGTGGCAATGTTGAATTCATGATGCAGTTTTCACATACTGGAATGTTCGCTTATGCAGTACTGTTGGTTAAACGACAATTTATATGGATTTTGCATGTAATATACAGTGAGACACAGTAATTTTACCTAAATTACAGTGCAGTTTAGTTATAATCATTGTTAATACTGACTCAGTGTCTGCCTTTAATTATTAAATGACATGTTGAAAGCGTAAGGAAGCAAGTGCTACATATATGCAATATAATAGTAATGTGATGCTGATGCTGTTAACCAAAGGGCAGAATAAATAAGCAAAATGCCAAAAGGGGTCTTAATTGAAAATGGAAACTTAATTTTGTTTTTAAAATATTGTTTATCTTTATTTATTTTGTGGTAATATAGTAAGTTTTTTTTAGAAAATTTTCATAACTTGATAAATTATAGTTTTGTTCGTTAGAAAAGTTGCTCTTAAAACGTGTAAATAGATGACAAACGGTGTAAATATTTTGTAAGGCTTCAAAATGTTTATACGTGGAACATGCCTACATACAAAGCATAAATTGGTTGCTGTTTTGCTTCTTTTCCCCTCTTATTTTTGTATTGTGGTCATTTCCTATGCAAATAATGGAGCAAACAGCTGTATAGTTGTAGAATTTTTTGAGAGAATGAGATGTTTATATATTAACGACAATTTTTTTTGGAAAATAAAAAGTGCCTAAAAGATTCATGTTTTGCCTGCCTTCTTCACCTACAACAGCAAAAACAGCAAATTCCAATCCCACATTGGGGGATAAAAGAAAAACAATTCCCACATTGAACCAAAGCTACCTTTGTTTAAAACAAAAAAAGGGGGTTTGTTTTAGAAATACTATTAAAGTATAAAGGGAGATACATAAATTTCATGAATGCTGATCCCCCCACCCTTCACCACAGACACGTTACTGCATTAGCCTTTTCAAGGTTATTTGTTGAGGTAATGGCATAGGCTCTGAAGATTTTGTTTGAGAGAAGGAACAAGGGGGAGGGGCAGAGGGAGAAGGCTGAGCAGGAAGCCCCATCTGAGCCCAAGGCAGGAGCCCCCCAGGTCACTGCATATGCTAGTTACATTGTCTGAGGTAAATAAAACAAATTGGGCTTTTAACCTTTTTTCCCCCTTTTTAGGAGACAAAAAGATAAAATTAATCCAGTACAAACAAGCACACGTAGGGCTTGGTTTTTAATACCATTTTCCAGCGAAAAAGATGGGGCTCCTTAGAGAAATGTTTGATATTCCAGGACCGGGTTAGCAAATGGATAAAAATAAGCCTAGAGCATCTGACAGCACCAGAAAGGAAGTCACTCAAATCCTGCGATGATGGAGGTATCAGAGCAACAATGAAAGGTAGGACTGAGTTACAACCCAGAGCGTAAAACAGCCATGAGCCCATACAGAAATAACTGAATGAATGGGAGAGAGGAGACAGTGCAGAATTCCAAACAATCTTCCGCAGATACTTGATCCTGAGAAGTAAAACATAACTCCCCACTCAAAGTGCATGTTGCCCAGAAGGCAATATGGCCAAGAGCAGGAAAAATAACTACAGTTCAGAAACCTGCCTAACCACACCCAACAGCCTCAGCCAGGTGGTCGGTCAAGGTCCACATAGACAGCGACAAGTAATGTCGATTGTACAGACCCTTGATGTGATGAGAATGGAACTTTGCCTCTGTTGTCTACTCCTAGAAACACATAACCAGAGAAAGCACAATTGAGGCACATTACAAAAGACTAATACTCAAAACTGCCAAGGTCTTGCAAACCAAGAAAATGTGAGAAACTGTCACGGATGAAAGGAATCCAAGGGGACATAATTATGTATAATGTAAACTAATGGATTCTTAAACAGAAAAAGGACATAGGGAAAACTGAGGCAATCTGAGTATAGAATATAGTTAATGTTTGAACAACATTGGTTCATCATGACAAAATGTATCCTACTAATGGAAGATGTTAATGGGGGAACCTGGTGGTGGGGTTTACAGGAATTTCTGTATTTGAAGTAATTCTATGATCTAAAATGGGAATAAAACATTTTTAGAAAAGTGAAGGAAAAAATCTGTCATTATTACATATGTTCGGTAAATGAGAAAATCCCTGATGTTGGAGCTAAAGTGAAAACTCTAGTTACATAATTTGGTATCAGTTTATTCAGCTTCTCATCATTTGACTCCCCATTCTTCTCTGTCATTCAAGTAATAACCTAGTTCACGAACACTGCACGATTCATTGTCGAACCAGAGCTGCTCATTTCTTTCATGAGGGAAAAAACAGTTTCTTTGGCTTAAATTTACTTCCAGAAATTGAGATACTAAGGCTGCAGGCTTCCTGAAGCAAAGACAACTCCCTGTGTCTAGAAATAAGAGTTGTATCAGTATTTGGTTGTAATTGATAATTGGATGAACGCATAAGTTTTCTTGTAAGTAGAAACCAATCTTGCTTTGGCTCCCAGCACTTAGTTGTCTTTAGCTTCCTAACACAGGGGATGGCTGTTTCCAGTTTTCTTTCCTTCTCTGAACTTTTTTCCTCTTTCTGTAGGCTGCCCTTTCTCCTCACAGGCAAGTTACCTGTTCAAGTTCTTGTCTTCCAAAGCTCAGTTCAGACCCTCAGTCCTATTAGCTACGGGCACTTGTTTTTTTTTCCTCTGGAAACATGATACTTGAGCATTTGAATTGTTTTCCGACTTCTGTCCTGATTTTCTTCCTCAGATTGTCCAATCCTTGGAAGACATACCACTACTTCGATTGCCTTTGTCTTTCTGCTTTTACTGATTGATAAATCATGTAAAAAACAAACAAACAAAAACACAGTACTGTGTGAGTTGTTTTAGCCCAGAGTAACTGAATCAATTTAATGTTCGCCAAATTTCCTCTTCCATGTTGTACTGTTGATACAGTATCCTTGTTAGATTTTTGATACGGTGTGTGACTAAAACTGTGATTATAATTTGAGCTAATAGGTGATGCCCTGTGAATTTTTTAACATTATTAGTGAATTTTCAAGGAAGAATTATTGTCGACAACTATGTTTAACACACTTTTCAAAGCTGCAGGTAATTTAATTGCTGATCAGCAGCATGTCCATTACGTGAATGTCTGGTTTCAAATGTATTCTGACCAGTCTCTTGGTACAAGCTACCCCAAGTAGACCAAAATTGAGTAATGCGTCAGGTTCTGACTGACCAGAATGCAATTATGTAATTTGATTTCAAGTTAGTAATGCTTTGAGTTTTAACTGTCTTCTGTTAGTTTTTATTCTCCCCACCTCTAACCCCAAGTTAGCTTGTTTGGTTTTGCTTCATTTTGTCATTTCATTCCTGTGTTGCGGTTTGTGTAAAGTGTATCACTTCATGGCGTCCAATTAGAGGATCCTTAGATAAGCATGACCTGGCCTGCCTACATAAAAATGTTCTTTAAAATCTAGCTAGATTCCTTTTCCTATCTTCAACTAAGCCCACCAGAGCTCTTTGGATTAACTCATGGGCCATAACATAACAAAGAGAGGCTTTATTCTCCATTACTAAGTCTGGTCTCTACTTTGAAGTTGACCAAATTCCTTCTTTGGTTATATTCTTTACTGCAGTGTGAAACTAACCAATAGAAGGCTTTTAATTTTTTTTTTTTTTAAACTCATACCAGAGTTACAGGTGACAAAACCTGGCAATTGTGTGATACTCATTTTAACAGTGACTGTTAAGGGAAAAAAAGTGTAATAACAAATCACACAAGAGCTATCTGTGATACATAGGAAGAGTTTGTTACATGCCTGTAAACCAGTGATTTTTATCCATTCCTCTCAGTGTATATCACCTCATGAAAGAATTTGGGTTTGTGGAAATGGTAATATTCTTGAATTGCAAGTAAATGCTTAATGCTATTTGGCCACTGATACAAGAATTGAATAAGAAATTTAAGAAGTCATACATAGACTTTGAGTAAAAGCAGTAGATTACATGCATCTCATTCTGTAGCCTCTTAAAACCCCACCAAAACAAAGGGCCTTTTTCCTCCAAGGCAGTATTTATGAGGAAATACTGGAAATACAGGAAAAGAGAAACACTAATAATTCTGTGGGAGCTGGAAAGAGCTAGATAGAAGAGGCAACAAGCTGAGCAGGAGTGAAAAAGCTAAAATTTTTTTTTAAAAGATTTCATTTTTTTAACAGAGAGATTATAAGTAGGCAGAGAGGGGAGGAAGCAGGCTCCTTGCCAAGCAGAGAGCCCAATGTGGGGCTCGATCCCAGGACCCTGAGATCATGACCTGAGCCGAAGGCAGAGGCTTAACCCACTGAGCCACCCAGGTGCTGAGCACAAGGAGCCTGGCACAGGGCTCGATCTCACGTCCCTGAGATCATGACCTGAGCTGAAACTGAGTTGGATGCCTAACCAACTGTGCCACAAAGGTGCCCCAAAAAGCTAAATCTTAAAAGTAGTGGAGAGAACCAGGAGCTAACTCAATTCTAACCTTCATAAAAATCCCAAAAGATCTCAGGAATTCATAGCATTGAGTACTCCTGGAAATGAAGTTAAATTACAATTGTGAAAAATTTGCTTAAGAAGCCATTAATTCCTTGGTCTCTCCCCCTACACCTCACTCTAACATACACTGTGAATTGGAAATAACCAGTTAGTCTCTACTCCAGCAGAAGAATGGAGGTTTATGTGCTTATTCACTGGAGAAAATAAAGACAAGTCTCTTAATTAGTGGACGACAGGCCCAGCTGAGGGCAGGAATGCCAGACAGAAAATGAGAGAATCGAATGAATATGCAGACTGGTTGCTGGAACCTTTTCCTGTTCTCCTCTTCATTTGGTTCCCAGGATTCTGGAGAAAGGGCCTTTATACTCCAGGTGGGATAGAGTCTTCAGAATGGGCCAGCCCAGGAAGAAGAATCAAAATAATACTGAAAATCCCAAGTTCTCCAATAAAATGGCTCAGTCAGATCACCCAAAGAAACCCACAGATGATTAGCTTCACACAAATGGCTCAGAATTTCCAATCTTTGGTCCGTCACTATTAAATATTAACAGACAACCAAGAATTACCAGGTATCTGAGGAAGCCATCTAATGGGAAAGATAGAGATAAAACAGAGAAGGGCATCTTTGCAATGTAAAGTGGGTGAAATATTTAAAAAGAGCTAGTATTAATAGCCTCGTGGACATAAGATACTAGCACTAAGAAACAGGATGTTCTAAATAACATGCAGAGGACAAAAACTGGAAATAGGACATATGAGAGCAGGAAGGAGAGAAACAAACTTGAACAGAGAGATGTAAAAGAAGACCGGTCCAAAAAAAAAAAAAAAAAAAAAAAGACCAGTAAATTAGAGTTAAAATCTAAGAGGCTTATTATCTAAACAGAAGTCACAGAAAGAATAGAAAAAATGGAGATAAGAATAGAAATTTAAAAAAAATTCAAGAAAATTCCTTACAACTAAAAGACATGAATTTCAGGAGTGCAAGTCTTTTGAGATGCCCTAACACCAGCATAAATAGGTCCACATCAGTATGAAACTTTAAACCCTGGGACCAAAAGTTCCTAAAACTCCCAAACAAGGGGGGGAAAAAAGTCATATAAAAAGGAAACTGAACTGCTTCAGACTTTGTATCAGTGACACTGGACTCTGGAAGGCAGTAGAGAAATTCCTTTAGAATTCTGAAGATAATTTTTTTAAAAAGATTTTATTTATTTATTTGACAGAGATCACAAGTAGGAAGAGAGGCAGGCAGAGAAAGAGGGGAAGCAGGCTCCCTGCTGAGCAGAGAGCCTGATGTGGGGCTCGATCCCAGTACACTGGGATCATGACCTGAGTTGAAGGCAGAGGCTTTAACCCACTGAGCCACCCAGACTCCCCTGAAGATAATTTTTTTTTTTTAAGTCATCTGCACCCAGCAGGAGGTTCTAACCCACAACCCAGAGATCAAGAGCTGTATACTCCACTGACTGAGCCAGCCAGGTAGCCCCAGAAATTATTTTTAGTCTAGGATTTTTATACCCAGCTACACTACTAATTAAGAGTGAGGAAAGAATAAGATATTATTTGGGGGTGACTGGGTGGCACAGTCAGTTAAGCATCCCACTCTTGGTTTTGGCTCAGGTCATGATCTCAGTATCGTACAATCAAGCCCCCCATGGGGCTCTGCACTCAGTGTGGAGTCTGCTTGAGCTGCTCTCTCCCTTGCCTCTGTCCCTCCCTCTCGTGCTTTCTTCCTCTAAAATAAATAAATAAATCTTTTTTAAAAAACGAGATTTTTTTTGATATGTAAAATCTGAAAAATTTTACTTTTTTTTTTTAATCACTCAGAAGGTCTTCACCAAAATGAGGGAGTAAACCAAGAAAGAGAGGTAATGGGGGTAATGGGGATGGGATCCTACACAGACAAGGATGAGGTGAGAGAAGAGCAAAGGATCACAGCTGTATACGAGGCAAAGAGGGCAACCAGCCAGATTAAACCAAATGAAAAAGTCTCTGAAGAATCTTCACCAAGATTATGGAGCTAAATAGAATATCTGATATGCACCTGAATGCCTTCCAAGGAGATTTAGGCCATGAAGTAGCGAACTACAGCCTGAAGTCCAAATCTAACCTCAGATCTGATTGTTTGTTTGGGTTCTTTTTCCTCCCTATGAGCTATAAAGAGTTTTTTGTGTTTTGGGGTTTTTTGGGTTTTTTTTACATTTTTAAAGGGTTGGGGGGAAAATACGTAACAGATACCATATGTGATCCACAAAGGCTAAAGTAGTTACAGTCTCTCTTTTACGGCAGAAGTTTATAGAAGAACTGATACAGATTTGGGATTTTAATTAGACATCTGTATATAGGTGACCAAACAAAAACTCCCCCCCCCCACACACAATTATTAATTCCATGTGAAGCCAAAAGTCGTTTGGCTGAGGACATGGCACGTGTACACATATTATGTACAAATAGCAAAGTAAACACTGAAGATCAGCTAAAATGGTTGAATGTGGATGCCTCTAGGGATGGGGGAATGGCAGAAGGAAGGAAGGTGGGATTATTGCTTTTTCATAAAAAATACATGTACAAGTATTGAATGTTTAGGATAATATTTGTCCATAATTTTGATCAAAATAAATAGGAGCAGAGGAGGAGCTTTCTTAAGCTTTTAAGAAAGAATTAAACTCAGACCCCACAGTTCTTTGGAAACTGCTGGATAATTTTGAGTGACTGACTCTTTGCCCCCGAGCATCAAGCCCACCTTTGGTAGTTTTTATGAAAGGAGGCTCAGTTTCTAACATGAAGTTCAGCATACAACACAAAAGAAAACTGAAGAAGTGTAGTTTAGAGGGAGTTAAGGATAGCAATATTTGAAGGTTTCTCTATTACATAAACTGGTTCAAAGTAGTCTGCATTGAGGAACTAATATCGGGGTGTAATGTTTATACAGCACAGAGATGAAAAGGAAGATGTTATCTTGAAAAAAAAAAGGCACAGGGAAGAATAAAATTATTATGATTATTAAATTATTATTTAAATTATTATTAAAGAGCACTGTTCTATGTTACAGTAGGAAATGTATTGAATCAGTATAAGAGCATTTTAAAGTTTGAATATTACAAATTGCAGTGTTTGACATATTGCTCTGCTGAATAATGGATATGCTGGGGATCTACATAATAGGACTCAAGGCCATCTTTGAAATCTTTTAGATACAAATGAACTTACCTTGTTAGGTAGATCAATTACTTAGGCGCTTGGCAGATACAAAGATAAAAAATTATGAGGGGATATTTATTCCTCTTTCACCCTAAAATGAGCAAAGAGAATAATACACTCTATGTTTACATAGAAAATTTGTACCAAAGAAGTCAGAACTCTGAAAATAATCAATGATTAATCACCACTGTACCACTGTGAATTAGATGAGTATCTTGTTTTATATCTACCTGCAGAGACATCAAAATGAAAGCATGACAATAAATGCTGCTAGCTTTCTATGTGGCTGAGGGTTACGGAACTTCACTTTTAAAGAAAAGCGTGCTCGATTGAACAGAAAAAAAACAAACAAACCAACCTTTTATTTAAAAACACTCTTCAAACCTTAAACTTAAAATAAAGAAATGACTTTCACAGCAACAAAACCATGACAATATTCTGAAATCTTGGGGGACTGTATTTTATCTGTCTTTGTTTTATTTCCTAATGCTGTCAGGAGTGAAGGGGACAGGCTATATCTCCTCCTACCCTTAGAATACCTTATTCTACCTGAGGTAGAATACCTATCTTAGAATGTCTGAGGATGACAAGGACTAAGACCTGTGTGCATTCCTGGGCCAGAAAATTATCATTTCTTTATTCTCCAGAGAAAAGTTTTTCCTCCTCTCTCTCCTAAAAATGACACACACCAATCAAAACCCTTTCTAAAACTACCGTGATAATTTTCTGTCAAACACGAAAGGCTTTCCAGCTTTTGTTGGACATGTCACCAAGGCTTCTTGGTGTTGGAATTGCTTCTAGATTCTGAATGGACTCACACTCACACTCCCTTGGGTGAATGGTGAGGTCCGATGGCAACTTTCCTTATTCTTCCTTTCACAGGACTCACAGGAAGTGGTGGAAAACCAGAGAGCTTAGAGGATTGCAGTGCCAAATGACACATGGCATCATTGTAATGGGGGGTGGGGGAAGATTCTACAGAAGAATAAATAGAAGCTTTAATTGGCTATGTGTACAACTGTAGCATTATTAGAGAAACACTTTGGATGTCTTGAAGGCTGGTTTTGGCCATTGTAAAAATGTCTACCAAATGAGCAGATTATTATAAAATTGAAAGGGCCAATAGAACTTCAAAGATGAGGCTTACCTATCAGAATGTGGGGTATTTAGTCATTGAAAGATGTGTTAAGTTTCTTGCCTTGACAATGTGATTATTGTAAAATACTGGCAATGCTAATGTTTTGGCCAAAAATGAAACAAATGGAGGAGATTTTGTTTAAT
This sequence comes from Mustela nigripes, assembly GCF_022355385.1. NCBI lineage: Eukaryota > Metazoa > Chordata > Mammalia > Carnivora > Mustelidae > Mustela > Mustela nigripes. Next base: position 51,030,984 of record NC_081571.1, read on the forward strand.
GTTTTGTTTTTTTCAAACTGCTTGTGATCCTGGAATGGCATCAGATAAGTTCTGTCTAAAAGACTAAAAATTAGAAATAAAGTCAGATACTTGGGGATAATAAGAAAGAACTGAATACAATAATATGTTAGGTGTAAATTATTTAGGTCTTCTAGGCAGTTTACTAAGAATATTTTCCTTTGAGAAAATTAGCGATAATTTACAAATGTTATTTTTTCCTGCTGATTTGTTTAAAATTTCTAAGTGTTTATTTTATTATTTTTTTCCCCAAAGATTTATTTGACAGAAAGAAGGTGCACAAGCAGGGGCAGTGGGAGAGGGAGAAGCAGGCTCCCCATTGAGCAGGGAGCCCGATGTGGGGCTTGATCCCAGGACCCCGGGATCATGACCTGAGCCGAAGGCAGACGCTTAACCAACTGAGCCACCCAGGTGCCCCTAAGTGTTTATTTTTAAATTTTTATTTTTAAAAGATTTTATTTATTTATTTGACAGAGAGAGAGAGAGAGAGAGAGAGCACAAACACGGGGAGAGGCAGAGGGAGGGGGAGAGGGAGAGGGAGAATGGACTGCACTGATGAGGGAACCTGATGGGGGGCTGGATCCCAGGACCCTGGGATCATGGCCTGAGCTGAAGGCAGATGCTTAACTGACTGAGCCACCCAGGAATCCCTTAAATTTTGTAAGTGTTATTTATTATATTTAAAAGTTATGTATTTGTATTTATATATACATATATATATAAAGCATATATATTTATAACTATTAAATTTTTTTTTTTTTAGATTTTATTTATTTATTTGACAGAGAGAAATCACAAGTAGATGGAGAGGCAGGCAGAGAGAGAGAGGGAAGCAGGCTCTCCGCTGAGCAGAGAGCCTGATGCGGGACTCGATCCCAGGACTCTGAGATCATGACCTGAGCCGAAGGCAGCGGCTTAACCCACTGAGCCACCCAGGCGCCCTATAACTATTAAATTTTAAAGCAAAAATGATCACACTGTCTTGTGGGGCTTGTGACATAGATGTAATATACTTGACAAATATAGCAAAAGGCAAAAAAAAAACCCCAGATTTACATAGTAAATAGACTCATAAGGTTGCAAAGTTTCTGCATTTTACATGTGGTATAATAGTAATTCTAGACCATGAAAAGTTAGAGATGTATATTGTAATCCCTAGAATAACCAGTAAGAAAATACCAAGAGGTATAGCAAAAAGCCAATAGATAAATAAACTAGAATTCTAAAATTTTCTTATGTATAATTTTCTTGTATGTATGTTTAATTAAAAAGGAGACAGGAGGGGTGCATGGATGGTTTGGTTGGTTGAGTGCCTGAATCTTGATTTTGGTTCAGATCGCAACCTCAGGGTCCCGGGATGGAGCCCCACCTTGGTCTCCGTGCTCAGCAAGGAGTCTGCTGGGGATGCTCTCTCCCCATCTCCTGCTAACCCTACCCCTGCTCACATGTGCACACACTGTCTCTAAAATAAATAAATCTTTGAAAAATTTAAATTACATTAAAAAAATTAAAAGAAGGCAGGAAAGTAGGAAGAGAGGAACAATAGCACAACAAAACCCAGTGGGAACACAAAAGAAAACAAATAGTAAAATGATGGACCCGAAACCTAAAATGTTAATGGAATAACAAACTACAGACTTTTTTTTTAAGTTAAGTGAGTTCATTTTTGGAGCTGTTTGTTCCTTATTTTTAGGGGAAACAAATAAACAAAACAGCTCCAGATAGCCGATGTAATTACACAGATGCAAAGCAAAGGATCTACTCGTTGACCTGGAGTGAAAGAAAAGAGATAACACAATACCAGTGACCAAGAGAACTGAGATTTGTTGACATGAGAAGGGGCCAATTTTTGGACAGTTGTGGTCAAAATGAATCTGGGCTCGGGTGAGCAGAGACAGTCTTGTAAATTCAGTGGTTACAACCAAAGAGCGTGTTGAAAACCAGGCACTTTGTCAGACATAAATCAACATGTACCATGTGCCAGGATACTGTCCCAAGTTCTTTAACACATATTACCTTACCTTACTGTAATCCTGCAATGTGCTTATTATTATGATACAACTTTATATTTAATTTATATTTACATTAATGCCCCTGAAGGTCAACTGACCTGTTTTTCTGCATGGAATCATAGCTAGTAAGAGACAGAGCTGGGTGTTCTGATTTCAACTCCTTGACTCTTTCCACAATAGCATACTTGTCTCAAGAGTCAGGAGACCAACTCTTAGTACAGGGCAGCCATCAGAGTCAAGGAGTTAGGGAAACTAGATATGGAAGTGACTTTCAGCTCATCTAGAGAGCTTCCCAATCTCCCTGTAGGGCAAGAGTCCATTCCAGGGGTCATGCCTGGGTCTCCAGGTGAGCCCTGATCAGTGGATTAATCTGCTCAGTGAGGGAAGTGCAGATCCTGACTGTGCCTTGGAAGAGCAGTGGAGGAGGATCAGAGCTGCCATGTATAGGAACAGACCCCCGCGCTTGTATGGGCCTCAAGGGAATGTTTCGTCCACTGACTTGAAAAAACTTCATCCAAGCCAAATAATACAAGTCACTGTAGGAACAGAATGACAAGCACATTCCTTGAGATTATACCTAAAAGGGAAGCAAGAATAAAGGGAAAGTGGGGGATGTTCCCAGGCCTTTGATCTTGTCTACCTGCCACAGGCCTCTCCTCCCACTCTGAGAGACTTCCTGAGGCAGGAAATGGTGACATCACCCTGTGTTTGTCAGCACTCTCTTGCTCTGAGTCATCAGGATTGTTGGCATGGTTTTCCATAAGATTTTCCAGTAGATGATTTACTCCCCTTTTAGGGGCTTGGCATTGTGTTGGGTAGCTATTACTCAATGAACTGCCAGACTTCCATTCTATGGGATTTCCTCTTCAGAATGTCATTCAGAATCCTTACAAATCTTTTTTTTTTTTTTTAAACATTACCTTTATATTAGCTAGCTCTAAGTTTGGAGAGGAGGTCATAAAAATACAAAGTGGTTTCCAATTATTGGTTATTCCAAACAGTGCCATAGGAGACATCTTTCTACCTAAATGTGTGCATGTGGATGACTGTTTCTGTACGACAGATCTCTAGAGGAAGAACTGAGGGTTTGGGTGATACAAGCATTTATGTTGTTTTAACTGGTCATTAAAGAAATATTTTGATTATGGAAACTTGAAAACAAATGTGAAAATAGAGAGAACAGTATAATGAACACTCACTGAACCTTTTATGTAGCTTTCACAAGCATCAATTCACAGACAACTTTAATTTATTTATACTCCTACGTTTTTCCTTGTCCTCTCTCTCCTGGAGGGAATGATCCCTTTTGATTATCTTAAAGCAAACCTCAGACATATAATTTCATTTATGACTATTTCAGTATGCATGACTTAGAGGTTATTCCTTTTTAAATAAACAGAACCACAACACCTTTCTCATACTTCAAAATTAAATAATTTCTTCATATCATCTTGATAGGTCATTTTAAATCTGAATAGGCTCTCAAAAATTGTCCTTCAAAAAAAAAAAAAAGTACTAATTCATCCTTCCACCAACAGTGCTGCTCTTAAGACCAAAATGCTGGAGGGAAAGGCAGGGTATAAGGGAAGGAACTTGCATTAACCAATGTTGAAACCTAAAGAACGACACCAAGAAATGGCAGTGTAGCAAGAGCGGAAACTGAACCCACGAGGGCTCTATGAGCTCTCATACATTTAACTCCCCTAAAGAACAGTCTTGAATAACAGACAACATCAAAAGGCAGCTGTGCTTTTCTCAGAATAAAACAGCTGAGCCAAACAACCAAAACCAAACAGCTGTACTGCCTTTGGATTTAGTGTTACATTAAAATTAGATGGTTTCTTTCTCCAGCCTCTCTCTCTCTCTCTCTTTTTTTTTTCTGAAAGAAACAATTGAAGAGTTTTATTTCAGACATAAATGTTATGTTCCAATCATTTGCACACAGCCCACAGTGAAATGTTAGTTATTATGAAAATTTGACTGATAGCATTGTCACTCGTAAGTATAGACCCTCTCTGTAGTGTTTTCATTATTTATACTACTTAATTATTTAGAATTTGCCTGTGTACAGTGAATACTATGATCCTGAAGGAGAAGTTCAGTTGCAAGTTTTTCAGATATTTTATTTGTAAAAAATATGAAAATACTCTTTTGGATTAAAACAACTTAAAATTGATCTCTAAACAAGTATTTTATTTTTTTATTATTATTTTGAGCAAGTATTATTTTAAACAAGTATTAGTCCTTTCATTTATAGAAAAGTTAATTATTATCCATCAATCTAAACTGAAGAATCCATGAAGGCAAAGACAAACATGGTCTTAACTCTCCCTTACAATAAGCTTCCCGTCAAAAAGTAATACTATGCATTAAATTTTTACATTACAAAATATTACATGTCCATAGTGGAAAATAGAGTTAAGATGAAAAAAGAAAAGAAATGCTCCACCATTTATTCTTCAGATACTCACCTGGTAATCTGTGCTAGAGATAGCCATCCTCCATATTCAGCCATTTGTAAGTCCATTTTGCAAATTCAAGGTTATTGTGTCCTGTAATGTGCTTTGTTTTCTGCATATGCCAGCATAATTTTTCCATGTCATTTGACTTTTTTCACAGTGAAATTAACGTAGCTCACAAAAGTGTTTTTAACTTTTCTTCACATGCGTCCATTCTGGGCCTGAGAATGTGCAAAAGCAGGCAAAAGGAGATGGACTTCAGACCAATGCTTGTCAAATTATCTGTGATGAAGGACCAGTTTTCAAAATTTCCAGCCAATTGTGGACTGCTATTTCTGAAACATATGATACAAATAAGAAAAGTAAAATATTAACAGATAAATGATTTTTGGGAAAATATTAAAAAAGTAATAGAAAAATGAGATAAAGTTAGACAAAGTACTAGCCCATTTCTTTTTTTAATTAACATATAATATATTATTTGCCCCAGGAGTACAGGTCTGTGACTCATCAGGCTTACACATTTCAAACCACTGACCATAGCACATACCCTCCCCAATGTCTGTAACCCAGCCATCCTACCCCTACTCCCCTCCCAGCAACCCTCAGTTTGTTTCATGAGATTAAGAGGCTCTTATGGTTTGTCTCCCTCCTGATCCCATCCTGTTGCATTATTTTTTCCCTCCCTACCTCCCACAACCTCCCACCTTGCCTCTCAAATTCCTCATATCAGAGAGATCATATAATTGTCTTTCTCTGATTGACTTATTTTGCTGAGCATAATACCCTCTAGTTCCATCCATGTCATTGCCAATGGCAAGATTTCAGGGTTTTTTGATCGCTGCATAGCATTCCATTGTGGGTGTATATGTGTGTGTGTGTGTGTGTGTGTCTCATGTCTTCTTTATCCATTCATCTGTTGATGAACATCTAGGTTCTCTGCATAGCTTTCTCACCACCCTCTCCCTACAACCCTCCCCCTGCAATCCTGTTTGTTTTGTGAGATTAAGAGTCTCTTACGGTTTGTCTCCCTCTCGACCCCATCTTGTTTCATTTTTTTCCTTCCCTACCCTTCAAACCCCCACATGCCTCTCAGATTTCTCATATCAGGGAGATTATATGATGATCGCCTTTCTCTGATTGACTTATTTCACTCAGCATAATACCCTCTAGTTCCATCCACGTCATTGCAAATGGCAAGATTGCATTTCGTTTGATGGCTGCATAGTATTCCATTGAACATATATATACCCCATCATCTTTATCCATTCATCTGTTGATGAACATCTAGGTTCTTTCCATAGTTTGGCTGTTGTGGACATTGTTGCTATAAACACTCAGGTGCATGTGCCCCTTCAGATCACGACATTTGTATCTTTAGGGTAAACACCCAGTAGTGCGATTGTTGGGTGGTAGTGTAGCTCTATTTTCAACTTTCTGAGGAAACTCCATGCTGTTTTCCAGAGTGGCTGCACCAGCTTGCATTCCCACCAACAGTGTAGGAAGGTTCCCCTTTCTCCACATCCTCACCAGCATCTGTAGTTTTCTGACTTGTTAATTTTAGCCATTCTGACTGGTGTGAGGTGGTATCTCATTGTGGTTTTGATTTGTATTTCCCTAATGCTGAATGATGTGGAGCACTTTTTCATGTGTCTTTTGGCCATCTGGATGTTTTCTTTGCAGAAATGTTGGTTCATATTCTCTGCCCATTTCTTGATTGGATTATTTGTTCTTTTGGTGTTGAGTTTGAGCAGTCCTTTATAGATTTTGGGTACTAGCCCTTTATCTTATATGTCATTTGTGAATATCTTCTCCCATTCTGTCAGTTGTCTTTTGGTTTTGTCGACTGTGTTTCCTTTGCTGTGCAAAAGCTTTTGATCTTGATGAAATCCCAATAGTTCATTTTTGTCCTTGCTTCCCTTGCCTATTTCCTTGGCAATATTTCTAGGAAGAAGTTGCTGTGGCTGAGGTTGAAGAGGTTGCAGCCTGTGTTCTCCTCAAGAATTTTGATGGATTCCTTTCTCACATTGAGGTCTTTTATCCATTTTGAGTCTTATTTTTCTGTGTGGTGTAAGGAAGTGGTCCAGTTTCACTTTTCTGCATGTGGCTGTCCAATTTTCCCAATACCATATGTTGAAGAGACTGTCTTTTTTTTTCCACTGGACATTCTTTACTACTTTGCTGAAGATTAGTTGACCATAGAGTTGAGGGTCTATTTCTGGGCTCTATATTCTGTTACATTAATCTATGTGTCTGTTTTTGTGCCAGTACCATCCTGTCTTGATGATTACAGCTTTGTAATAGAGCTTGAAGTCTGGAATTGTGATGCTGCCAAATTTGGTTTTCTTTTTTCAACATTCTTCTGACTATTTGGGGTCTTCTCTGGTTCCATATTAATTTTAGAATTATTTGTTCCATTTATTTGAAAAACATGGATGGTATTTTGATAGGGATTACATTAAACACATAGATTGCTTTAGGTAGCCTAGATGTTTTCACAATATTTGTTCTTCCAATCTATGAGCATGGAATGTTTTTTCATTGTTTTGTGTCTTCCTCCATTTCTTTCATGAATACTTTATAGTTTTCTGAGTGCAGATTCTTTGCCTCTTTGGTTAGGTTTATTCCTAGGTATCTTATGGTTTTGGGTACAATTGAAAATGGGATCGACTGTTTATTTCTCTTTCATCTGTCTTGCTGTTGGCATATAGAAATGCAACTGATTTCTGTGCATTAATTTGATATCCTGACACTTTATTGAATTCCTGTATGAGTTCTAGCAGTTTTGGAGTGGGGTCTTTGGGTTTTCCACATAAAGTATCATGTCATCTGCAAAGAGTGAGAATTTGACTTCTTCTTTGCTGATTCAGATGCCTTTTATTTGTTTTTGTTGTCTGATTGCTGAGGCTAGGACTTCTAGTACTATGCTGAATAGCAGTGGTGATGGTGAACAGCCCTGCCATGTTCTTGACCTTGGGGGGAAAGCTCTCAGTTTTTCCCCATTAAGAATAATATTCGCTGTGGGTTTTTCATAGATGGCTTTGAAAATATTGAGGTATGTGCCCTCTATCCCTACACTTTTAAGAGTTTTGATCAGGAAGGGATGCTGTACTTTGTCAAATGCTTTTTCAGCATCTATTGAGAGTATCATATGGTTCTTGTGCTTTCTTTTATTAATGTATTATATCATATTGGTTGATTTGCAAGTTGAACCAAACTTGCAGCCCAGGAATAAATCCCACTTGGTCATGGTGAATAACTCTTTTAATGTACTGTTGGCTCCTATTGGCTAGTATTTTGGTGAGAATTTTTGCATCTGTGTTCATCAAGGATATTGGTCTGTAATTCTCTTTTTTGATGGGGTCTTTGTCTGGTTTTGGGATCAAGGTCATGCTGGCCTCATAAAATGAGTTTGGAAGTTTTCCTTCCATTTCTACTTTTTGGAACAGTTTCAGGAGAATAGGAATTAATTCTTCTTTAAATGTTTGGTAGAATTCCCCTGGGAAGCCGTCTGCCCCCTGGGCTTTTGTTTGTTGGGAGATTTTTGATGACTGCTTCAATCTCCTTACTGGTTATGGGTCTGCTCACGTTTTCTATTTCTTCTTGGTTCCGTTTTGGTTGTTTATATGACTCTAGGAATGCATCCATTTCTTCCAGATTGTCAAATTTGCTGGTGTATATTTGCTCATAATATCTTCTTATAATTGTTTGTGTTTCTTTGATTTTGGTTGTGATCTCTTTCATCATGATTTTACTAATGTGGGTCCTTTCTCTCTCTCTCTCTCTCTATCCCCCCCCCCCCTTTTAAATAAGTCTGGCCAGGGGTTTATAAATCTTATTAATTCTTTCAATGAACCAGCTCCTAGTTTCATTGATTTGTTCCACTGTTCTTTTGGTTTCTATTTCATTGATTTCTGCTCTTATCTTTATTATTTCTCTTCTCCTGCTGGGTTTAGGCTTTCTTTGCTATTCTTTCTCCAGCTCCTTTAGGCGTAGGGTTAGGTTGTGTACTTGAGAGATTTCGTGTTTCTTGAGAAAGCCTTGTATTGCTATATACTTTCCTCTCAGGACTACCTTTGCTGTGCCTCACAGATTTTGAACAGTTGCATTTACATGTTTATTTGTTTCCATGAATTTTTTCAATTCTTTAATTTCCTGGTTGACCCATTCATTCTTTAGTAGAATGCTCTTTAGCCTCCATGTATTTGAGTTCTTTCCAACTTTCCTCTTGTGATTCAGTTCTAGTTTCAAAGCATTGTGGTTTGAAAATATGCAGGGAATGATCCCAATCTTTTGGTACCAGTTGACACCTGATTTGTGACACAGGATATGATCTATTCTAGAGAATGTTCCATGTGCACTAGAGAAAAATGTGTATTCTGTTGTTTTGGGATGGAATGTTCTAAATATATCTGTGATCTCCATCTGGTCTAGTGTGTCATTTAGAGTCTTTATTTCATTGTTGATCTTTTGCTTAGAATGTCTGTCCATTTCAATGAGGGGGGTGTTAAAGTTCCTGACTATTATTGTGTTATTGTGGATGTTTTTCTTTTATTTTGTTATTAATTGGTTTATATAATTGGCTCCTCCCATGTTAGGGGCATAGATATTTAAAGTTGTCAGATCTTGTTGTACAGATTATTTAAATATGATATTGTGTCATTCTTCATCACTTATTATGGTCTTTAGTTTAAAATCTAATTTATCTGATGTAAGGATTGCCACCCCAGCTTTCTTTTGATGTCCATTAGCATGGTAAATCATTTCTCACCCCCTCATTTAACATCTGGAGGTGTCTTTGGTCTAAAATGCATTTCTTGTAGACAGCATAGTGATATGTCTTGTTTTTTTTTGTTGTTGTTGTTGTTTCAATCCATTCTGATACCTTGTATCTTTTGATTAGGGCATTTAGCCAATTTACATTCAGGTAACTATTGAATGATATGAATTTAGTGCCACTGTATTGCCTGTAAGGTGACTGTTACTGTATATTGTCTCTGTTCCTTTCTGGTCTGTTACTTTTAGGCTCTCTCTTTGCTTAGAGAACCACTTGCAATATTTCCTGTGGGGCTGGTTTGGTGTTTGCATATTTTTTTAGTTTTTGTATGTCCTGGAAGCTTTTTATCTCTCCTTTTATTTTCAGTGACAGCCTAGCTGGATATAGTATTCTTGGCTGCATACTTTTTCTCATTTAGTGCTCTGAATATATCATGCCAGTCCTTTCTGGCCTGCCAGGTCTCTGTGGGTAGGTCTGTTGCCCATCTAATCTATCTACCATTGTATGTTACACACGTCTTGTCCCAAGCTGCTTTCAGGATTTTCTCTTTGTCACTGAGACTTCTAAGTTTTACTATAAGATGATGCGGTAGGGACCTATTTTTATTGATTTTGAGGGGAGTTCTCTATGCCTCCTGGATTTGATGCTTGTTTCCTTTGCCAAATTAGGCAAATTCTCTGCTGTAATTTGCTCCAATATACCTTTTGCCACTCACTCTCTCTTCTTCTGGGATCCCAGTTATTCTAATACTGTTTCATCTTATGGTATCACTTGTTTCTCGAATTCTTCCCTCGTGGTCCAGTAGTTGTTTGTCTCACTTTTTCTCAGCTTCTTTATTCTCCATCATTTGGTCTTTTATATCACTAATTCTCTCTTCTGCTTCATTTATCCTAGCAATAAGAGCTTCCTTTTTTTATTGCACCTCATTAATAGCCTTTCAACTTGGTTAGACTTTAGTTTTTTTATTTCTCCAGAAGGGGATTCTCTGTCTTTCATTTTCTTTTTTTTCTTTTTTAAATCTCAGCTAGCACTTTGCTAATCATCTTTCTGAACTCTAGTTCTAACATATTAGTAATGTCCATATTGATTATGTCCCTAGCTGTTGGTACTGCCTCTTGTTCTATGTGTGTGTGTTTGTGGGGTGAGTTTTTCTGTCTTGTCATTTTATACAGATAAGAATAGATGAACAAAAGAACAGAATTTTAAAAGGGTAGCAATGACCCTAGAAAGAAATACACTAACTAAATCAGAAGAGACCCAAAACTTGGGGGGAGATAAAAGGGGGAAAAAGGAGGGGAAAAAAGAAAAAAAATATGTATGTATTAGACTGGTGAATAGAACAGAGCCACACACTTGATTTGGGGTGTACTTTGGTCTGTTAGAGGAAACTACTTCCCAAAATTTTAAAGAAGGAAAAACACACACACACACACACACACACACACACACACACACAAATAAGGGTAAGCATGATAAGGGATGGAATATGAGTGTAAAGATACAAATTTAAAAAGATTCAAAAAAGGAATTGATAAAATAAGAAGTTGGTTAGAAAAGAGGAAAGAATGTGAGCAGACTGGAGACTAGAACAAATCCATGTGCTAGATTTAGGGTATATTTTGATCTATTAGAAGAAATAGTATCCCAAAGTTTTAAAGAATAAAAACTATATGTATACAAAAAATAAAGTTAAATACAATCAAGGGATAAAATGTGAGTATAAAAATGAAAATTAAGAAATAGTTTAGAAAAAATATTGATAAAATAAAATAGCTAAAAGTGTTAAAATAGGAAAGAGAAAAATTAAAAAATATAATAAGAAAAAAATAAAATTAAATAAATTTAACTTTGAAAGACTAAGGGATCATGGGAGAAAAGCTATGAATTTTATGTGTTGCTTTCCCCTAGCTCTGGAGTTCCACAGTTCCCATTGATTGGTGAACTTAGTCTTGACTAGATGTTCTTGTTGATCTTCTGGGGAAGGGGCCTGTTGCAGTGATTCTCAAATGTCTTTGCCTGAGGCAGAATTGCACCACGCTTGCCAGAGACTGGGCTAAGTAATCTTCTCGGGTTCACTCTTGGTAGCTTTTGTTCCCTGGATGCTTTCTGTAGAGCTCTGGAAGACGGGAATGAAAATGGCGGCCTCCCAGTCTCCAGTGCCGTAGGAGTTGAGAGCTCAGGGCCCCACTCCTCAGTGTGCCCTCAGAGAAAAACAGTCAATCCCTCCTGTCTCCCTGGTCTCCGGCTGTGCTCCATGCTCACCCGGCCTGTGACCAAGTGTTTCTATCTATGGCGCAGAGCCCTGTTTGGAATCTCTAAACCCAGCAGATTCTTGCCATGCTGCTCTTTCCAGGGGAGCATGGTGAATCTCCCCAGATCGGCCAGTTGTGGGGTCCTTGCTTGAAGAGCAGTGTCTCGGATCACAGTTTAAGATAATCCTGAGCTGAGAGCCCCTCCTTGGCTCCATCTCTGAAGCGGCTTCCCCATTCCAATACCTGGGAGCTCTGCCACACTCAGACATCCCTGGTCTTTTTGTGGCCCCACGGGTCCTGAGACTACACTGTCCCTGCCAGGGCTCCACCCCTCATTTATCCTCTGGAGCGACATCCCTCAGGGGAGCAGACTTCTAAAAGTTCCTATTTTGTGCTTTGCTGCTCTACCACTTGCCGGGACCTGGCCCCTCCCCCACATGGTCTATCTTCCTGTATTTTGCCTCAGATTCACTTCTACTTGTGTCCTACCTTCTGGAAAGTGGTCGTTTTTCTGTTCCTAGAATTGCTGCTCTTCTTCTCTTCTCTCTCCTATTGAATTTGTAGCTGTTCAGAATGGTTTGATAACTACCTAGCTGAACTCCTGCACCTGATGATATTCTACTTCTCCACCATCTTGCTCCTCCTCCAGCCCATATCTTTTTGTTATTAGATGTGATAGATATAAAATTCCTCTGAGAAATTATTCTATATACTTCTGTTTTTTCTCAATATTTGTATTGATATCACAGGCCAGTGATAGCTACATGGACTACACTTTGATTATACTGCTTTACACTTTGCCGCGAACACTAAATAAATGTTTCTCTTCATAGGGAGTCATGAATGGAAAGTTTAAATAATACTATCAATTTATTGTTTGCGATTAAAACCAGCACCCTTCCACTTTCCACAACAAGGACCAGATATCAGGAGTGATTCCAGACTACTCTCTGGATGGGCCAACAAATAGAGAAGTCCTACACAGATCTTGCTTTTGCTGTGATTGCTTCTCTTAAGCAGCTTTATTGAGGTAGAATTGACGTACAGTAAAGTGCACGTATTTAAAGCATACAATCTTGTTAGTTTTTATGTATGTATATATCTATAAAACCGTCTTCATAGTCAATATAATGAACATATACATCAACCTAAAAAGTCTCCTCATTACCCTCTTATAATTTCCTTTTCCCCCTTTTGCTGTCCCCTTTTTCCAGGCAACCCCAGATCTGCTTTCTGTCACAATAATTTTGTATTTTAAGAGTTTTAGATAAATGAAATCATACAATATGTACTCTTTGTTTGTCTAGTTTCTTTTAATTGTTTTGAGTATATATGATATAAATACCTTGAGATTTATTCACATTGCATGTATCAAGATTTCATTCCTTTTATTGGTCAGTAATAAGTATCCAATGGTCTTGATAGACCCCAGTTTCTATATCCATTTACTTGTTGATAGACATTTAGTTGGTTCTCAATTTCATTGATGATAAATAAATAAAGGGGCTATGAACATTTGTGTAGAAATCTGTGTATCGACATAAGCTTTCTTTTCTCCCGGGTAAGTAATTAGGTGTGAAATATCTTGATCATATGCTACATGCATCTTGAACTTTTTAAGAAACTGCTAAACTGTTTTCCAAAGGGGTTATATCATTTTATATCCCCACAGGCAGTGAATGAGAATTTCAGTTACTCCACATCCTTGCCAACACTTGTTCGGCCAGTCTTTTTAATTTTGGCTGTTCTATTAGATACGAAGTGGCATCTCATTGTGGTTTTAATTTGCATTTCCCTAATGGTTAATGATGTTGAGCATCTTTTCATGTGCTTACTTGCTATCATCAGTACATCTTTGGTGAAGTGTCTGTTTAAATCTTCTGCCCGCTTAAAGAATTGTGTTACTTTCTTCTTAAGATTTCTTAATATAGTCTAGATACAAGTCAGATTTATTAGATATACCCTTGGTAGATTTTTCTCCCAATCAGTGCTTCTTCTCTTCATTCTTCTAACATGACTTCCAATGAGTAGAAGTCTTTAATTTTAATGATGAATTTTGAAAGTTATCATTGGTCCTAGATGACTTGCCTCTGCTAGAAGAGAAGCCAAGTTCCAGAATGAAGAAATAAGAACAAAATAATTCAGGAAGTACATGGTGTTGCGAAGTCTCACCACCAACCACAGAAGAAGGAATAGGCCAGCCAGCTGTTTTTCACTGAAGGGGGAACCTGTTGTCTCAAGTTATAAGAGTGTAGAGAATTTCCCAGCTTAAAGCAGCAGTTTAGAAATGAAGAATGCCTGAAACCACTCTTTGATTTGGTTTAGATGATTGAGGATGACCATAAAGTAACCCACTCTATTAGTTTGCTGGGACTGCCATGACTGGGTGGCTGAAGCAACAACGACGTATTGTCTCACAGTTCTGGAGACGGCAAGTCTGAGGCTTATGTGTTAGCAAGACTGGCTTCTTCCGAGGCCTTCCTCTTTAACGTGTTGATGGCCACCTTCATGTTCACAGGGTCCTCTTGTGTGTGTGTATGTGTGTGTGTGTATCCAAATCTCTCCTTAAAAGAACAACAGTCAGGAGCACCTGGGTGGCTCAGTTGTTAAGTGTCTGCCTTCAGCTCAGGTCATGATCCCAGAGTCCTGGAATCAAGCCCCCACTTTGGGCTCCCTGCTCAGTGGGGAGTCTGCTTCTCCCTCTTTCTCTGCCCCTCCCCCTACTTGTGCACCCTGTCTCTCTCTTTCTCTCTCACTCAAATAATAAATGCCATCTTAAAAAAAAAAAAAAAGAAAGAAAAGAAAAACAGTCTTACCGGATTAGGGGTTACCCTAATGATCTCTAACCATAATTATTTCTTTAAAGACCCCTACCTCCAAATACAGTCATGTTTTGAGGTAGTGGGAGTTAAGACTTCAATATATGAATTTGGAGGGACATAATTTAGCCCCTAACACACACCTAAATGAAAGGCTAACCACTCATTCAGAAGGACTATATTTTGAATTCTTTCAGTGCTGGTATGGAATGAAAGTGAATGGACTTCCTGAAGGACTCCAAGAATGACCAGGTCGCATTAAGTAGTAGCTATTTGTAAGCAAATCTGTATAACAGTAGATGAATAGTCTGGATGGGCCAACAAATAGCTTGCCCTTAGCTTATCCATTTTAAGGAACTGGAATTGTATAAACTTGGGTTCATACTCTTCCTAGGCAACTGGAACTGTAGGATATGTGAGTTAGTTATTTCTGGAATTAACCAACCACTTTTGCCTACTTTATCTTATTTTATCTTTACTTTATTATTTATTTTTAAAAATTTATTTATTTATTTTATTATTTATTTATCATTTTATTATTTATTTTAAGTAGGCCCTGTGCCCAGTGTGGGGCTTGAACTCACAACCTAGCTCTACTGACTGAGCCAGACAGTGCCCCAACATTATTACAGTTTAGGCAAGACAAGTCCCTGTTGTGGGCAGTTGTCCTGTATAGGACGTTTAGCTGCATCCCTGACTTCTACTCACCAGATGCAGGTATCATCTTCCCAGTTGTGACAACCAAAAATGTCTCTAGACATTGCCAAATTGCCCCAAATCAGAACTGATCTAGATAATACGCTTCAGGATTCTGAAAGTAGCTCAGCTGCTGGACAATATGAAAAAAAGGTGTGTGAACTGAAGCAGGAGCGTCTGCTTCATTTTGCAAAGCCCTTTCTATCTCTTCTAACCCAGCAACATTGGACACTCAATGTCTCACTGCTTTACTAGACCCTACTTTTCTCGAAGTCTTGGAGATACACACACACACACACACACACACACACGCTTTCTGCCCAAGATATTCTTTGAAGTGTCCCCTTTCTTGGGATCTGTCACTCTGGATCAGTTGCCTAGATCAACTAGCTGAAGCTGGAAAGAATTACAGGTGCTAAATTGTTAAAAGCTGTCAAGAAATACAAGGCTAAATTTGCAAGTGCTGTTTACTTTTTTAAAAAGTGTAGTTTTTTGGAAGTTCCATGGAAGATTCTTTAAGCAAACTTCCAAGTAGGATGACATGTTATTTGTAGAATATGGATTCTTCTTTCTAGGGGTTCCAATTGCATGACATTGGCCATAGTCTAACCTCACCAACAGGGAAGCCTTTCCAGAAAATACCTCTTTGTGAATTGTGAGTCATTCTCCCCCTTTGTTAGCTGCTGGGCAGTGAAGAAGTTAAGCAACACCTTACAGGTTGTAAACCAGAGATAATAATAGTACTTGCCTTATAAGGTTATTATGAAGATTCAAAGAGATAATCCACATAAAGCCCTCAGAAGAGTGCCTAGAATTTACTGAGGACCTAAAAATGGCAGCTATTGTTATTTGTTCATCAACTATATATTGAATTCTGGCTTTGAACTAAGCATTGTGCAGGGTGATGTGGCAGAGTCAAAGATCAGTCATGTATTCAATATCAAAGAAATGATTAATGTATCAGTGGTACTAATAGCTACCATTTACTGAGCACCTCCTGTGGGTCAGCTTCTATGCTTGATGACTTATATTTATTATTTTGTTTATTCTTCCAAAAGACCTTGCAAAATGGGTCTTACTTATCCTATTTTATAAGTGAGGAACTTGAAACTACTTGGGCTTAAGCAAAGCACCCTATGTCAGCTATTTAGTCGTGGATATGAGATTTATGTAAGAGCTGGCTGATGCCTAAGTTCTGCCCCTGTCTTCTGTGAGTGTAGGTTCTAGAAGAGATGCCTCACACCCATCAAGTAGTATCCTACCAAGAAAAAGGGGCTACGCGCCTGAGGACAGATACCGATACGCTGTCAGAGGGATTAGAGCAGGAAGTGACTTTTCCCTTTGGGATTTTAAAGAAAATCCACAGGAGAGCTATAATCTGGGCTGAATTTGCACGTGTGGTGGGTTGGAGCATTACTGAATATAAGAGCAAAACCATACAGCAGGAAATTGTGGTTTTTAAATGAGGAACAAGAAGGAGTTGGGTTTGACTAGAATTATGAAGGAAACCCTAATCAGCTGTATTTGGAACTATTGTCCCTTTGTTCTCCCTCTAACTTGCCCTCTGTCTCATCCTTCTGAGAACTTGGTCCTCCATATACTGTCTACATTACTAGGAGAAAGATGATCTTTCTAAATCTTATCATGTTGCTCTACTGCACAAAATTCTTCAATGTCTCCTCATCATCAACGTGATGGATATCTAAATTTTAGAAACTTCGTAATGTGCCTCCAACCTACTGCCTGGTCATACCCCATTCCATTTTTCCTCTTCCGTGTTATGCTGTGCAATGCTGAACCCCCAGCTGGTACTGAGGAGACATTGCTTTGTTTTCTGACACTGTCCTTTCCTCACATATGCTGTTTTCCCTTGCCCTCTCTTGGACACCTGGAAAATTCTACCTTCATTCTTTGGTTTTGGACCTTAAATTGCTTTCCTTGAAGCCTTCCCAGACATCCTCTATCTCCACTCCCAAACAGATGTGGCCCATCATTTTAAGCACCCACTACATTGGGTAGGTGGTCATTAAGTGATTATTTTATTATTGAGATTGTGTTACTTATATGTTCTTCCATGTTTCACCTTTTTGAGGGCAAAAGCTGTGTCTTCTTTTCTCTTCTGCATTCTTAAGTCTCAATACATAGCGAGAGTCCAATAAATACTTCTTGAATAAATGAATGAATGAACACATGACTGAATGCCGGGCGTGTATTAGCAAGGAATTTTGAGACTCTCTCTTTGGGGATCTAGATGGCAAATTGAAGTAATTCAGTTCTTTTTATTTGTTTTATTTCGTTCTGCATTGGGGAACCAGGGAACATTTTTGAATAAGGGCCATTAATCTTAGATTAGTATATAAAGCCTATAGGAAAGACCAAAGTCAGAAAGATGAAGAGACTATAATAAAAACATGGCAAAAAGATAATGAAGCCTTGAATTGGGGTTATGTTACAAAACCATTCCATTTTACCCCCCCCCCCCCCCTTTTTTTAAACCTTTATTTTTTTTTTTTTTTTTTTTTTTTTAAAGTTTTTACTTATTTATTTGACAAAGAGAGGGATCACAAGTAGGCAGAGAGACAGGCAGAGAGAGAGAGGAGGTAGCAGGCTCCCTGCTGAGCAGAGAGCCCGATGCGGGGCTCGATCCCAGGACCCTGAGATCATGACCCGAGCCGAAGGCAGCGGCTTAACCCACTGAGCCACCCAGGCGCCCCTAAGCTTTTATTTTTAAGTAATCTTTACACCCAGCTTGGGGCTTGAACTTACAACCCTGAGATCAAGACTCTCATATTCTACCAACTGAGCCAGCGAGGTGCCCCTGCTTTACCTTTTTGACTGAGGAAAATATTATTGGGAAACAAAGCGAGCTTTCCATTTATCAAACTTTTAAAAAAATATCGCCGAGTTTAAATAGAAATTCCTAGATGCTCCTTTCCTCACGATCATCTGTAAAATGAGGTTAGTATTGATGTGTCTCAATTCCCTGTGGCTGATACGAGAGGATTTCACTGAGTTATGCTCCTTCAAGACAGGGACTTTGAGCCTATGGCACCTGCAGAACCTTGAACGGAGCTTGGCAGATAGACGGGTGCTCCATATACATTTGTTGAAAAAAATGCCTTCCGGTGTTGTTCTGTTCAATTTAATAGCGCTGGTGTAATGGCTCCCGTGTTCTCTCTCTTGTCCTCTCTGTTCAGACAAATCAAAACCTTTAGTTCTGATGCGTACACTTAGTTGGTGCCCTCTCCAGTTGGCCTCTTTGTCTCACTAAATCATATTGTCTCTTCTTTAAAACAACAACAAAAAACCCGTTAGCTTTTCCCAACTGTGGTCAAACCGCCCCCCTCCCCGCCCCCAACCTTCCTCCACTCTTTTCTGACTACACTACTGAAAACCACTGACTTCAGGAGTCAAGAGTTAAATCAGGTGCTTGAAACTTACTTACTGGCAGGTTGTGAAATCCTTGAAAAAGTCTTGGCTTTTGTTGTGAATCTCGCCCTAGGTCCTCGGTTCCTAGATCTGGCCAGGTGTCATCATCAGAACGAGTTAAACATCTACTTTCCTGGGGCCATTCCAGCTTCAGTATCTCAGAATTTAGGATGGGTGGGGCCCGATGAGGACAGCGGGAAGCCCAGGAATCAAAATTTAATAAGTGTCCAGGTGATTCTGACATCCGGACAGGTCGCTGGAACACTTGGTATAAAAATGTCTCCCAGGGTAAGCAAAGCGGGGAGGGAGAAAGATATGTTCAAACTTTGGCAGAAACTGGGGGAGGAGAGGAGAGACCGTAGGCTTTGCTTAGTCTGAGTCTGACTCTGCTTTTGAGGGTTATCTATGCATTTTAAATTTTATATTTACATTCGACATTTTCTTTTGTGCTTTTTATGGTTAATGCATAGGTGGAGTCTGGCGGCCCTGGGACTTGCTACCACATCTGTATTAGAAGCAGGAATTCCATAAAAACTAACAGACCCGAATTCTTTTATCTTATACAATCCTAGAAATGTTAGGAATCTTAAAGGTCATTTAGTGGGACATGCAAATTTTTAAGACGACCTTAGATACCCAAGGGACGGGCAATGACATCAAGATTAACAATGCACATAATTGTGGTGAGCAACCTAAGTTAAGCTTCACCTAAGGCTTCCTGCCCCCAGCATTGCTCCAGGAGAGATCGGGGAGCCCGAGACTGAAAGCCAAAGGGCGCTAGCTAGGTCTGGAGCATTGCACATGAGAAAATTAAGGGAGATAGGCCTGTAAGGGAGCAGAGAGGGAGCAGGACAGAAGTATGGGTACAGGCAATCTTGCGGTGCACTCATACTCAAAGGAATTCATTCACTCCTTTACCAAACATTTATTAGTCATCTGCTTGGAACCTGATCTGATACTAAGCCGCAGTTTCTGCCCTCAAAGCGCTCTCAATCTAGTGGACTGACAAATACACATGACAATAGAGGTGATAAGTCTCACAATAGAGGCAGATACTAGGAGAAACCGTAAGGATATGCTAAAATACTACAGCCCAAATAGCTCTTGCTCACTCTCTTTTTTTTTTT
>NC_081571.1:51350972-51519455 GCF_022355385.1 Mustela nigripes
TTAACAATTCTTTTGTAAGGCTATTTAATTACCTGATGACTAGTACACATAGACATTGTAACATCGAGTCACCCAAGACAGGCTTAAAATAATTTGATAATACAGAGAAATCTCCTGACATGCCTTACAGATAAACCACCACAAGAGTCATCTTAAAGGAAGGCTTTATCTTTCCTACATCTGCTTATAACCTTGGTAATGACGTGTCTGAAGCAGACAGGATATGGCAAACTGGGATGTAATTAGGGGGCTTATTATCAGCAGATCTCACTTAATGGAATGTTATCAAGGTACTGCAGAAAAGCGCAATAGTAAGCTTGAGACTGATGGTTGCGATGTTGTCCATAATATTGAGTGAAAACAGCGAATGAACAGTGAAACCCAGAACTGTTGGATATGTAAGCTGTGTCTGGCGTAAGAACACCCAGTGGTGAAGATAGCTGCTGGCGGGGGTGCTGGGGGTAAAATCCAGCTTGCACCGTGCTCCCTGGGCCGTATGACCTGTGGGGAACCTACATCATCCCAGAGGGGTGCCGTTTTCAGATTTGCACAGGGACGCCGTAAGGAGTGACCCTGGCACCTGCATACTTGTCTTCCCAACGTAGATTTTTGAAAGTTCTGTCGGGCCAGTGGGAAAGGAGGAAGGCTTGGCATGGTCAGGATTTCGGAAGAGCTGTCTTAACTGTGGAAAGGGGGACTCATTCCAGCTAGGGTTGATGTTTGTTCTCCAGGCAAGCTGGGCACTCGGAATCACGAGTGATTCCAAGTTCCTAGGCAAATCTGGGGGTTGAAGAGCATTGTTGCACCATCCACCTCCTTCTCCTGGAGAATTGTCAAGAATCAAGATTTCCCCAGAGCTAGAGTAATTACGGAGTGGAGTCCAGCCCTCACTGCGAAGTTGCAGGGTTGATTTCCCCTGAAGGGGCTGTCTCCCGCATCCTGCCACCTGAATCACAGTTGGAGCTTCCATGTCTGGCCCAGAAGCTTGGCAAAAAAATATAGAGCCCAGGCTTAGAGCGGCTCTCTGCACGGCGCGAGCATATTAGCTTGTAAAAAGTGCCTAGAGTTCCAGTGTTATCACACACCACTTCCATGAAATTAGCTTGGATCTCACTGGCTTTCTGGAATGTTCCATATCTTAATGCAATCCTCTTCTGTGCTTGTGTGTTACATGAGAGCATGACAGCTCACGAATTAGCACACTGTTCCACTCTACATTTCCGCGCTCAAACACACACACGCGCCAACCGCTATCAGTACCAGTAAAATTAAATGAGAGAAGCTATCAGGAAATAGATAAAGAGGCACACAATAGAGTTTTTTTTTTGAGAGAATGAGACCAGGCAAATGGATTTTAAAATTCTGTTTCTATGACTGCACTGCATTTATAAGCTGAAGGCATCCATAGTTGACACTGCTCATAGAATACCAAGGGAAAATTCTGAAAAGGAAGTATCTCTTCTCTTATTACCCAAATGTAAATTATATGTGCTCTTGAAGTATGCCCTTTATTTAATTTTAATGCATTTTAAATTTTAATACGGATTGCACTACATGAATCACCCTCTTTGTTTTCAACACCATTAGCACGCAAAAATTGAGGAAGGGTTTCTATTTTCTGGCAATTCAAAGTATTTTATGAAGTGTGGCACACAAGATTGCATTTTCTATAGAGGAGGGACTCAATATTTGTTGAAGCAATTTCAATGTGATATGTTAGCTATGATCTATCACAAGTAGGTAATGTTTTCCTAAATTTGCAGGTTAAAAGGATTCTTCTATTACCATTCACATTAAAAAAATTCTTGGTTCTCAATAAAACTGAAGCATAGTTTTATTAGAATACGTTGGCACCTCTCTCAAAGACTTATGCAATCAAAGAGATTCAAAGTCAATTGCTCCGTGCCAAATTATTTTCTTATCCTACAAAGATGCACTACAAAGTCTGAATTCTTTTTCATTTGGGTAAATCCAGAGATTGAAGAACCTGTATGTTGAAGCATGGGTTATTTCAGTTAGTGGGCTAGATAGAAGAAAAGACAAACATATTTTACAAACAGACCAAAAAAGACTGGGTTCGTGTTTTGATGTACTTTCAACTTTGGAAAGGAGAAAAGACAAGTACACATGTAACTGTGATGCAAGTTAGAATATGAAATACATGAGACGAGAGACTGCCAAGATTAGGAACTGAGTTCAGACGTGTTTCTGGGACAGGATGGAAGACATCATGGAGGAGGTGGGGATATGGTATGAACAAAGGCTGAGCGGTAGGATGGTGTACAGTCATTGGAAGAACACAGAGTGGTCTCATTTGATAAGAGTAAAATTCACAGAAAAGCAAGAAGTTGGAAGATCAGGCTGCAGGATAGGTTGCATCCAGGATGAAAAAGTCCTTCAACATTGAATATGACAGGAGCAGCCTGTTAATGCTGAATACTCAGATACCGGGTGGGGAAAGAGTTGCTAGGTTCGTATATTTGGTGATTTTTCTGTCTGCACATGAGGCCGCTGTGTGTGGAATTGGGAAGAGTTACTAGCAATCAGCTCTCATGAGCTGGGACAAGGAAGCTCCGACACATCGGTGCCTGTTAGTTGAAGCTGTGAGAAGGGAGGAAACTGCGAAGGGAGAGTGTAGGGGGAAAACAAAACAAAACAAAAGAAATGATCAAACAAGAATAAGAAAATCTGTTGATTGCCTTCATTAAGGACAGTGAGGATGATGTGGAGCCAGATGAGGGGACAGGTGCTAGGAATTAGAAAAATTGGACATCAACATGAGCAAGTGTTGTCGAAGTCAAAGGAAGAAAAAGAACATCACGACCGAAGAATTACTGCTGAGTCTGGCAATTAAGAGAAATTAGGGGATTTTGAGAGAACAGCTTTAGGAAACTGAGAGTGACAGAAGTCAGAACTTATAAGGGATTCAGAATTGAGTCACTGGTGTACGGATTTATATTTATCAGCAATCACCATTGGGTCATATTCAAGCAATTCTACTATCTCAAAGAAAAACTGTAGAGGCAATGAATACAGACATACGAATGAATCCAAAAAAGTGAAGTTAAAAATTCCACAGTCAAGATTTTGGCAAACTCTCCGTGACTCAGCTGACTTGAGATGTGCACATTCTTCTCCGTTTCTCAAATTTATCCTTCCAAAGAAAACCTCCTCGAGGCTTATTCGTGAGCAATTAGGCATGATACATGAGGTAATTTTTTTTTTTTTCCTGAGTCCACACAGAAGAGAACTTTCAAAATGGTTAAATCTGGAGAGTCTGCTGAATTCTTACAAGACCTGTTGGCACTGCCCACATTTTAACCCCCCCTCCCATCACCCTCCTGAGCCTTTTACCGCTGCCTGGCTCTCTAAAGGCTAAGGGCACAGAACCTTAGTCTCCAGGATTTTCCAAGGGCTCTGGGCCAGAGTTGTCATAAATATCAGGTTCTTCTGTCTCAGGCCCTTTACCTAGAATGACCGAAAGGTTTTATTTCACAAATGAAGACACTTTGGAGAGTAAAACTAACAGTCATTACTCTGGCACCATATGTCTACAACTGTCTTTACCTCATGAGATGGCTTGCCACCTGAAATATAAGACATCTAGTTAAAAGGAGTTTTAAATAGACAACAGATGACTTGGTAGCCTCACCTTGTCTCGTGCAATATTTGGGACTTATACCAAGTGTCTGTGCGTTTATTTGCTAAATCCGGCGACCCTACTCATGAACCCTTTACCCATTTACACGAGCAACACCCTGTCTCTACACCAAGCAGCCGAACTACTCTGACCCCGAAGTGGATATGTAATTTTCAAGGCCTGGTGCGAAATGAAAATATGAGGTCTCCTTGCTCAAAAATTGTTACACATTTTAAGACAGTGATAATGGAGCATTAAATTAAGTGTGGGGTCCTACTAAGCGTGGGCCCTGGGTGATCGCACAGATCACACGCCGGTAAAGCTGGTCCCATTCTTACCATTTGGTATGGTGTGTTTTGTTGCAGTGAAATCTAGAAATAGTTCCTCTTATATGTAAAAAAATAAATAGGTGGAAACTAGCATACTTTGAACTTTTGGTTTTGAGGAAACATTCCGAGTGCAAATTGTATTTGGAGGGGATTTGATTATAATGTGCCTGAGTGTAGGGATTGTATCTACCCTGTGCCCCAGCACTATGGATAGTCCCTGACCCAAGGAAATCACTTAATATGTTGAATGAATGTCTTAGAGACCCATGTATAGTATATATTTATCTTGATGTGGCATTCAAATTAAATAAAGGACATATTCCAAGAGGAATTATAGTTTTCATTTGAGTAATAAGATCAAATGGCAAAACACACCATAATATTACGTGTATCGTATGCATGTAGGTATATTATGTAATATGAATGTATGCATATTAGGTAGTGTTATGTGTGTTCCTGGCTTTTCCAGTTGGGGAATATATATTTACTGTCAATGAATATCACTTAATATGTTGAATGAATGTCTTAGAGACCCATGAATATATATTCATTGACAGTAAATGTGCTCCTTTTGATGCTCTGAGCTCCTCTGCTGATAATAGATAGGTCCTGAGTTTTCCAGATTCCCCTCTCTCGATACCTCTGAGAAATCTTAGAACTACTATGTGTAAGTCAAGTGTTCCCTATGTCACCTTGTTGGTGTTAGGCAACTCTCTTGCCTTTGGGAGTGCCAAGAGGGGGACAAATGATGAAGCTCCCATGCCAGAGACTCTGGCTGTCACTTTCCATCTTTCTCATGGTCACTTTGCGGCTTTTGGACATGGGGTCACTGCTGCCTCTCTCCCCTGGACCAACAGTTCTCATACTTTCTGTGCCCAGGTCTATCATGGTGGACTCCCACAGCAGAGTGGTTGGGGTACCAGTAACACAATCCTTTATGTCATGCCAAGGCTCCAGGAAGGAGGGACACTGGGTCAGTGGTGGCCACATGCAATCCTGGACCTCCCTCCACAAAGATGGGAGTCAAATGATGTTCTGTTTACTCCCAGGGTCCCATTTTTTTCCTCCCTAGAGCGGAAGGGGCATTGTTTTACCTGTATAAATCCAACCCCTAACTCAGTTATGGTCAGAGGTTAAGATCTTTCTCAGGGAAGCTTGGGCCCCAGGCAAATCCCAGATGTACTGGGCTTCTGTGGTCCCAAATAATCTGTGATAGTTATGAGACAGTCGGCCTGGTACACATGAGGTACATTTAGGTGATGGTGGTGTTTATTTTTCTAAAGTTTTAAGGACCATGAAAGGAGTCCTCAGCTGGTTTTGTAGAAGGAAAACTGAGTATCTGTGTTAAATGTTAAACCTCTGGAAACTTCGCTTTTGTATCATGTTAATTTGCTCCTAATTGTATTACATAATTGTTCCTTAAGTTTTACTAAATAATTTTTTCCATTTTCAAGCTTTCACAAAAAAAAAAATCTCAGGTGAAACCAGGTGGGCAGCACTTTCTTATTCTCCAATCCAGCCTAATCAGAAGTTTACTCAGGAATCAACTGGAATGCAGGCATTTTGTCTTCTGAAATGTGATTTATAAACTCTCTAGAAACTATCAACCTCTTTTAATGGATCATTTTTTATGTACACAACCCATTTAAAAATTAATCATTAACATTTCATGGTTAATCAACAACTCAAGATGGCATCAAAATAGTCCTTTTGTGGTATAAATATCCAATACCGTTACGTTTTATATTCTATGTTTTTAGTTTTTTTGGTGGTTTATATATTAGTCCTCACACTGTGAGGGTCCTTCTGCATATCTCTGTGAATACCTAGCTCATCCATCCAAGCTTCACACACATACACACACACACACACACACACACACACACAGTCCCTCAGAGAGTTTTCCTTTTCTCTATATGGGGGCCAAATTGAATGATTATAATAAGTTATTAAATGCTGATCCACAATGTCAATATCAAAAGGTGACTTTCATGGTGTACTAATGGGTATGTTTTCTGGTGAAAGGATTGTATCTAAGTGAGAGCATAACTGCTCATTCCTAAACCGGATATCCCTGAGTGGATGATGCCTAAGAACCATATAACAGACTACTTTTTAAGACTGCATGATGTGTTTAAAATGTACCATGAGTTGACGACCACATATTTGTCTTGGTGGGCTTTTTCTTTTCATTTTGTGGCAGATATAGATTTTGGTCTTCTCAGGTTTTGAGGCAGCAGGACATGGTGGAAATAACATTGGTTTGGAAGTTGGCAGTCCTGAGCAGTAATCTCCAGCAACTGCTAACTTTGTGAACTTGGGCGCATTACTGGTTTCTCTAAATCTCAGTTTATGTACTCATTTGTATACTCAGAGCTTATAAGGATGAAAAGAGCTAATGCAGGACCCATAGCTCTAGGAATGAGGACATACGTTATTGACCAAATAACCAACTTTTTCTTAAACGTGTTTAAAATGTTTATTTTCTATAAATATTTACCCTTACTTCACTCTTCCTCATTGGCTGTCCAATGTTCTATCCTCTTGTTACTCCTTCCCAGACCAGCCCATAAACTGTGGGGCTAGTTCAAGAATACAAACAGTGGCCCATATACCATATGTTTAAATATTTATAAGATATGAATCAAACTAAGACATTGATAAATTAAATACATGCTCTCTTCCAACTTGTTAAACTTATGTTCACATTGGCCTGGAAGGCTGGTTTGCTGTAGAATTCTCAGATTCCATGAGGATGTGGTAGGGTGAGAAAATATGGCCCCCGTCTTTGGTTATTGATTTGTTAGTTTTCTTCTACCACCCTAGTCCCACCAACACTTATGAGGATCCTTATGCATATCTGTATAAATACCTCAGCTCTCCCACCCAAGCTTCTTTCACATTCTCCCTAAACAGTCACTTCTCGACCCCAGGTTTGATCCACTAATGTGTACAGTAGAGAGTAGATACAATTGGCCCTCAGGAGAATGGACCAGGTAAGGGGTCACCCAAACTTGGTTGCATTTTTGGGACAATGAAGATGGCAAATTCTGGGATCCCAGACACCCAGAGCATGGTCTAGATGTGGAGGTAGGGCTGGAACAAATTCCTAGTGGATATGTACACTAATTCCATGGACCATGTCCATGGACATTCCATGTCCATTTCATTGTACAAGAAAGGAAACAGTTAGAGGAAAAGCCTGGGCAGCACCCTCAAAAGCACAGAGCCCAAGACTGGCCATTTTCTCTAGATCTAAAAACACTACTTTCTAGTTTTTAAACACTGAGATTGTATTTTTCAAAAATGTGATCTAAGTTGTTTTTAGTCTTTAATATGGTAATGTGTATGGTGAATCTCTGAGATTTCTGACCATGGAACAATGTGTATGTGTGTGTGTGTGTGTGTATGCATGCACATATGCCCACGTGTGGAACATCTCCATAGTACAGGGATTGGCAAAACCTAGTCTACTCTCCAATGGCACAGAGTGTGTATTACTCTTCCTCCTACTGCCTCTTAAATGTAGGGGACCCTACCTTCACTTCCTTATATTTTCTTGTTCCACATTCTTGCTAGATGATTTCAACCATATCCAAGGCTATAATCACTAAATAGATTCCAATGATTCCAAACCCTCCATCCTTACCTCTTTCTTGACCTCCATGCTTAGTACTGAATGGCTCTACCTGTATCCACAAGTTCTGTATGTTGGAAGCTCAACTCATTATCTCCCTCTGGCCCTGCTTCTCCTGACATATTCTTCTAGTGAGTTTCTCCTCTCAGTGAATGCTTCATCTAACATGATTTTGTTAATTGCCCTCACCAGAGTCACCTTGATTCTTTTCCTGAACTTACCTCCTTCCCAATTTTTCTCCATATTTTGTTGACTTTGTCTCCTCAATATTTCTTCAATCTATAGTTTTCCAAGGATCTTATCATTTCCTGAGCATACACTTAAATTTTTCTATCTCACTAACCCTTCTTTTACATTGTAATGAGAATATTTCTTTATAAAAGTCTGAGGAAGACTTTTACATATTGATATGAAAAAAAAATTCCAAGATACATTATTAAGTAAAAAGGGTCAAAAATGGACATAGATTTTGAGTTTGATGTAAGAAAGGAAGAAAATAGGAATATTGATATTTATTTGTATCTACAAGCAACTAAGAAAACTGGATGTCTGCCTTTTTTCTAAAGATTTTATTTATTTATTTGACAGAGAGAGATCACAAGTAGGCTGAGAGGCAGGCAGAGAGGACAAGGGAAGCAGGGTCCCCACTGAGCAGAGCCCAAGGCGGGACTTGATCCTAGGACCCTGAGATCATGACCTGAGCTGAAGGCAGCGGCTTAACCCACTGAGCCCCCCAGGTGCCCTGGATGTTGGCTTAATAAGAATGTTCCAGGGCAGGGATGGATATGAGATAATTCATTGTACACTTTTTGTTTATCTCAGTTTTTGAAAATGTGAATCTGTTAAATGCAAAAATTAAAGCTCAAAAATTATTAAAAATTTTTTAAAAATTTTAAAAGTGTATTATGTATTGGTGTATAATTATTACATATAATAATGTATAATACATGAAAGTTAAAAAATTAAAGAATATAAAGGTAAGAAATATATTTATCTAATCATATTATCGCTTCGCTGAAAATGTTTCTTGGATCCAGTATTACCTTCAGTACCAAATAAAGACCATTTAGAGTGGCATAGAAATCTTTTCAGGATATTGATTTTGTCCCTTCTGCAGCCGAATCTCTCCCCATACCTTAATAGATTGCAAGCCATGGCCATATTGAATGGTATGATCATTTACACCACATATCAAGTCTCATGTCCATGGGTTACCATTATTTGGAATTCCATCCCATCTGATTTGGTCTGCCTGTTCATCCCAACTCAGTCTTCAGCTGAGTCTTTGGCTCAGACTTCACCTTTCTTCCCCTAAGCTGGATTCAGTGCTCTTCTTCTGTCCTGCTTTCTCATCTTAATTACCTAATTACCTTAATTTCTTATTGTTCTCACCTCTCCATACTACATTGACTTATATGATTTCTTTTTTTTTTTTTTTTAAAGATTTTATTTATTTATTTGACAGAGATCACAAGTAGGCAGAGAGACAGGCAGAGAGAGATTGGAGGAGGAAGTAGGCTCCCTGCTGAGCACAGAGCCCGATGCGGGGCTCAATCCCAGAACTCTGGGATCATGACCTGAGCTGAAGGCATAGGTTTAACCCACTGAGCCTCCCAGGCACCCCGACTTATATGATTTCTGATCTAGGTTGTACATACATTAAAGATGAAGACTAGCCTCTATTTATCTCTGTGTCTGAAGCAAATAACATAGTGCCTGGTTTAGGCTTTATTCAGTTAATCCATACATGGAAAATGATGAAAGTATAAATGAATAAGTGAGTCAATGAATAGGGGAAGGATATTTGAATGCTAGGAGCCTGCTATGGACCTAGATGGGTTACATGAAATGAAGACATTGTTTTGCAACCATCTTCTGGACTCTTGAGTTGGGTACAGCTTCTACATCTGATTCATGTTCTTGCCAATCCTTCCCACCTAAATCAGAATTATTCTTTGGAAACTAGTCCCAAGTCTTTCATGTCCTGACCTGAATAGTTTAGTTTTATATTTTCATTTCATTTTGGCTTTCTGAGAAACGGTCAGTTTTCCTAATGATCTTTCCAGATTTTCCCTGAAGTAGTCTTTGTTGGGGGAGATTATAATACTCCCATCTCAGGGTTAGGGGTCAGCCCTTGAATAGGAAGAGAAAACAAAGAAAAAAAAATATGTGTTTTTTTTCCTTCATAAATAATGCTCATTTATAATAATCAAATACAGTATTTCATTCTCCACAGAAAACCTCCAAAGAGAAGAGGAGGGCAGTTCAGTGTTCTGGGAATTGAGATTTAAATTTTCCATAGGTCATAGAACAAATATCCTTCTAAAATTATGTATTTCCTTTTTAAGTTTTGAGAATGCATTTTAGTTACTTTTGGAGTCAAGTCCCTTGGAAGACACAGTCTTTACAAATAATACTGAAGAACAAATTTTGATTAGCAAAATCTAAAAAGTAAGACATCAGTAACTCGTCTTTTATGCCAGGTTCTAAGTAAACATAATTCTCAAAGAGCGGGCAGATTAATCTGGCTCTGAGCAGAGTCAGTCCCCACTTATCTGCTTCCCAGGCAGCAGATCTTGGCTATGGGGCTACCCCAAGGGCTCTGGGAGATACTTGCTACTTGTGTCAATGGTAAAATGAGCCCAAGGGACCAAACCCTAGGCGGCTGGCCTCATCTTCCAAGGATTTGGTTTTATTGGATACAATTTTCTACTTTGACATTATTCCACTTATTTGGGCTCTGGGCCAATCAATACTACGAGTTTATAAAGATTTTAATATTAAAAGAGATTGTGTTTGTGGACCACACTGAGAAAACTATTCTCTTGGACCTAATTGCTTGAACCCAACTGCTTGTTTTATGCAGTTGACCTCAAGTCTCATGCTTTGTCTCTCATTGTTCCATTGAGATGTGAAGAAATTAGGCCATATTTTCAGAAATGCTTAAAACTGAGTTAGAGAAGATGTGTCACTCTTAGGATTTCCAACATGTGACTGAAACAAAACAAAACAAAAATATATTAAGTAACTTGCCCAAAGCCGCTTAATGAATCTTGGCGAGTGGTACACCTTAGCTTTGGACTGAAATTTCTGTGCTCATTTATGTTGTGTTTAAGTTCAAACACATTTCTCTTTCTCTTTTTCTCTCTCTTCAAACACAGACACATACACACACACACACACACATTATATTTTACACAATAAGGACATATTTTGTTACCTATTATAAGCTGAGCTAAAAATGCTAACTTTATGTTTCTAAATGTCAGAATTCTCAAAACGTGAAACTCATTGTTTGCGCATGTAAGCCTCTGTTTTTCTGAAGACTAAAGGGTAATTTTAATATAAATGTTAGTACCTATGAAAGTCATCGTATAAAAAGATACAATGTCCCATTTCTTCCTTTTATACACAGAGAAGCTATTCAGCTGCTCTGACCACATATTGTTCTGGTAAAATCGAGGGCATTTGAGGCACTTTGGTACCCTCTGTTTGGGAAATTATTTGTATTCTAATAAAGGTAAATCTTTAGGAGAGAGAGATTCATGAAATGAATGTGTTTTCAGTAAGATTCCTAACTAGATCCTCCCTTAGGCATAGAGGCCATGATGACTGCTACAGCAATACCTTCACATACGACAAACCTATTTGTTCATGACTTCTTCACTTTGCCAGAGGACAACATAGCCTCACCCCTCTCATCTCCAAGCTTTGGGCTGGCACTGGCGTACATCTGTGGGATCTGGTTGTATGTACCTTCTGTATTCTGGCAAAATTGGTCTATCATTAATCACAGGTTTTGATAGGTGATTTATTAATAATTCATCCAGTAGCTTATTATAAACCTTGTCTGTAATACTATTTTAGGTCATTTCTTGAGAGGGCCCATCCCGTAAGACAACATTTATTAGGTACTCTCTGGCAACATCTGTCAGGTTTGGTCTCCCTGTCCTTGGGTGTGATATTGCTGCTACAGGCCAAGGTAACACGCATTGGAAGAGGTATAAACCTGACAGCCAGAAATCAAGGGAAGAAGTGAAATGAACATGCATGTCAGTTTGTTTTGGGGGAACATAGGAATAGTCATAATGAGCCCCCCAAAGGACATTTACTTAGAAGCAGATCTGAAACCTGGCATGGGGAGAGAGTTCTAGAGGTAAATATAACTTCATTGCATTATCCAAGTGTCAGTTTTTGAGTCAGTTTTGAGAGTTAAATGAAAAGTTTTTCATAAAAACAGTTATTAGAATTAGTAGAATTATTTGTTTTCTCTATGCATTAATTGAATTATTTAGTTTCCATCCTGTGGCTCAGCAGCATTTTCATACACAAATACAGAATAAACAGGGGTGCCTGGGTGTGTCTGCCTTCAGCTCAGGTCAGGTCATGGTCCAGGGGTCCTGGGATCAGGCCCTGAGCTGGGCCCCCCTGCTGGGCAGGAAGCTTGCTTCTCTCTCTTCCATTCGCCCTGCTTGTGTTCCCGCTCTCACTGTGTCTCTCTCTGCCAAATAAATACATAAAAATCTTTAAAAAATACAGAATAAAAGTCTGTGTAAGCACATTGAAAAGGCATTATTGATGCTTTAGCTGAGAAATTTCCCAGTTTTGTTAATATCCCAAACCTTTCTTTTCAGACTTGTGATTATGGGTGAGACTGCTCTCAAGCTAAAATTGCATCGATGGGTTTTAAATATTTAAGATATTCACACAATGTGAAAAGCTTTGATTTGGAACTGAGGACAGGAACAATGGGGGAGTTTTTTGGTAGCCAAAAAAAAACCCCAAACAAACAAACAAACAAAAACAAGCACACAGCATAGAAATCTAAGGTAACCTTCTTTCTGTGTTTGTTACCATGAGCATTTGTCGACCCACGTCCCAAGCATTCTTCTAGGGTCAGAAGGGTTGGCAGTGCTTTTTATAAATGAGAACCTTGCAGAGAAGAGAGTAGACTTGGAATTATGGACACCAACCAGCTTTTTGGTGGGCAGCCAAAAGCCTTGTTGGAAATGCCCATGTCTTTCTCAAACCATCTGGCTCCCCTCCTGACGTAATTGCAACTGAAAGAGAAATATTTAAATGGGCTGGAGTGAGGGTAATGGAAGGATTTCAATTACCAAGGTACATACTAGATTACTTTAAGTGGCATAAATCGGCCTTAAGGCAAACTCACGGATCAGGCCCAGCATAGCTTTCCAATGCACTCTGCCTGTACCCTCTCTGAAGGTAACACTATGTGCTTTTCCGTAATGTAAAACAAAGGTTAGGAGTCAAGATGTAATCTGAGCACGTATCTATTGGGAAATACAAATCATAATTTCAAACGTGGAAAAAAGCCAAAATAATTGAGCATGCTGAAATAATGGTCAAGGGGCTTTAGGTAAGTTTGAAATGATATAAATGATTTTAAAAATTCATGCACATATATATTGAGAAATAGTTGGAGGCACCGATAAAAAGTGGTTCCAAAGTTTTAGAGCAAAACACAATATCTTGACTATCCAGCCAATTAAAAAAAAAAAAAATCAGTAACTTTGCATTTAAACACTTAAGCAAAATTGAATAGAGCTTAGCACTAAATGTAGAGATACATGTTTTACTGTCTCACGTCACTGGCGGTGTATGAGCAAAGCCTACTTCTGGCGTGCTGAGGGATTTCGTTGGATCCGTTTCCAGCCACGGAGATAACTCGAACCCTGTAGAGTGAGTGATGCAACTTGCTTCCACCCGACTTACTCTTCTCCCATTCCTCGTCTGTCTTGTCTCTTTGCTTCCCCCTTACACAGATTTTCTCCTGTAACGCTTTCTAAATTCACTCATCTTCCTCCTCCTCCCCCCATCCAGGGCCCTACCCCTGACACCACGCTGGCTTCTGCTATGAAAGCATCACAATTTTTTTGCCCACCTGCCAAAGCTCACCTGACTGGAATGGCATCTTCCAGACTCTTCCTTATTTCCTCTTTTCAAACTGCCTTCTGTGCTATCCATTAAGCCTCTTTGCTACTGGGTCAAATCAGTCAGGAACAACGTATATATTTTATTTTATTTTAAGAATTTATTTATTCAGTTAACAGAGATCACAAGTAGGCAGAGAGACAGGCAGAGAGAGAGGGAAGCAGGCTCCCTGCCAAGCAGAGAGCCCCCTGCAGGGCTCGATCCCAGGACCCTGAGATCATGACCTGAGCTGAAGGCAGCAGCTTAACCCACTGAGCCACCCAGGTGCTCAGTATTTTAGATACGATTGTTTGAAAAGGGGTGTTGAGACAAGACTACGCTAAAACAGCCTATCCCTGGAAAAGAACAATAGTTAGATAACATGAGGAGGATACAAATGTAGGCCTAGGGATTGACGGCACAGGCAAGGAGTCCAGAAAGGGAAACTAATGAGTTTCCAAATGTCACACAGCTAACATCTCCTTATTTCTTACTACATGTCAGATGCTGAATTTACTCGTCACAGTGAGCTGATGAGAACGTCATTTGAGACGAAGGGGCTGAAGACTGCAGGAAATTTCCCAAGATGAACTGGAGCTGGAGCCCATGTTAAATCCAAGCCATTGAGTTCCAGAGCCGTATCTTAACCTTTACACTCTACTGCCTCAGAAAAATGAAGCTTAATAAAGCATTTGGGAAAGTAATCATTAACTAATAAGTATTTGGGGTATAATTAGCCTGATGGCATTTTATACCATAAGCCAAAATGAGCCAGGAAAAGTGTTACATATTTTTTAAGCCATGGAAAAAATACTAAAAACCACAACATAAGATTCATTTCAACTCTGTAGTAAGGATCATTTTCTAATGATTGAACAATACAAAATATTAGAGAGACAAAGTCACCCATTTGTCTGTATCATCTATTATAATATTGGATTTTAAACTTCAGTGCAAATAGAAACAATAAAATAAAACCTTAAAAACCAACAGAACAAGAAAATATTTGTGGGGCGCCTGGGTGGCTCATTCGGTTAAGCATCTGCCCTCAGTTCTGGTCATGATCCCAGGGTCCTGGGATGGAGCCAGGTTTGTTGGGCTCCCTGCTTGGCGGGAAGCCTGCTTCTCCCTCTCCAGCTCTTTCTGCTTGTGTTCTCTCTCTCTCTCTCTCTGTCAAATAAATAAATAAAATCTTTTAAAAAAGAAAGGAAATACTTGTGATAAATATGATTAGTAGAATTGGTGCCCCCAGGGTATAAAGAGCTTTAATATTTATAAAAATATAAAGATCTCAAATAGCTAAATTGGCAAAGGTGATTCACATGAGAGGAAATACAAACAATAATGAAGAAATGTATTGGTCAGGCCACATACAGAGTGTTACAATGATTTCTTTAAACTAATTTTATTGTAAAAGGGATACAGAAAAATTAGAGCTGTCACAAAGACCAGTTGGAATGAGAGGCAATCTGAAACAATTTTAAGTAAGGATGGTGTGCAGAGAAGTTACCAGGGGAAGGAGAGATGGAGTCTCTGGAAAATAGCAGGAGAGGATGCCACACGAGATGTCCAGGTGGTCACGGGGACTCTCAGGAGAGCCAGGCCTTCAGTTGGACAAAGGTTCAGAAATTAGGATGTAGCTTATGGCCGTAGTTACCAAATTTTACCATGTATCAGAATCACATTCACGCGTGTTAACATGAACCTGGGCATTACTCCCAGAGTTTCTTATTCAGGAGGCCTGGAGTGGAGCCTGACACCACATTTCTAAGAGGTTCTCAGGTGATGCTGATGCTACTGGTCTGGGGCCCACACTCTGAAAACCACTGGCTTATAGCATCACCGCAGACATATAGCTGAAGATGGGAAGTACAATAGAAGCAATAATGGTGAGAAGGAGGAGTGGAGGGAAAGAAGGAGATAGGAAAGGATGGAGAAAGACGGGGAGAGAGAAGCAGTTAAAGGCGGCAGCAGTGAAGAAGGAAAATTTTCTTCTCATCAGAAAGTATGGAGCCAGGGCCACTGAGTGGGGCTAGAATGAATTACAGGACTGATATCACTCTAATTTTATAATCACTATTTCCTCATCCAGCTCTATCCTCCCTCCTTCCCTTTCCGGCTAGTCATTTTGAATGATGAATAATAACTACACTCCAGTTCCCTGCACCCCCAAACTGTACCCTAGCCTTTACCTCCTAACTAGCGCACATTTCATAACTCTCCAAACTCCATCTCCTACCTTCACGTCGCCACTGAGATTATTTTCTTAAAAGTCATTGATTCTACAGATCTCCATTCTCCATTCTCTATCCTTGACATATCCTCAGTGTCTGACAGTTCTGTCCACTCACTTCTCCCTTAGTTTGCATGACACACCAACCTGGTTCTTTTTCCAAATTTTGCGTCTTTGACCAGTGTCTTTGGTTTTCTCCTTGTTCACAATATCTTAGATTTAAGAGTAAAGCTTCTAGAATAAATTCTTCTAGGGTTCTCCAAAACTGCTTTCTTGTACCCGAGGAGATAACTGTATTTTGCCAGTTTTGGCACATCAAGACAGTAACTTTCAATATTTATCAGTTAGTAACTATTTATCAAGTATCTACAGGAGGTCAAGCCCATGTTGTGTGACAGTGCGGTGCCCTAGCTTGGTGAAGCCTTTGCGCCTATGAAGCTGACGCTCTACAGGAGAGGATACAGGCAAGAAACTGACAAACACAGGACTGCCTGAGATAATAATTACAGTTGGTAAAAAATACTCTTTAAAAAAAAAAAAATGAGACATATTGAGATAGTAGAATGTCCTGAGGTGGGCAATACTTTGGGTAAGGCAAGTCAGGAAGGTTTCTCTGAAGAGGTGATATTGATCTGAGATCTGAATAACAAAAAGGAACATGCCATGTGAAGAGTTGAGGACAAAGCCTTTAAACAAAGGAAGGAGGTCAGTGTGGCTGAAGTGTAGTAAGTGAAGAGGGAGGGGTTAGTGATGGGGCAGAAAGACCAATGGGGCCATCACATGGACCCTTGAAGGCCATGGTGACATGTCTAGATTTTATTCTTTTTAAGTTTTAAAATTTTTGTTTTAGTTTTTTTAAGTAATCTCTACACCCAATGTGGGGCTCAAACTCACAACCTGGAGATCAAGAGTCCCATGTTCCAAAAACTGGGCCAGTCAGGCACCCCCTAGATCTTATTCTTGATGTGATAAAAATTCCTTGGGGAATTTTAAACAGCAAGTCATTTATTTTACATAAAAATGTAAAGGGTGAATGTTTGACCACATGTAGTTTTCTCCTTTTATTCCAAAGACTTTGCTGAAATAGTAGTAAAGGAATAAAAAAAGCATCAAACTTTAAGAACAATGAAAAAAAGGAGAGGAGAGAGCAGGAGTTAAAGCATTACCACATATTTTTGGAAAATGCAAACAGATGGACAGAGGAAGGGTAACTCTTTTAGACAGAAGTGAGTAATTATAACCTAAAGTATGTGCAGAGAACATCAAAGAGGAGTGAGTCAATTCTTACTGACCAGGACTTGAAGTCATGGTGTACCACAGAAAGGAGGGTAAGGGGAAGGCCTGGAGATAGAGGGATTGGATGAAAGTTTGTATACGAAGCTGTTAGTTTCAAGATAAGCATGACCAGTCATGCATCAATCAAGGTGATGTCCTCTATGGCAAGTAAGGGGATATGCCCTCTATGGAGACTTGAACTTGAGCAGTGAAAGAATCAGGGGCACATGGGAAAATGAAAGGCAGGTATGTGCAACTTGGGGATGAAAACAGATGAATCTAAAGTCTGCAAATTGAGTGGAGTAATTCTCATCCCCTTGTACTTGCCTTTTGCATGAATGTTGGTATCTGTTACACAGCAAAGAAACTCAAGGAAACTTGAATCAGGAGAAATGGAAAAAGTCTAGAGAATATACATTCACATAATTTGCTGACTATTCAGCTTCCAGGGCAGCCCTCCACTTGATCACTCCTTCTTGATCATGGACTGGATCTGATTTCTTTCTTTTGTTGTTTTGTTTTTGTTTTGTTTTGTTTTTAAGATTTTATTTATTTATTTGACAGACAGAGATCACAAGTAGGCAGAGAGGTAGGCAGAGAGAGAGGGAGGAAGCAGGCTTACTGCTGAGCAGAGAGCCCAATGCGGGGCTTGATCCCAGGACCCTGAGATCATGACCTGAGACCAAAGCAGAAGCTTAACCCACTGAGCCACCCAGGCACCCCTGGATCTGATTTTTGTTTTTAAGATTTTATTTATTTATTTGACAGAGAGAGATCACAAGTAGGCAGAGAGGCAGGCAGAGAGAGAGGAGGAAGCAGGCTCCCTGCTAAGCAGAGAGCCTGATGTGGGACTCGATCCTAGGACCCCGAGATCATGACCTGAGCAGAAGGCAGCGGCTTAATCCACTCAGCCACCCAGGCGCCCTGGATCTGATTTTTAAGCATTATTACTATAAACTAGGAAAAAATTATAATCAGACATTTGAGAAAAACCTTTGATTTAATCTCTCTAATTACAAAAGAGAGATAAAAAGCAGAAAGAAAAGAAAATCCTAGAGGAAACAGAGGCAAATCAAAGAACAGAACCATTATTTTTTGAAGTCTTTAATATTACTAGGAAGGTAAGATATTGCATATCTAATTCAAGATCAGAAAACTATAAGAAAAGAAATAATGAAGAAAAAAGGCTTAGAGGAAATGAAAAATACAAGAAACTAGTTGGAAAATAAAGTGGATCTTCCAAATAAATAGAACAAAAACCAAAATGACGGAAAAAGGCAGAGGAAAGACAAGACTTGAAGGATCAGGGTGTCTAACATTTAACTCAGAGTGTTTCAGCAAGCTAAGAAAAGACAGGAGATTAAGAAAAAACAATATAAGAACACTCCCCTCAATTAGAGGACATGAATCTTTGGATTCTAGAGAAAGTGGACAGAATACTCATGAGAATGAATATAAAAGACCTACTTCAAGACACACCATCCTGACCCATAAGAGTACCATGGTGAGAGAGGCTGTCAGAAGCTTCCAGAGATAGAAAAAATAGATTACAGAAAACAATATGTAACACACCATTCAACTTTTCAATTGTTATATTACTGACAAAAGGCCCCAGAGGAATGCTTACAAAGTACCAAAGAAAATTATTTTCAATCCTAAATTTTATACCCAGCCAAAGAATATAAAATAAAATTATTTCAAGACATTTGAGTCATGCAGGATCTTAAAAAAATTATATCCACAAGTAAAACCAAAAATATGTGTAAAAATGTAACTACCCAGCTCTAGAATTAACATATATTTAAGCAGACTCATGAAAACCTTGACAAGTTGTTTAATAAGAAAATGGTAATATTACTATTCTGAAGGAAATGGGGAGGAGAAGTCAGGGGTGGGGGTTTGAATAAAAGTGCTAAGTCTTCACCAACATAAAAAGAAACCAACAGAAAATATCCAAATTATTGAAACAAGAAAGAGCTATGGTATTATTTAGAAATATGAAAGTAAATGCCAGAAGAAAAAAAAGATAATACAACACAAGAAGTGATGAGGTAAGGAACTTCTATATTACACTGAAGATTTTAAGTTACTCTCCTATAGTTCAGTATTATGTGTGTATATTACTTTGGACAAGAATAACAACTATTTAAGACAAAAGTTTCTGGTGCCTGAGTAGAGACTGGACTGTAGAAAGGGAAGAATGGAAATAGATGGCTGTTTCCCTGAACCAGGCAGGAGATGATAGTAGCTTGGATCAAATGGTAGTGGTAGAGAGAGAAGTGGACAGATTCATAGGGTTTAATGGAGTTGACTTAATTTTCTGAAGTTCTGGCTCTGTGGCATGAGAGAAGGAGAATCACCAAGAATAACCCCTTAGATACTAGATGGTGATACCGCTTGTTAAAGTAAATAAGCCTAGAGAAAAATTCAGTGAGCGAAAGCACCAATCAAGATTTCTATTTTGTGCATATTAAGTCTGATTTTCCTATCTAAGGGGAGTGTCAGAGAAGCAGTTCGATGGTTCCACGGGTTGAATTATGTACCCCCACCCCCACCAGCTCCCAAATGCTGAAGTCCTAAATCCCAGTACTTGAGAATAGGACCTCATTTGGAAATAGGGTCTTTGCAGATGATTGAGTTAAGATAAGGTTATTAGGATGGGCCCTAAGTCAAGATGACTGTCTGTTGCTTAGGCCGCCCAGTCTGTCACAGCACTCCTAGGATACGAATACAGATAGATATGTGTCTGGAGATGTGGGAAGAGGAAATGGGGGAGATACCCATTTTGGAATCATGTGCCTGTAAGCGATATTTACAGCCACGTGATCAGAGGAAATCATTTCAGTAGCGAGTGTAGAGGGAAAAGAGAAGGCTCAAGAATCAGGGTTGAGCCCCAAGTGCTTTCACATGTCCTGACTGAGCAGAGGAGGGAGGAGTCTGTAAAGGAGCAGGACACAATAAATGGCCAGGGAGGTAGGGGGAAAATCAGAAAATAAAGGTATGTGTTTTTGTTTATTTGTTTGTTTGTTTGTTTTAGAGGGAGTGGACAGCTGTTCAGGTGATGAGTGGAATGAAGACAAAGAAAGACCACTGCTTTTGAAAACATGAGACTCATGATTAACTTGAGAATGACAGTTTATTGCGTGTGAAGAGGGTAGAGAATAGTTTGGGGGTGAGGAGGGGAGAAAAGCCACGGGGATCAGGGAAGCATGAACCATGAGGACAGTGGTGTTGAGCAAATCATCTTTGTGGAAGTTAAATGACAAAGGGGGGCCAAGAGCTGTCCTAAGTGAGTTCAAATTCTCAATAAAAGAAGATAACTGGCTAAGGGAAGTTAGTAACTAAAATGAGAAAAAGTAGATGAATGGCCAGCATATGTCAGGGCTTTTGTTGGAAGGAGGGAAATATATGACCTAAAAATGCAATGTACCCCAACTCTGGCTCTTGTGTCCAAAGATGCCCAAGGACAAAAAGGCCTACCCCCCCAAAGCTGTGGAGGGACTTTAGACCTGGGGTCACAACCCCAGGGCTGCTATGGGCTTTATATATTTATCAGTTTTATACACACTGGCCCAGGTATTTTGGATTTTGTTCTTTTACTTATTTTTCTTTTCTTTAAAAAGGTTTCCCAAATTGTATACATTTCAGGACTCTAAAAAACCTGGATCCACCCTTGCGGGGAGGGATGGGTGGGGTGGGACTGGGACAGTTTCAGTTGCTTTAAGAAAGTCAAGAGAGCATTCAGGGAACAGGTTGATGAAGTAGGGGATTTTGCCAGTGACACATGGTGAGATTCAGAGTGTACTGAGAACTAGAGAGAATCAGATTCCCAGGGGACTCGCAGATTACCATCACCAAAGAAAAGCAAAAGACAGATCTTCAAAGCTTCTCCTTGACTTCCTTCCTAGAAATTCCATTTTCAATCAAGCCATGTTGCCTATGACATGTCCAGTGAGGTATCTGCCATGGTCCGCAGGTTGACCGACCTGATACAAAAAGATAAAGATAAAAATAAACTTTGGATAGCGTCATTTCTTGGCGTTGGCAGACTGTTTAAGCAGGACATAAAAAGTGCTCATTTAAAGAGGAAAAATAGCAAATTGATCTGCATTAAAAATGATTGCTGTTACTCAAAGAAAGCTATTAGAAGAGTAAAAAAATCAAGACACGGGTTGGGAAAAGACACTACTTGAAATATTACACTAACGATGTGTATGAAGAATTATTAAAAGCTGCCATGTATGTAATTTTTGTTGTTTAATTCCAGATGTTACCTAACATGGAAGTTTTTGTTTTATGACTATTTCTACTTTATTTAACAAAAATTGGATCATGCTGTGCATGTCGGATTGTACCCTCCTCCCAACCACTCAGTTTAATAAAATATAAGTAATCGGATTTAGGAGCCATAAGGCTCTATAAAACCGTTTCATCTAACCATTTCTTTAAAACGTCAATGCCATTTCCTATTTTTTTTTAATTGAGATGTCATTGACATGTAACATTACATTAGAGTCAGATGTAGGACACAATGGTCTGATATTTGTATAACGTTGTGAAACAATCAGCACTCTCAGTCTCATTACCATTGATCCACACAGGCAGTTACAAATTTTTTCCTCTCCTGATGAGAACTCGCAAGATTTTCTCTCTTAGCAGCTTTCAGATATATGGTATTGCTAACTTTCGTACCTTGCTCTCCATGAAATCCTGAGGACTTACTGATCTTATATCTGAAGTTTGGACCTTCTGACCCGCTCTACCCATTTTGCTCAAACCCTTTCTCTGGTACCACCAATCTGCTCTCCATTTCTCATATGGAGTTTTGGAGCCGTGAAAGGACTCACTCCTGATTACATAACTGGTTGATACTGGTGGAGTACTGTGTCCTAACCCCTGGTCTGCTGTTCCTCCTCCCAGGGGAGAAGGTCTTCCAGAAGGCTTTGCCTTCATCCTTTGACTCACCCCAGGTTGTATGTGAATGGGGGCCGGCCTCTTTTTAAAAAATATTTGTGAAAGCAATTTTCATCCTTTCTTTCACTGGCTCATTTTT
Source organism: Mustela nigripes (assembly GCF_022355385.1). NCBI lineage: Eukaryota > Metazoa > Chordata > Mammalia > Carnivora > Mustelidae > Mustela > Mustela nigripes. Next base: position 51,373,074 of record NC_081571.1, read on the forward strand.
TGGGGGTGTCCAGATTCCTGTAGGGATGAAATTTTGATGAATTATAATATCCCTACATCCCCAGGATAAAAAAGAAAAACTCTTCAGGAGGAAGAAGGAAGAGAAACATTCACTGCTCAGAAAGGTTCAGGTTGCAAATTTCTCTTGCTTATTTATTGAGGTGAAAAGTTAAACTGGATTAGGACAATCATATTTTTCTGACACATTGACTTGCTTCTTAAGAAAACATATTTAGCTTTTCTTTTTCATGAATCATTTCAGTAGAAGAGCCAGGAGTTATGTTCTTATGCTGAGGAGAAACACTGAAGGCCCCTTTGTGAGGAACTGAGTCAGCTACACGTATTTATTTGGCTTATTTTTCTCCCTCTGGGCTAAATTTTGATTTAAAATTTGTCTGTGGACCAGGAGGAGAGGCATTTGGGCTCATATCTGTGATTTTCCATAGACAAAATTAGCACCAGATTGATGGGCCTGATAGTGTTGTTTTCCAAGCCACCAGCAGGAAGTTTGTTTTGTTTTGTTTTGTCACCATACCCTTCCTTCCCAGTTCCCCCCAGTTTCTCTTCTTTCTCCTGGTTCCCAAGATCAGGTTCACTTTCTGCTGTGAGGTAAGAAGAAATGGAGCTGAGAACAAAATTAAGAGATGCCAACCTTTAGAATAACAACAATTCCATATTAAGAAATCTTCCCTCCAAATGGCCCACCCCACTCACAAAGCTGGTTTAAGCCATCACATATGGGACTTTCATTTCACGTGACCCTTTTGTTTTCAGAGGTCACAGCCTCACATGTAGAAATTTCCCACTGTCACGGTCAGAAGGTTTCAGATATGAAGCATACTTTCCATATAGGTTTTCAGTAGAGTATAAATATGACCTTTTTTTTTTTTTAATTTTTTTCCGGACAGAGAATCAAACTTCACACCGATCTAATAAAAAATGACCAGAAATTATTTACCATGACATTTCTCCTCTTCATACTAGGAAAATAACTTTATCATTTTTATTCTGATTGTAAATAAATTAGGAAGTATAAACAGATATAAAGAAGAAAGTAGAAATTCTATGTAATCCTACCACAGAAAGAGATAACCTGATATAATTTTAGTGTATATATATATATATATATTTTAAGATTTTATCTATTTATTTCGAGAGAGAAAGAGACAGTGAGCACAAGCAAGGGGAGTGGCTGGCAGAGGGAGAAGCAGGCTCCCTGATGACCAAAGAGTCAGATGTGGGACTCCATCCCAGGACCCTAAAATCATGACCTAAGCCGAAGGTAGACACTTAACCCGCTGAACCACCCAGGTGTCCCTGTGCATATTCTTCTTTTTAAGAATGGGATCCTATTATAAACATTCTTTTGTAACTAGTTTTTTTCAATTAAATATTTATATGCAAACAGTGAGTCATGGAACACTACATCAAAAACTAATGATGTACAGTATGGTGACTAACATAATAAAAAATTTTTAAAAAGAAAATAAAAATAAACATATATTGATATTTTTATATGTCAATAAATATAAATTTATATCCTTAATGGATGAATAATATTCCACCTATAAATGTACCATATTTATTTAGTTCAGTATTGATAGTTGACTTTAATTTTTGCCAATCTGTGAATCCCTGTGATGAATACCTTTGTATATCATACTCTGTGCTCTTCTCCAATCAATTCCTAGGAATAATCCTTAGAAGGAGAATTTCTCTGTCAATGATTTGTACATTACTAAGATTTTTTAATGCATGTCCCCATTTCTCTCTAGAAAATTTTACTGCCTTACATTCTCACCAACAATGTATGAAAATGACCTGTGACCTGTGACCTGTCAGCCACATCAGTATGGACTTTATCACTCTAAAAATCCTTTGTCTACTAGGTAAAAGTACTTTATCCCATTGTCATGGTAACTTGAATTTCTTTGATTATCAGTGAGGTTGAATATCTTTTCTTATTTGCTATTTGTAAGTCTTAAGATGTAAATTGTCAAATCTTTGCCCTTTTTCCTATGAGACAATGCTTTAAATTGATTTTTGAGAACTCATGTATTAAGTGTAGCAAACTTTTATCTACCACATATTTTACATATTCTGGTCCTAAATTTCGTTTATGGTAGGTTTTGCTCTATAGAAGACTTCAGTCTTGTTTGGGCAATTCTACTATACCTTATCTTAATAATTTCTGCTGTTGGGTGCCATGTGTAGAAAGGCCTTCTGAACTAATTTTTGAAAAGAAATAAAGAAATATATACTAGCCTCAGTGTACACTCAGTAATGGAAAATATTAATAGATTAATGACATAAGGGTCTCTGGATCACTAGAGGACTTCAGGTTGGGTATTTTTTTCCCTAAAGATTTCATTTATTTATTTGCCAGAGGGGGGGGGGGGGGGGAGCACAAGCAGGGGGAGTGGCAGGCAGAGGGAGAAGCAGGCTCCCTGCAGAGCAGGGAGCCTGATTCAGGGCTCAATCCCAGGAGCCTGGGATCATGATCTGAGCCAAAGGCAGATGCCTAACTGATTGAGCCACCCAGGAGTCCCAGACTGGGTATTTTTTAAGCATAGAATTTACAGAAATTTTTACTCCTAGAGATGTACTTACTGCAAGTCAATGAAAGACAAAAAAATATGGAATTTATAATTATTTTGCGATTATGATTTCCTAGCACTCATTAGACATAATTTATATTTAGGTCTTTGTCCTTGCAGTCATCTATTCTTTCTTCCATCCTGAGATACCCATTTGGTTTTTCCTGGTGAGCATTAAATTCAGTTGAGGTGAGGCTGAGTAAATAAATAACATTGAAAAGTACAAGGCTTAAAACTCTGTTTAAAGTGATACAGTGACATCATAATAAAAAGTAGTATATTCATACTTCATAAACTAATGTTTAAATTAGCATAATTATTGCTTCCATGACTTACTTAAGTTATAAAATGTAATAGATTTGGATTTTTCTCACAAGTTAGAATTAATCCAAAAATCTAAGTTTTTTTTTTTTTTTAAGATGTATTTATTTATTTATTTATTTGACAGACAGAGATCACAAGTAGGCAGAGAGGCAGGCAGGGAGAGAGAGAGAGAGAGACAGGGAAGCAGGCTCCCTGCTGAGCAGAGAGCCAGATGCTGGATCCCAAGACTCTGAGATCATGACCTGAGCTGAAGGCAGAGGCTTTAACCCACTGAGCCACCCAGGTGCCTCCCCAAAACTAAGTTATTAGTAGGTGAAAGCATGATCCCAGTTCCTCTCCCTTTTTGGAAATATAAAATATATAGGGAAGAAAATAGAAGGGAGGAGGGGGAACAGGAGAGGAGGAACACAGTGAGAAGAAAAGGGAAAAACAATGTAGACACTGGGTATTTTTCCTGTCCCATCATTCTTTGATTCCATTCAATAAATGCATCTCCAGTGTACAAGATCCTGGAATTCAAAATAAGATAAGTTTTAAAATCTGTTAGTGATTTTTTAAAGGATCCATATATTATGCACATTTTTCAAAAATTGCACATTTAATGTCAAAGTTCTCCTTATGGCCCTGGCCACCAGGAGTCTTGTCTGCCAGTGACTTGTCACAGGTTTCCACTTGCTTCGGTCCTCTCTCGGTTCTTTCTTGCTTGCTTGATCTGTTTTGTTCTATTGCAATCCATTTATAAAATGTTAACCTGAAAATTTGCTGTGAAAACATTTCACAGTCTTGGTGTCAATCTGTAATTTTTTTTTTCCCCAATCTGCAAAATTTAGTTAGGCTGAAGGTGAAGTACTCAAGACCTTCTATTACATCGCATATAACTGTGGGTTCTCATGAAAATTCAAGTGTAAAATGCTTTATATAGGATGAGTATACTTATTATCCAAAGTAGGATACCTTTAAGAGTGGAAAGATAGTAGAAATTACTAATAATTAAGCCAGAATAATAGGAATAAACTGAAAGTGTCCCAGGTAAAACAGGGCAAAAGAGCACCTTATTTAGGAGAAAGATTATAAAATACATGTGGGAATATTGTCATGATTCAATGTAAGCTCTTCTTGAAGTTGCTTATTTAGATACACCCCTTGATGTTCTGATATCTTAAAGGAGAAGACAGATTGTATACTAACTCTTTAATCGGGTTATTTTTCATTCAATTCCTTCCTTCCATCTTTCCTCCACTAGACTGAGGAATGGAAGCTAAAAGAACATTTTGAAAAATTTATAGTAAGATTGCTCAACCTGGAAAGGCTTTTTTGCTTGCTTATTCATTTAACCTGTATATTTGTTTGTTTGTTTTTGATGATTATGAAATGTTTGTAAGCCACTAGTTAGGGACTTACTGGATTAGAATGTAGTTTGTGTATAATAAATATTAAAAACAGTAATAGGTAATGAACAGTATAGCAGAGTATGAGTAAGCAGATAATAATAATAGTCATTCTGCATATATTATCATTAATCCTTATAAAAACCCTTTAAGTTTGTAAGATACTATTAGTCCCACTTTACAGATGCAGAAAATGGGGTTCACTAGCTTGCTAAGGTCACAAAGTTGGGATGAAAGAGAACCACGGTCTGGATCCAAACCCCATGATCTTCACTGTATGAGTTGTCTCTCTCTCTCTCCCTCTCTCTTTTTTTTTTTTTTTTTTTGAGTTGTGTCTCTCTTAAGAGAGACCTGAAAATTGCCTTTGTCTACTGTCTGCCATCATCTCAAATTTTCTCCACAATGATTAAAGACCTATAATTATAAATAATATTATGTGTCTTTTCCAGCAAAAATAAATATGTTATTTATGTTGTCTATGAAGCTGACTTTCTGGTCTCCGTATTATGCCAGCATAGCCAACATGATTCACCAAACAGAATTACAACAGCTCTCCACATCGGATGGTTGAATACTAGGGACCGGAGTGATATTATTTACTCACTTACCTGTAATAGTTTGGGAACTTATAATAGATGGGAAAATAAGAATCTTTTTCTTAAACAGATTATAGACCTGCTTGTTTAATCTCCAGAGATGGCAGTCCGCCGTGGCAGCCAGCTGAAGCTACTTCTTAGGTAGTTTCATCTGTTGTACCCTCCACCCACAACAGCCCTGTCTCCCTGAGCGCCATTTAGATAACAAGGGATACCAAACAGGCCCCTGATGGGAACACAGTCTGAAGAGTGGTAATGACACTGGGATAAACAGAAATGCAATGCCATTGATCATTATACAACACAGAGATCTTACTCAGGACACCTGCCTTGCTATGGAGTAACCCGGAGGTAGGCTAAATCAGAGTCTCGTCTGATGTCCAGGACTTTGGGAAACATTGGCCCTGAAAATTCTAGAACATGCTATGTCCATTCCGACTAAGACTGATTTGCAGTCTACCTACTAACTCATTCTAGAGTCACTCTTAGGTGAAAGGGCCCATATACTTGCTCTGAAGCATTTGCAGTCCAGCTTCCTGAAGGCAACAGTGGAGGCTGCAGGCCTCTTTGCCAATGACTTTCTTTCCACTATGCCATGAAATTTAGCATGCTGAATTGAATCATTTATTAGACTGGGTCCCAGTTGTATTTCTCTTCTAACTTGATTCTTCTGCCTTACCTATAAACACATCAACATTCTCTTCATTCTATTTTTTTTTTTAAGATTTCATTTATTTATTTGACAGAGAGAGATCACAGTAGACAGAGAGGCAGGCAGAAAGAGAGAGGGAGAGAGAGGGAAGCAGGCTCCCTGCTGAGCAGAGAGCCCGATACAGGACTCGATCCCAGGACCCTGAGATCATGACCTGAGCCGAAGGCAGCGGCTTAACCCACTGAGCCACCCAGGCGCCCCTCTTCATTCTAAAACATAGATCTTTCACCTTCAAAAAATCTCCTAACAAAAACTTCACATTTATTTAGTAATACCTCCCATTCAAATTCTTGCCCTATCTCTAGCTTTTAAAATTGATGTTGGCATACTTTTTTATACTTCTTTTTCTATTTAAAAACATTGCCAATGATTTAAAAGAAATTTTTTAAAAAATCGTCCCAGCCTTTAAAAATGGGCAAATATAGTATAAAGTACTTTTTCTCCCTGAGCCACTTGAGAGAAAGTTGCCATCCCCCTAAATATTTATGATTTGGGACGGTGACCTCAATAATGTTCATCTGTGTTCCGTGTAGTGAGAAGCCACACCGCCTTCTCCATCGGTCCGCCGCTGGGACTGCTGGGCTGTGTAATTCACTGGACAATGTTTGTCTTCTCCAAAGCAGATGCCAGACTTCTTAACGTTATCTTGTGTCTTCCACCTTCTTCATTAAATGGACTTTCTTTTAGTCCAGCTGGGTTGGGCTCTGCCCTGGCCCTCTGTAGTAATGGCTGTTGCGAACATCCTATTGGACCCATTACTAGTCACAGTCTTGATGTTCTTACTTGCTAGTCTCATTCTCCTTGGCTGCCTTGTAGCACTCGACCTGTTTCACCCCTCTGTACTTTTTGAAACTGTCCCGTTTGGTTGGTTTCATTCATTTGTTTATTTATTTACTCAACAAATATCTATTTGTAGAGCACCTGTTATGATGCAGGCACTGTGTTAGGCATTGTGTGTCCAATGGGGACTGTACAGAGAAACTCTCCACCTTTATGGGACTAACAAACAAAATTAATTTTCCCAAACCACATTTTGCATCATGCCACTATTTATTTAAAATGCCACCTTCTAAGTTAAAAAAAAAACAAACAAACAACTTTATGGTCCTTATTCAATAGGCTCCTATAACGGTATCCTAGATTATCTCTCTAACCATGCCCTCCATTACTTTCTACCCGACACCAGTGGTTTCTAAACAGAGGACCAAAGACCCCTGCCCTGGGGAACAAATTTTTTATGTCAATGGATCCTGGAATCCACGCATGCCTCAACATTAGACTGAATCATATTATGCCTTCCATCTCATCTCTGTGTTGCTCAAATATATACAGATGCTATGGCACATGTATTCCAAAGCGAGTTTAGAGCGACTTTGTCTATGGTGACTTTGTCTTTGTGTATTATTTTCTATGAAAGGCTACTAGAAGTACAATAATTATCATATTGGGCGAGAGAAAAACTTTTCTGATGTTTAGAGATAGAACTTAAGTTTCCAAAAGTCTTTATTCTAGCAAACCTGGACATTTTTTTCCTTGCTATCCTGCCTTCAGGTTTTTGTTGGAGTTCAGTTTCCATGACTTACTTTCACCTTTAAAAATTCTATCTAAGGGAGCGCCTGGGTGGCTCAGTGGCTTAAAGCCTCTGCCTTCGGCTCAGGTCATGATCCCAGGGTCCTGGGATCGAGCCCCGCATTGGGCTCGCTGCTCAGCGGGGAGCCTGCTTCTCCCTTTCTCTCTCTCTCTCTGCCTGCCTCTCTGCCTACTTGTGATCTCTCTCTGTCAAATAAATAAATAAAATCTTTAAAAAAAAATTCTATTTAAGGGTCCGTTTTTATTTCAAAAATTCCCTACTATAAAGTGTCCTTTCCTCTTGCAATCTTACCCAGTGTTAGCCTTTTCTATGGCTGTCCCAGTGCTGTGTGTAAGAGACTGTGTTTTATTTGTCTTTGTGTACCTGAAACACCCAGCATAAGGCTGCCATTCATATAAACAGAAAATTTTGTCACCCTTACATAAAGATTGGACCGGGAATAATCAGCATCGATACACATATAACATAAAACTTGTACATTAAAGTCAACGGAAATAAGGTGATATATTACAATTACTGTTTACTTTATTGAGAAAAAAACATCGCATGAATTCATCATTATGCTACTTTAGCGCTTTTAGAGCTCTAAAATTCATCTGGCTCTTAAACTGTTTTTAGCTTCTGAACCTAGTGCACAAGAAGCTGAATTCACTCATGGTTGTTTCACATGCGAAATAAAATTTCTCTTACAGATAATTAACCTAATAATCTACCTCCCAACAGTATTGCTTAACTAGTGTGTTTCTAGGAAAGGCTAACTTATGAAAGTTAAGGCCAGAGTTCAAAGACTTGGTCTTGTGTTAGGATAGAAATCTTACTGCCATTATTGCCTATACAACTTTGATAGATTTTTAAGTCATCACTGGGGACAAAGATCCCACCTCTTTTATCTCTGTATTCCCCTAGTCCTAGAGAACCCATGCTGCTTCACATACAAAGTGTGTTCCAAGCATCTAGTAAGCGGATACACACATGGAGCAGCCACAAAAAGGGCTCTGTGCTGACCAGGAGTTGGGTCTGGTTAAGCCAAACAGACCCCTGTGTGATAATGACTTACTACCGAGGCCCAATAGATGAGATAGGCCTTTATTTATCATGATATAAGAGAAAAATATCACACCCCTTTATGCCTCTTTTCTCCTATTGTACCAAAATTATGTGCTACATTTTTTTCTCACTCTATTCATAGAGAATTATAACAAATTTTCATCAAAAAAGATATGTGCCTTCCTTGGTAACCGCCATTCAAACTACCTAGTTCTTTTAGATCTGTTATAGTGGGAAAGGTGCACAGCTGAGAATAGGAAAGAGCAGAGCAATTCTTGGAGACCTTTCAGAATTTCAAACTATAATTTTGGTAGGTCTACATCAATCAAGGGAAACTGGTAATGGAAATTCAGAAATCCATTTTTCCCTTGCCTTTTATCTGTGATTTACATTTTTTTAGAGCACCACTTATTATCAGTTGAGATTCAGGATATCATTTCTTTGCCAATGTAGAAACCAATGAGTCTGACTTTACCTGGGAAATCATCTCCAAATTTTAAGTGATGCTTCTGCATAAAGAAACGTTTCTTTTTGTCTTAGTGCTAATAGAGCATTGAAAAAAAGTCATGAAGCCCAAATAAGACTTTTCTAGAGAAGAGTTTATTTTTATTTTATTTTTAAAAGTTTTTATTTATTTGTTTGGCAGAAAGAGGCAGGGACAGCAGCAGAGAAAAAGGGAGAAGCTGACTCTCTGCCGAGCAGGCGGCTGATGTGGGGCTCAGTCCAGAGACCCAGGGATGAGCCGAAGACAGAGGCTGAAAAGACTTAACCATCCAGGGACCCCCAAGGGAAGGGTTTAGAAAGGCAAGCACTGGCACTCTTTATACAGTTGGGACCTTCAAAACAGCTCATTGAGACTCACGGAAACCATCCTCCCTCCCATCACAGAGCTAGGAACACAATTTGGGAAATCCCAAAAGAGAGAACTGGGACCACAGTCAGAATGATAGTCTTATAAATTTAGAAACCAACTCCTCATGGCAGTAGGATTAGGAAAATGTCCTTAAGTTCAATTGATTCTATCATCAAACAAGCTATTTTTAAAACTGTTTTTTAAAACCTCCATATAGTCTTACTGGGGTGCGGTGCTTATTTCTTCCTTCCTTTATCTTGGCAGAACATCCCTATCATCAGTTTCCCAGAAGGAAATGCCAAATCCTAACATCAGACAGTCAGAGCAAATACAAATCACTCCACATTTTCCTTTGCCGAAGAATCGTTATTCCTATTACCATTGTATTTGTAAGAATATACCCAATAGTTGAATACTTTTCTAGTCATTTGAACATATATATATATTTTTGGGGGGGGAGAATTTGAGTCTTTATTATTTAAAGTTTAGAGATTAAGAAAACACTATAGAAACTTTTTAAATTTTTTTATTACGTTCAGTTAGCCAACATATACTATAGTACATCATTGGTTTAGTGTAGTGTTCTACGATCCATTAGCTGCATCTAATACCCAGCCCTCATCACAACACATGCCCTCCTTAATACCCATCACCCAGTTATGCCGCCCCTCCTCCTCCCTTCTGTGATGTTCAGTTTGTTCATGTATTTTTAAAGATCTGAACTTTATTAAAAATCCAACCAAAGTAGACAGGAAAGCTTGATCGTAAATGAGACGACTAATTAGACATACTTCAATTCAAATTATGACTTCAAAGGTCACCAGGCTTCATCAGAAATGAGGGTGTTCCAAGACAGGCTCTGTTCCTGCAAATCCAACTGTGCTTTGGGGCCAGAAGGGGAGACCATCTCGAGGTGGCCCTGTCCTGGAATCTAGACGGTCCGATCATAATAGCAGAGAAGATGTCCAGGGAGGAAGATGATATTCCAAGTCATTAAGATTTACAATCAAGCCAAACACCTCCTCCCACACTGAGAATCAAACAAGGATCACGTACAGTCCTCAGCCCCAGGTGTGAGCCTGTGCTTGCGATTGATTACCTGTCTTCCAGATGTTCAAACCTCCATTAAATTGTTACCTGTCATTTAAGCCTAGTGCTAGGAGGTGGCTTGGTTTTTCTTTATTAGTTGAAGAATTTAAAAAAAAAAAAAGGCAAGGAAGACTCATTCTTTTTTAGATATCACCTTGAAATGTGTCCCCATACTGAATAATACAATTTAAGGACACTGCCTCGAGTTTTCTAGTTCTGTTCACAGCAAAATGAAGTAAGTAGAACATTCAGACTTAAACTTACAGCAGTACCAGTGCTTTCCACGCCCTTTGGAAGGGAGAAAAATACTTGCCACCAAAAGAGTGCTATCTTTTTTTCCCCATTCTTTCTTAAAAAACAAAAACAAAAACAAAACAAAACCTCCAAATATCCATGCTATTTATTATTATTATCGCTATTATTATTATGTGAGAAGTGAATTATATTCACTCATTAGGGTGACCCACTGATGTGCTAAAGTGGTAAGATGATTTTCTTTACATCTTATCTGACATACCAAAGCCTCCGAACTCCAAAGCACAAAGCATGACATCATTAGTGGTTTCTGTGAGCAAGTTTAAGCAGATCTGTGTAGAGTCATGTGTATTTCTTATGACAAATCATCATTTATTGAAATCTAAGTAAATATCATCTACCAGCTTGTGTCAAAACAAGGAGTTCAAACTTTACTTGATTCTTGAAGCAAATCACGTTATACTGAAAGAATGGCTTCCCAGGACTGTGTTGAAACAATCAGTTTCTTAAGCAGTATGTCCTCTGTGAGAAGTCAGTTCTGAGTAAGTAAATAGGACATGAGGCCATTTTAAAATCTGTGCCAAGATAAAACAAGAAAGCACCTCCGAAGTTAAGCCAAACAAAACCAGAAATATGTCGCGGGTCTGTCTACTCATAATTCTACATCGTTAATTCAGGTTATCTCTGTTTGTCTAAAGCCGCTTGATTTAATCTGGTTTCATAAAATGTCTGTTACGGAGTCAGTGCCAAACCTACTTCATGATGTACTCTATTTTTTTAAATACTGGGAGACAGAAAATACACCTTGAACATATCAGTGTTGTTCTTTATTTTTGGCCTACTTATTTGTAGAATGTAAGAGCAAAATAAATGGACCCAGAAGTCCCCATTTTAAGACTGACATGTTTAATACCTAATACCATGTTGTATCACTTTTATTTTTTGCATTTTATTTTTCCATTTTGTTTTTAAAACCCTTTATGGAGGTACAACTGATATACAAAAAGCTATACATATTTATTATATACAACTTGATGAGTTTTTTAGATAAGAAATACTGTCAAACTATCATATCGCCATGCTCAAGGCCATAAATTTATCCATCACTCCCAAAAGTTTCCATCCTTCTTTCGTTTATATATTTATAATATTTTTTTGTCTGTTGTGACAAGAGCACTTATCCTAAGATCTACCTTTTTAGCAAAATTTTAGTCTACAATACAGCGTTGTTAACTATAATCTCGATGTGATACAGTAGATCTCTAAAACTTACTCATCTTGCATAAATGAAACTTTGTACCTTTTGACCTATGGCTCTTCATCTCCCCTTGCCCCAGTCCACGGTAACCACAATTCTACTCTCGGGTTCTGTGAGCTTTATATTTTAGATTACTCATAAAAGCGTAATGCAGTTACTGGTCTTGTAACTGGCTTATTTTATTTAGCATAATGTCCTCTGGTTAGGATTCCCTTCTTTTCAAAGCCGAGAAATATTTGATTGTTTGTGTATATCGTATTGTTTAACAGAGATATAATTGACATATAACATCATATCAATTTCAGGAGGTACAACATGATTTGATATTTGTATACCTTGGGAAAGGATGACCATAAGTCTAGTTAATATCCATCACTATACTTTGTTACAAATTTTCTTCTTGTGCTGGGAACTTTTAAGTTCTCTACATAATATAGATATGTATGTAGAGAATATATGTATATGCTCTATACATATATACACACATACAGACATTTTAAGTTATACACATACATATATATGGTATATATATATATATATATATTTTCCTTATAATGAGAAGTCTCATAATCTACTCTCCTAACAAATTTCACATATCCCATACAGCAGTATGAACTAGAGTCATCATATGGTACATTATATCTCTCGTACTTATTTATTTTATAACTACAAGTTTTTACATCACATTTTCTTTATCCATTTATCCTTCAGTGGACATTTAGGTTTTTTCCCACATCTTGACCATAGTGAACAATGCCTTAGTGAATATAGGAAGGCAGACATCTCTCCCAGAAAGTGACTTCAATTCCTTTTATATACCCAATAGTGGGGTTGCTGAGCAAATGATAATTCCATGTTTACGTTCTTGAGGAACATCCCTACTGTTTCCATAGCAGCTACACCAATTTATATTCCCACCAGTAATGTACAAAATTCCCTAGTTCCGCGTCTTCACTCACATTTGTTATCTTTTGTTGTTGTTATTATAATATCCATTCTAACAGGTGTGAGAAGAGATCTTGCCATGCTTTTGGTTCTTCCTGATGAGTATTGATGTTGACCAACTTTTCATACACCTGTTAGCCATTTGTGTATCTTCTTTGGTGAAAAGTCTGTTCAGGTCCTTTGTCCATTTATAAATTAGATTATTTGCTTTTTGCTATTGACTTATAGGAGTTTCTAATGTATTTTGGGTAATAATCCCTTATCAAATACATGGTTTGCAGGTATTTTCTCCCATTCTGTAGGTAACCTTCTGTTTGTGGATTTCTTTTTCCTGTGCAGAATCTTTTTAGTTTGATATAATCCCACAAATCTCTTTTTGCTTTTCTTGTCTATGCTTTTGTTATCGTGCCCAAAAAGTTCATTGTCAAGTCCAATATCTAGAAACTTTTGATGTTGCTTTGTTTGAAAACACTGTCCCATTTTGCTCCTTTAGGATCTTGGTATGTTTAGAATGTGTATTTCTCAACTATTTATTAAAATAAAGGTCTAAAATAAAATAAAATAAAAAAGGTTCACACTACACTATTCAACACTCTGTTCTCTTTGAAGCCAATCTAGGATTCTTCTCTATCCTCCTATGGCCCTTTGTCCCAGTCCTTCCGTGACAGCAGCTGTTATACTGAATATATATCTCTACTTGCAGACTCTTTGGGGTCCTTTCCCAGATGGTCATTTCTGAACGTTCATTCTTTTGTGTTTGTCCCATAACACCTTACAAAGTGCCTGGCACCTAGTGGATTCTCACTAAATCCTTTCAGTAAATAAATGAATGAACTAATTAAGGTTGTAATTACTTAAGGGCCTGGAATTGAGCCATTTTAAAATCCCATGAATAGTAGAACAACTTTTAGAGATATGTATTTCATAGACAGGAAGCTTCCTTGCTGCTTATGACCTTTTCAAAAGGCCAAAAAGAAAACAAACTATAACCTATAAATCAAACAGTGGTTTTATTGGATTATCAGATTGATCAGTTTGGTTTAAATTTTTTCTTTTCTTTCTTTCTTTTTTTTTTTTTTTTTTTGAAAACATAACTAGCCAGAATGTTTTTACACTTAGCATTTTAAATACTGACATCAGTGTTCATGTTCTGAGATGCATGTCTTTGATGATGGTTTGTTTGTTTTTGTTGGTACAGAAAACGTGCTGCTGTAAAACAAAAAACAAAACAAAACAAAAAACAAACAAAAAACCCCACCACCAACATCCACCCACAAAAGACAGTGTGAGATGGAATCTGAGTATCTAAAGGTATTTAAAATAAATATTTCCACCCTAGAGTTTAGGAATTTTCAAAACAGATATCTCTATCAAAGAAAGTAGCAGTTTTGGGGGTTTTTAATTTTTTTTTGTTTTTTTTGTTTTTGTTTTTGTTTTGTTTGTTTGTTTTTGCCTTTTAACTTGGCAGGGACATTTGTACTTTTTTACATTCTTGATTTCCTGATAGGAAAGGGTTTTTGTTTTTTTGTCTTTTTCATTTTTCAAGTTTTAGAGTTGTCCTCTGAGAGATGGAGATACCTTGGTGCACTGGGGAAGGACGTGGGCTTTATAGGACATGGGCTTTATAGATAATAGAGTTCTAACATCAGACCACCTGATAACAATGGCTAACGTTTGCTGAGAGTTTACTAGGTGCTAGGTCTTGAAATACTTTTCATTGTATAAATTATTTCACTCAATTTTCACAGCTCAGAAGATATTATTTTTTAAAGATTTTATTTATTTATTTGGCAGAGAGAGAGAGAGATCACAATGAGGCAGAGAGACAGGTGTGTGTGTGTGTGTGTGTGTGTGTGTGTGTGTGTGTGTGTTTGTGTGTGGTGGGGCTGGGGGAGCAGCAACCTCCCTGCTGAGCAGAGAGCCTGATATAGGGCTCGATCCCAGGACCCTGAGATCATGACCTGAGCTGAAGGCAGAGGCTTAACCCAATGAGCCACCAAGGCGCCCCTCAGAAGATATTATTATGCATATTTTTAACATGAGGAAAACTGATGTTAAAGTATTAAGTAATTTTCCAAGTATGCTCAGCCAATAAACACTAAGAGAGCATTTGACTCTAGGTCTATTTAGCTCCAAAACCCATATTTGAACCATTACACTCCTAAATGACTACTAATTGTGACTTTGGTCAAGTTCCTACACATCTCTGCATCTTGTTGTCTTATTGAGGGATTATACAAATGAACATTTGTAAAACACAGGATGGTGCTTAGTACAAAGTAAGCTTTTAATAAATTATAACCTAGGAATAATTATTATTTTTGCTTTTAACAGCCAATTGTCTGTTAGACAATTAGAAAAGGAGGAAAAATAATCTTTTCTATTGATCCACAAACATATTTTATATATCCCTCATGCCTTCCTGTAATTTCCATCTGGTATTATTTCTCTTCAGCCCAAAGAACTTTCGCCTTTCTTGTGGCGTGGATTTGCTGGCAACTAATTATCTCTACTTTTGCTTTTCTAAAATGTTCTCTCTCTCTTTATTTTTTTTCAACTTTATTGAGGTAGAATTGACAGAAAAAATTGTAAGAAACTTAAAGTGTGTATCGTGGTGATTTGACAGACACTGTAAAGGGACCCCTCTCGTGTCGCTAACATATCCATCACCTCACATGTTTATGTTTTTTGTGTACGTGTGAGAACATTCAAGTTCTACTGTCAGTACATTTCAGTAATAGAATACAGTGTAATACTGAGGTCACTGTGTCTCAGGCTATATCCCCCTACATTATTCATCTTATAGCTCAATGTTTGTACTCGTTCAGCAACCTATTTCTGCCATACCCCTCAGCAACCACTTTTCTACTGTTTCCAAGAGTTTGAAGGTTGTTTTTTCCTTTTTCATTCTTTTTTTAGATTGCACATATAAGTGATACTATGAAGAATTTGTCTTTCTCTTTTGGGCTTATTTCATTTAGCAAAACGTCCTCAAGTTCCATCCGTGCTATTGTAAATGACAAGATTTCTTCTCTCTCCTGTCTAAATACTATTCCGTTGTATATACTGGCTACATTTATATATCCATATTGTGCATGATGATACATTTTAGAGATTCTGTATTCTGCAGTTTCCTCTGAAAAGTATTGAGGGCTTTTTGCTTGCTTGCTTCTGTTTTAGCAGGCAGTTAAACTGGATCACCTTAGTTCTGCCAATATTTAGTTTTAGATTTGAGCTTTGTTAGGGTGGATCTATTTTAGTTTTAATCTTAGTTCTGGGATGTGATTCTTACTCCTAAAGTGTGGCCCTTCTAGGGTTTTACTAAGATGTATGCCAAGCCCCATTAACTTAATGAGACTGGATTGTCAAATTCTGCTGCCCCAAAAGTAGGCAGGAGATGTTGAAATCTCTGCTAGTTCTTTCAGCCTTCCTGCATTCGAGTTCTACTAAAATCACGGCACTCTTTTTCTAAGTAGTTTCTGTACCCCATGTAGGGCTCAAACTCACAACCCTGAGATCAAGAGTTGAGAACTCCACCAACTGAGCCAGTCAGACGCCTCAGGTCTATTGCATTCTTATTTCTCATTTGTGCAGTTCAGGATTTAGCTAAGAATCTGAAGGTAGTTTGTGTGCAGATTTGAGGATCTGTCCTTATTGGTAACTGCTTCATTTCAGAATTTCTTCCTTCAATTTCCAGCTGTTCTGACAGCCCTAAACTCTGATTTCTGACTTCTCAGCACAGGATTTCTCTTCTCTGATTGATTTCTAGACTCCATACGCTGCAGGGACTGGGGATTGCCCCCAAAAGAAAATAAATAAATAAATATTTACGATTTATATATTTACATATAAATATCAACTATGTAATACAAATATCTATTTATATAATATTTAGAATACTTAATATTTAATATAGTATTCAATATATTTACAATATTTAATTTATATATTTATGTAATATAAATATATATTAAATATATGCCAGACATAAAAATATGTATTTAATAATTTAGTATTTGATATAATTTAAATATATTTATGATGTATAATTTATATAATATTTATATGATATAAATACATATTAAGTATTTATTCATAATTTATGTGAATGTATAAAATCTTGTCCAGTTTCTTTCCCTTATTTCAAGGATCATATTGCTTCCATTTCCTGCCTAATTTCAGTTGCTCATCAGTACTTTCAAGCAGTTGTGTTTTATATTTTGTCTACAGTTTATAATTGTCAATGGCAGGAGGATTATTTTCATATATGCTACTTTCCCATTATCAAAAACCAGAAGCATGCATTTTCAATAAATTATATTACAAATATTAATCATCTTTTTATCACTATGGCACTATCAGTGTTAAATTTGGCATAGTACCACATCTGGCCACAGAAAGAGCTTTCTAACTCCAAGACATTGTCATCAGAGAGTGACTTGGAACTTATCGGAAGGACAGCTGAAGAGTAGGAGACAACTGCAGAAGAGAAAGTCACGGTACAAGCAGAACCCTCCAGCAGTTTGAACTCAGGGTAACCCGCGGTCACTCATGCAGCATCGCCTGCAGCTGTCTTGGGAAGTCCTTCATATAGCCAGATGTTGCTTCTGAAAAAACCATTGTAAAGTTTGTAAACTCAAGCAAAGACTTTTTTTTTTTTTTTAAAGATTTTATTTATTTATTTGACACAGAGAGAGAGATTGCAAATAGGCAGAGAGGCAGGTGGGGCAGAGTTGGGGGGAGGCTGGCTTCCTGCTGATTGGAGAGTCTGATGCAGGGCTCCATGTGGAGTTCAATGCAGGGCTCTATCCAAGGACCCTGAGATCATGACCTGAGTTGAAGGCAGAGGCTTACTTAACCCACTGAGCCACCGAGGCGTCCCTCAAGCAAAGACTTTTAGTTCTGACCTGGTGTGACTGATATTCATCACTCAACAGAAAGAAAAATCAAAGAAAAACACAAGATTGATGAAATTTGGAAATTATAATATTCTACATTGTAATGAACAAAACTCTTTGGCTGCAGATCCTATGCTCCTACTTCAGAAGAATGGAGAAAATTGTGTTCCATAATGTGCTCATAGAGAATGTATAGTCACATCACCTATTCCTATCTAGACTATAGCTGAATTAAATGTAGCTATGAAAATACACAAGATCACAGCCAGAGGGAAAAAAAATCAACAAATATTTATCAAATGCCTACCCTAAAAATAAAAAACAAAAAACAAACAAACAAAAAACTATGCAGACTACCCCAAACACTAACCTTGTTCTAAAAATTATAAATGCAATCAAAGCTTTGTGAAAGAGGACTGAACAGATAAAAAGGGAGCATTCCAACTTGAACTAGAAATTGAAAGTGAGAGTAGCAACTCATAAGAAAAGGGGATACTATCTAGATGGGAGGCTAAACACCACCCAAATCTAATAAATAAAGTGGCACGAGACAAGAGAAAAGTTGGTGTGATTAGAGTGGTGAAAACACGGAAAGAGGTGAGATTGAGATTATAATATGGGGTCAGAGAAGGGTAAGGAGTCAAATACTGGGTGGGGTGGGGTTTAATTCTGGCAATAGGATATCTTTCAGGATTAAGAAATAGTAAATGGAGGGACGCCTGGGTGGCTCAGTTGGTTAAGCAGCTGCCTTCGGCTCAGGTCATGATCCCAGCGTCCTGGGATCGAGTCCCACATCGGGCTCCTTGCTCCGCAGGGAGCCTGCTTCTCCCTCTGACTCTGCCTTCCACTCTGTCTGCCTGTGCTCGCTCTCGCTCTCTCTCTCTCTGAAAAAAAAAAAAAAAAAATCTTAAAAAAAAAAAAAAAAGAAATAGTAAATGGAAAAAACTATTCTTAAAGAAAATACCTTTAATGGGGAAGATGCATTCGTTATTATGATAATATTACACATTTGATTTTATTTGGTATGATTTCTGAAGTTTTTCTTTAAAAAGAAGAGAAAACACTCAAGCAGTAGAGAAAAAAATCAGAGACAGAATCTAAACTTAATGGAAGCATAATTACTGTGATAATAATGGAGATGATCATTATAATGAAATGTGAAAGGAAAGGCCTCTTGCACAGTGTAAGCTCTCACTCTTGCCTTTACCCTTTTCCGCCCTGCGTATTTCCACTCTGGTATCGTCAGAGATTTTTAAAAGCCATTTGAAGCTGAGGTTGACACGGTTGACACAAAGGGGACATCTATTTTATGTACGGAATTGTACAAATTCACATTTTGTGCATTCATTATTCAGCCAACCATTTATCATTTTACACATGGTACCTGAGCCTCCACACCGCGGCAGGCATTATTTCAGGCGCCGGGTTTCTTGCTTCACGGAGCCTGCTTCTCAGGGCTTCCTCCTTACTCTGTTCCCTCTGCCTCCCGGAGGCCGCAGGCTTGCTGCCCATCCTTGTTCCTTCAGACTGAAACACAATCCGGCCTGTTTGAGCTTGAAACATCAGCTTCCCTGTCTTCTCCCTCATGTCCTTTTTTCTTGGTTTCATATAATCTTGGAGAGCTTCCAGAGTAAGACCGAGGCTTTCAGAGGTGCTCCTTTGACTTCCCAGCCTGCATGAAGAACATTTCCAGTCATGTCAGCCTCCCGAGTGGGGCTCAGTCCCAATTCATCGTTAGGTAGCAGAAAAATAAGCTGCAAAATAACTACTTACTTTCCTTTGAACAAACCGGGGATGATGTTGATTGATAGATTCTATTTTAAGACGTAGTAAGAGTCTTTTAAGGCATACCCTGTATATTTTCCTCTCAGTCTATTGACTTCAAGTTTCTTCTTTCATCTTATCTCTTGTTGAAATGAAGCAACAATCATAGGTCTGTTATGCAGTTTTATTTTTTTATTGCTCTTTTAGAGGAGGGACAGATAATGTTAAAATGAATCCTAATGTTCTCTGCCATGAGAAGAATTAAATCATTTCTTGAGGTTGAATTTTTTTTCATAGGATACTGTATGAGGCTAATTAAAGATAGAACCCAAAGCGGTAGAACCTACCAATAGTACTTTGACCTCCACGTATTCTGGTAACCTACAGGTGTGGAGTCAGAAGCCAGAGCCACGAGAGTGTTGTGTCCACAGCAGAGAGGATGACTCGTGGCTGATTAGCATTGTTCATTGCCAGCTTGATTTTTAGAAATCAGTTTTATTTAAGACTGACCATTCTGATACCTATTATTCTAAACATAGTACCTCCCTTAGAGCCTTCCAGGCATATAGAGAAAATGAATTGGTGTAGTGTTTATTGACAGGACATCACATTGGGCCCATCAAGTGGATTTTCTTTTAGCAGCAAAGAAGTTTTCGTGGCAAAAAGAAACCTACATGTAAATAAGTCAACAGAGTTCAAAGAGCTTAACAAAGTCCATAAATACTTGAAGTAATAGTGGACACACTCAGAAAAAGATTGATGAGAATGAGAAATTACATTTTACTCTAATTCTCATTTTTCAAAAAATAGGTATATTTATATGCTATAAATCAAGAACAAATTCCAGAATAAGATGTCTATGAGTGGAACATTTAACATCTTCTGAGTCTTAAACACAAGGACCTCTTAATTCCTTTTTCATGATGGACCTTATTTTACCTTTCATATCTGGGATCTATAAAAAATCATTGAACCGTATGGTTAACCATAGAGTATTGTGCACTTTGAAATATCTCGAGATGATAGGTCCCTTGTTAAGTGGCCTCATAAACAACAATAGCAGCAACAACACATGAAAGAACACAAGGAAATTTGTGGAGATAATGACTGTGTCTGGTACTTAAGTTCTGGTGATGGTATCACAGATGTGCACGTGTCTGACTCATCAAGATGTATACCTTAACATTGCAAGTTTTAATATATCAGTTCTACTTCAATAAAGCTTTAAAAATGCAACTGTGTTTCGTCTACTCAATTTGATCAAGTGGTAAGTCTGTTATTCAGTAAGGATGGCCCTTCAGCCATCTTGTACCAGAACGCTCAGTCCCCTATTTTCCAATTCCAGAGCTGAGCCTACCTCAACTCGGTCCGATCAGCATGACTCTGACACAAGACATGCTATCCTTCAAATGGGGAGTGTATTTCCAGGCTTCCTAAGAATTCATTAAAGCAGCCCAATTCATTAAATCATTAAATATTTTATAGCTGTTATATGTGTGAATCCAGTGGAATTAAGAATGAGAGTAGGGGCGCCTGGGTGGCTCAGTGTGTTAAGCCTCTGCCTTCGTCTCAGGTCATGGTCCCAGGGTCCTGGGATCAAGTCCCGCATCGGGCTCTCTGCTCAGCAGGGAGCCTGCTTCCCTTCCTCTCTCTCTGCCTGCCTCTCTGCCTACTTGTGATCTCTCTCTGTCAAATAAGTAAATAAAATTTTTAAAACAAACAAACAAAAAAGAATGAGAGTATATATATATATATATATATGTAGTAGACACACATTGACCTCCCTTCTTTGGGATTTGTCCTTTACGTTCATTCACTCAGTCCCAGGAGCAAGTTTCTATCAGCCATCTTTACGCATTGTGAGGATGTCTGTTAGATTCCAGTGTTACTGGTCCAGGGACAGGCACCAGACATCAGCTGAGCTTGGTAGAGTCACTTTCTTGACCATTTTGAATGGAGCCCAAGAGAGTCCAACCTTACTCTGGGATATGAAGAAGATACACATACTTGGGCCACATAGATCAGGGAGCGGATAAAATAGCTTGGAGAGACAGAGGGAAAGAAACAGAAGCAGAAAGACTGAAAGATGATTTTGGTGGGGAGTTGGGGGCTTTGGAGAGGTTCTCCGTGACTATCCTTTTTCTGGCATATTATGAATGCTCATATGTATGTATGTTTGTTTGTTTGTTTGTTTAATTTCCCTTAGACCTTTCAGGGTTCTAGGGGTTGCCCAGAATCCATACAATAAATCCTTTTTTTTTTTTTCACTTTAACTATGCCAACTTGATTTACATGATTTGAACTTCAAAGTCCTAAGTAATACAAGAAAAGCCAATTTCGAAACAAAATTTCAACTGCATTTAAAGTAGAAGTTCATTAGTTATGTCCATTTTCCTGTTCATATCATGTACATTCCCTTTGTCTAATTCACTTGCGAATTCCACATCCTAGACTTGCTAAATCCTTCTTGCCTTAACATGCTCTTTCTTCTGCTAATCATGCCTCCCATTTTCTACCTACCATTAAAATCTGGGTCAAAACTCAAGTATTCCAGGAAGTCATCGCAACTTAATCCAACCCATTCCACTTTCTTCTCAGTTCTGTTTCTGCATCTACCCACGGTCCAGAGACCATTATATTATTTTGCACGTGTTTAACTGTTGCCTTAAATTGCCTTTTTTTGTTAATATTTTTTCCTCCAAAGATATGAAAAACTATTTGACAGAAGAGATAAAGTATTTTATTCCCTATTCTATTATTTACCTTGAAATAGCACCACTACTATGAATTGTATACCGCAGGAGCCCATAAATATCCACAGACTGTCTCTTAGCGATCTTAAATGAGTCATGAAAAGCCCAGTTTTATAAAACCAGAAGCAAATATTTGACAACAACTGACATCTAGGAACTAGGATAATGATGGCATCTAGAAAGGCCAAAATGCTAACCATCTAAAGCTTACCTATGATGCATTACTTCCCTCACGGATGTCCATTTCTGCAAGAAAAACAGTGTCAGAGTTCTAATGCAAATTCTTTTATGCATAATATATTCAGATGACTAACCACAGAGGTCCCTCCTTCTAAATGAAGCCAAGCCAAGTAGAGCTTCCCTAAGAGTCTGGTGCCTTGCATTAGATTTCCAAGGTCTCACTTGTCAATAGATGCAGTGAATGATAAACTCTGTAGAAAGAGCAGAGAAAACACCAGAACCATGGAGAGAATGAGACATCATAACCTCTGAAAAAGTGTTTGAAGAAAGTGTAAAGGGAAAACTTTCAGATTCTACAGATTTTATAGATTTTATAATCTATAGTGGGTCATAAAAAAAATTATCATCCCCTCCTGATAAAGACTATTCTTTAGTGGTGAAGTATCCTAAGACATTTGTAAAATTCATCAGCAGTTAGGAAATAATGCAAACCATCTACAAGAATTCTCCCCCCCGCCCCAAGGGGATAAGGAAAAAAGTAGTGGATAGGGCTGAAGCATAGACATTTTTTTCTAAAGAGTCTCAATTTTTATATTGTCACATGCCCTGAAGCTACTGGGATGAGAACATTTTTGCAAATCTAAAATAAATAACTGAAGTAGGTCTGTTACTCACAGAAAAACACTGCGTGTTTACATGAATACCTTTTCTACTTGATTCCTTTGACCTGAGAACTTGAGTGAAACTCTGAAAAAGCTGCCAAATTCCAAAGCTGGGAACAGACCCAGCCCAGCATGACTTTTCTTCTCTGCCTCTAACTACCTGGAACCATTACCTCAAGTAGACAGGGGTTAAAATTTTACAGGCCCATTTTAGCAATCAAAATTTGTGAAACTTTGAGGCTGCATATATCCTAAGAATGACAAGTTTTCTGTTTTAATCATCTGTTAGGTGTTAACAGATTTAACTCAGCCAGTTTTCTTGTTTTTTTTTTTTTTTCTTCCTATTTCTCCGTGTGTGTCTTCTCAAACCTAGTATTCCTTGGATTTTCACCCTGCACTTGCCTTTGCCCCAACATATTTTGCTCTATCAGATCTGCTTCTGCTTAAACTTGTGGACGGCGCCCTTTCCCCCAGTTGGCATCTCTTGTCATCTCTCAGTTCAAAGGCTTTCTGAGGATTTGTCTGGTTAGGAAAAGCCAGCAGGGAATAGGCATCTGTATCACCCACTGAAGGAAAGGCAGGTGGAAATCTAGTGGAGTGGGGGGGAGGGAGCGTTGCGGGGGTGGAGGGTGTCCTCTCTGGTAATGGCCACACCTACTCTTTTATTGTTGCTGCCCTGAGACCCTGAAGGCACTTCTTTCCTGGGGTTTGCTCAGGTAATGGCCACTCTACCCACCGCCATGTCTGTTGCCCTTTCTTCTATAGCCTTCCCTTAGTACATTTGTTTCATGGTCAGCAAAGCAGACATACTTGCTGTCTGAATCAGAGGATACCTGACCACTTTGGAAGGCAACAATTCATTACTTTTCCCAAATTACAGGCCTGTTGGGAAACTGGACAACCATTAAAGGGCTTGCTTGGTGTTTACTTGAGCAACCATAGACTGGGATTTTTCTAGCCAAATTTCATATAAGGAGCCATGGAGTTTTCAGGCAAAGCCAATCCACTGCAGTCTACCAGCTCTTAGTCAGTGTGAGGACAATCTTTCAAAGATTACTGTTCTCTTTTCAAGAAGAGAGCTCCAAAATGGTCACTACTCAACCCCCCTCTCCCTTCTTTCCTGACTCTCCTATCCTAACCTGTCTCAAGAGAAGCTCATGAGAAATTTGACATTTCTTATGATGGGTTTCTGGCTTATGTAAGATATAATAATGAACATGCAATCATCCAACCTCAAAGTAACCTAAATAAGCAAAATGTAACTTTGATTCCATGAACATTTATTTTCCTTTCACTCTTCTTTATAGTCTCTTAGAATGACCCATTTCACAGCACCATTTCAGTTGAAATATTTTTTCCGCATTGGTTTTATGGTTCTCATATTTTGTGAATGATCTGCCATTTTTTGGCGTATATTGGATTTCAAATTTTTTAAAAATAAAATTATCTAATTTTCTCTTTTAATACTTTTTTGACCTCTCATGCCTGTAATAATATTTTCCCATGTGGGTCATTACCGTCTTTATAATAGAAAGAAATAACTTTCAGATGCAGGAAGCTTTTGGAATGTAAGTTTGAGTCTTTTAGAAATTCAAATAACCCCAACTTTTGGATGCAAACAAAATACAGAGACTTGTAAATGTTCGTGACTCATAATAGAAATGTGCCCTTTCATCCAACGACTTTTTCAGCATTTAAAAAAATGCTCGTGAGAATGCAAAATGGTACAGCATCTTTGTAAGATAGCTTGTGAGTTTCTTACAAAACTAAACATACTCTTATCATATCATCCAGCAATTGTGCTCCTTGGTATTTACCCAAATGAATCAAAAACTTATGTCTGTAGAAAAACTTGCACACAAATGTTGATAGCAGGTCTACTCATTATTGCTGAAACTTGGAACCAACTAAGATGTCCTTCAATAGGGGACTATATACACAATCTGTCGTTATCTATGGACAATGGAGAACCATTCAGCGGTAACAAGCAATGAGCTACTAAGCCACAAAAGAAGATGGAGGAAACTGAAATGCATATTGCCAAGGGGAAGAAGCTAGTGGGGCAAGGCTAAATATTGTAAGTAGGCTTCCAACTACATGACATTCTGGAAAAGTCAAGACTACGAAACAGTCAAAGGTGGCCAGAAATTCAGGGGAAGGGAAGGAGAGATGAAGAGGCAGAGCACAGGGCATTTTGGGGACAATAGTGAAATTACTGCTGTGTATATCATAATGGTAGATACATGCACATCTGTCAAAACCCACTGGATGTACAAAAAGAATGAACGATGCCTAATGCATTTATTTGGTAAAGAATAATGTATCAACGTTGGCTCCCCAGTAATGACAAAGACACGACAGCGATGTAAAATGTTAAGAGTAGGAGAAACTTCGGGCAGTGAGGGTAGGATGGGGAATAAATGAGATCTCTCTATACTTTCTGCTCCCCTTTTCTCCAAACCCCAAATGGCTCTAACCAAGAAATTCTATTAGTTTCAAACAAAATGAAATGAAAATGAGCTTGCTTCTTCTGGACCATGGCAGAGTAAGAGGATCTTCAAGGGCTTGCAAGGACCTTCCCGTAACTTCACGGCCCTTCCATCGAACACTGGAGAGGACCAGCATTAATCAGTAAGTGCATCTGTGTTGCCAGCCCCTAGGCTAGGGGCTTTCCCGCATGACCTCAGTGGAACCCTCTGAGGGAAGCATCACAGGAGGCCATGAGGCTTAGAGAGATTACGGAATTTGCCCAAGGCCATAGAGTTAGGAAGGCCATGTGACAGGGACCACTGCATGGGTCTTGGAAAGCAGTGCCATAGCAAGGTCAGTGACTGCCCTGTCCCCAGCCCCAGGCTCCCCTGTTGGGCAAGGTGCAGCTGGGATTTGGGGTTTCTTCCTGAAGTAGCTGGGAGCTCCTGAGTCAGAGGGAAAACCCAAATCACTTATGAGAAAGGCCTACGGAGATGATCTAACATTAATATTCTATAACACACTTGCAGCATTTGCAACATCCTTTATGATCCTCTCAGATATTTTTATAACGCTTACGGGTAACAGCCCCTGAAAGGTAACACCCGCAGCGCTCAATTTACCCATGCCACAAGCATATTCTTTTCTTTACTTCTGCTCTTACATTAAAAAAAAAAAAAAAAAAAAAAAACAAGTTTCAGAGCATACATATTCCCTTTGCTAATTTTGAGAGAGAAGGAAAACCTGCAGAATCAAAAGCTCAAAGAGCTCACTTTAAAAGCACTTGAGAACAGGAGAAAGTTTTATGTGATTACATTAATAGCAGTGACAAATGCGTGTAAAACACTTAACCATGGTCTGTGATGCAAAGAAAACCCATTTAGGTGTCATTCATCTTTTTTGCATTAGTACAACGAGTACTCCCTGCTCTAACTTCTCCTCAGACAACACTGGGATTACAGCTTTGTTTTCCAGAAGCCAGCTTCCTCACTTTCATTTGCAGAGCCCTTTCACAGAAATGCTGAAGACTCTGAAATATACAAATATACAACAAAATCTTTTTTTTTCCCCTCTCCAAGTCCATCTCTCTAAAACACACACACACACACACACACACACACACACACCCCCCCAAAAACCAAACATAGGGAAACACTTTCTCATTGAAGGGACCTAATTTTTATTTACTAATTGGTTATCTCTAGGACTTTTCCTCCAAAGGAAATAAACGGTGCAAATTAAACTCTTAAGTCCTGATCAGGTGTTTCCAAACGGAGAATCCTGAACAGAAGGGAAAGAAGGAAGAGAAAAGAAATGAGTGAAGGGGTGTGGAGACACGGGGTGCGGGAGGGAGGAGCCAAATGAAGGAGGGACAGAGGGGTGAGAAATGGTTGCTCTGAACCCGTTTCCCAAGTGCCCTGAATCTGGCTTCTTCCCATCACTTGCAGGGCATTAAAACTTGAAGAAACGTGAACGATTGTCACCTGCTCCCCCAGGCACGCGCGCACGCATGCGTACACGCACACCCACTCACGCGTGCGCACACGCTCGTGTCTTACAGATGAGAGAAACCATACGATATGGTGGAGAAAATGTTCTTACTGATGTGCAGGAGACCTGCATTTCACGAACTAACGATCTTGGCAGGATCCTTGATTGTCCCCTCCTTCCATTTCGATAGTAGAGTAGGAGTTGGGCTTGAAAATTCCATTGTCCCTTTCATCTCTGGCTTATCTGAGGATCAGTCCTGGAGAAGTTACTTGTGCAAAGCCAGCTAGCTAGTCAAAGGCAGGGCCAAGGTAGATCTAGGGTCCCTGAGGAAGCATTAGGGTTTTTATAGCTTCCTTTGGGTGGAGTGGTTTGTGAAGAGGTTTGTTCCGTGGGCTCTTGCCGGCACTCATCTTTCTGAGCTGCATTGTGTTTCTCTAAACCTCTTTACAGTTTTGCCGTCTGTTTACAAATTTTCCTTGGCAGGTCAAGTCAGCCTGTATAAGATATCCCCGGGCTGGAAGCCTGGCTCGTTTCTACTGTGAAAGTGAGAAGCATAGAAAAGAGCAGTGTGTTTACTAATGGGAGCAGGAAGACAGGGTCTCACTAGAGCAGAACGGAAACCAGGCAGGTAGGCGCTTTGGAGGGCAGGGGTAGAGATTCGGACCCTCTGTCTCCCTGCCCCAACCTTATCTCCTCCCCATAGCTGTGCAGAGAGACTCTGGGACTCAGTGGATAGGAGATCCAGTGTTGGCTGTCTCTCCTCTCTGCCCTCCAAATACACATTTGAAGACTCCCAAAGGGATTTCTTGCAAACTTGAACTTCTGATGTGGAAGGAAATATTTCCAGATATTAAAAAAAAAAAAAAAATCACAAGCTCCAATATCACACAAAAGAAGAGAAAATACTTAGGTTTGAAACTTTGAAGGAATATTAAATAAGAGATAGGATTTTGGTTATACCAGATATGAATACTAGCCAGTACTATAGGAAATAAACTCATAAAACATATCAAGCCCAGGTAAAAATAAAACAAGCAAAAATAGAATATCACTTGAACTATAGCAGGCCCATAAATTCAGCTCCAAAATTACAAGCCAACACACATACCATATTGTACAACCGAGCCTGAAAAAGGGGAAATTAGCAATAAACCAAAAAGCTTTTAAAAGTAACAGAATGAAGTAGGGGGGAAAAAAAACCCACAAAGCTACAAAAGTCAGAATAAGTACTCCCTGGGAAGAAACAGCAACAAATTATGTGATTTTCCTTTTTAAAGATTTTGGATTGCGGAGTACATCTAAGACTGTGGATGAGTCAATATGGGTGGGTAGGTTCAGTGTGTTTGACAAATAAGTTTTGCTTCTCACCAGGACATTTGGACACTACATAAATAGAAACCTTCTTTTCATCTGGAGAAGCATAAGGAAGTGCTTTCTCAGAGTGAATATTTTCCTCAAATCACTTGGAAAAGAGAAAGAACATTTATTTCCATGTTTCTCATATCTAGCAAGCTCTATTGACCTTAGGGTGAACTCAAAAACATTGTTCTAGCGCAGGCTCTCCATAAATTCCAAGCTTGCCTTTACCATCTGTCCCCGGTCTTCCAAACACCATCTCTCGCACTACCTCCCACACTTAAGAATGCTGTTTTGTTCCTTGGAGGGTGGGGTACAGTCCCCTCTGGGGGCGGTGTCCCTCTGGTGTGTGCAGTTTATCATGCTGGACCAGAGTCGAGGCCCTGGTGACGCAGGGGATCTGTGATGGCTGAGCAGGCTTGGGCGAGGGGAAGTGGTGGCAGAGGAGAGGCGGGGGGGGGGGGGGGGGGGGGGGGGGGGGGGGGGGGGGGGGGGGGGGGGGGTGCGGGGGGGCTGGAGGAGGGGGAGCTCAGTGCTGGCGAGGACAGACGGGCCATTTCCCTTGGCAGCTACTTATGAAAGAAGATGTTGAGCCTATAGCTCCCACTTTCCGGAGCCTGAAGAGAACAGAAGACCCCACCCCCCACGCACCATTGCACTGTTGGTCATGCTGAACCCCTCTCCCCTTCCATCCCCACCCGGCGTAGAAAGCAGTGCGTGGCATGGGCTCCCAGACTGCCTAGACACAACGGTCTGTTGCCAAGGCCCAAAGTTGGTCGTGCGGGAGGAGGTGGGCAGTGTTTTCAGGAGATGAAACTCTACTCTCCAGTTGCTGTCCGCTTCTTACAGCCGCATTCAGAGCCCTTCGAAATTTAAAATTCAAATTTGCCATTCACTGCTGGTGTTATTAGACTTATTTCCAAAAGGGAGGGAGGCAGGACGGCTCTAAATGCGCCCTTGAGAACGAAAGGAATTGTCTAAAGGAAACAGATCAGGTGCTTGTATTTCTCTATTTGTTTCTCTGCTACTATTCTTTTTGCGTTTCTCTTCTTTAGTCTCTGACCCACAGTTGGATCTAGAATCCAGATCAGTATCCTTAGAAGGAAACTGAATAATTAAAGGTCATTCAATATACTGTCATTCTTTTATATAACCTCCAAGGGAAAGGCACTCAGGGCTAACAATGCTGTATGGTTCAATCTTGTAAAAGTAGAATTATCATTGTAATCCTAGAATACCATGCTTTCTACTCAGCCTAGGCCCTCATGCTCATTCTTAAATAGTTGGCTTTATATTTATTTGCCAGGGTATGTAATACAGTGAACGTTCTAAGGCATTTCATTTCTTCAAAGAGCTGATGTTTGAAAATCTCAAATATCTGTACTTAATTGCCCAATGTATATAGAACTGGCAAATATACATACGTGTTTTACTGCCAAATATGTGTGTGTGTGTGTGTGTGCGTGCACGTGTATGTGTGCGCGTATGTGTGTGTGTGTGCACGTGTGTTTGTGTGTATGTGATTATGAGATGAATGTTTTTTTCTTAACGGCACATTCACCTTTCAAAAAACCCACTTTTTCTCTTGGATCCAATCTAATCCAATGAGATACGTTAGAATTAAATTGTTATTCACCTATGAAATATAGAAATTCCATGAATATTGATGATTCCGTGAGTGGGGTAGGGAACATAGGAATCCCACGGATTTCATAGGGAGGCCCTTTCTTGTTTGCCTGTAGAAATATTGGAGGAAGTTGGGGCCACATACATGCCTCTTATTCCTGCTGAGGAATGTCTGGTTGGACAGGGCAAGAGGTCTTCACTTTTGGACAGGGAGCATAAGCTGAACGAAGCAGAAGTTAGGATTTAAGCTGCCTTAACAAGTCTAGATCCTATAACTCTGTGTTTGGCCATATACAGTAGAAATGTTTGATTTTACATTAGCTGTTGCTTTCTGTCTGGAGGGATCCCAACATTTTTCACAGGATGCTACTCATAGAAAATTAAATATTTGTATCACAAACTTAAGAGCTCCTGGAACACTGAAGAGCCTCTGTGCTCCAAAAGGAACTTGGAACCCTCTGACACTGCGTGGCTGCCCAGGGACTGCAAGCACCAGAATCTAGACCCTAATTCAGCAGCCCTGGCTAAGCCCATTGCAAAGCAGGTAAGATTTGTCTTTCTTCCCATCTTGATCATTTTTATTCAATACTTTAGGTATTGAATAAGTCAATTAAAAAAAAAAAAGACACTGTCACTGAGTTTTTAAATAAAGTCCCACATGTGATGATCAGAGCGGTTCAAGGTATGAAACACAAATCTGGTATTTCCCATATGGAGTTTTGTGTATTTGTTTTGAAAAAAGTATTAAAAAGAAAAGCAGATTATTTTTCATCTTTACCTCCAACTACTTCATGTTCTGGCTGTCCTGTGTATCTTAGCCAGGCTTACTACCATTCAGAAATCAACCTTTTCTTGGCCCCAGTTAAAATTCCCATTCTCTGATAATTAAAGAAATTCACGTTAAGATGAGAATACAGTTTAGCTCCATCCATTTAAAAGAGTTTGTGACTATAAATCAATCTTTAATTATCGGAACACACAGGGAAGCAGCAGGCATTCTTAATTTCCTCATAAGCTCTCTGGCACTCTCTTTACCCATTTATCTCATTTTTCAGAGAGTGGAGAATATGAAAGCCATTTTTCTGTGCCGGAGAATCTCACGAGCTTCCCCCTCCTTTCTTTCTGGAATTCCTCTTTCTCCTTGGCTTCAGGAAGAAAAGAGTCACCAATTTGTGAGAGTGTGTGTTAGGCACAGGTCACCGAATTCTCAAAACCCAGGTCTTCATAGATCTTGAGTCTAAGGGAGAGATACTTTTCTTTTATCCCTTACAAAATGGTCTTGAGAGATTCACTTTTGGGTTAAAAATACCAAAATGTCTGAAGGCTCAGCAACATGTTCAAAAATGGAGACAGAAATCATAGTTTCATGGTGAGGGGCTGGTTTGCCTCCCGCTTATGGCCGCTGCTTGGTTGCTCGCCAACAGCGTGGCGGGGTGCAGAGGGTAGCTAGCCAGGCTATTAGAAAAAAAAAGGCATTTGGAGTAAGAAAGACTTGAGTTTAAATCCTGATTGGGCTACTTTCCAGAAGGGTGATCTTGCATTGATTACTGAAGCTCTCTGCGTTGTCTCTGTTTCCTCGTCTATAAAATGGGCTATTAATCCCAGCTCAAGAGGTTGATGGGCCAGCGAAATGAGATGTGAAGTTTGCTGAGCACATAGAATCCCATCTTGAAGAACTGGTCTGAAATTAAACAGATGGCATGAAATTGTAGTTTCCCTAAGACATTCCTCAGGCTTCCACCCTGTCCCCTGATTTGGGATTCTGATTTAGGGGCACCCAGAGATAAGTATTTCTTTCCACCCCACTGTTGGGGGTAGGGAAGAGAGAAGGTAGCACTTGTCTCCACATTTAGTCTGGCCCGAAATCTGGCATAGGAAGCCAGGCTTCCCCAGGAATCCAGAAATCCCTGCCAGGCTAGTTCTGCCCTCCCGGAGAGCTGCTGTCGCAGAAGCAAAGCTGGAGGGTCACCTCTTGGGGATGTCTCTTGTCCATTCTTGTCGGGACCCACTCTCCAGTCCTGATGTACAGTAGAAATTCATATGGAACTTTCAAAAACGCTAATAACAAGGCTCTCACCCCAGAGATTCTGTTTTAAATGGTCTAGGTTAGGCCCTGAGCAACAGTATTTTTTTTTTTTTTCTAAACTGCCTCAAGTGATCCTAGTGTGTCTCCAGATCTGAGAACCACTGTTCCAGATAGTGCGGATCTAAGTGATTGAGAAATGTTAGGGAGCTCAAGGTTGCAGCAGGAGGCGTCCGATCATTTGATACTGGAACACCCTCCCTCTCTCTGGTGCTTCGGTCATAAGGCCAGGGCAAGAGAGAAGGAAGTGGGGGTAAAATCAGCTCCACCTGGAGCAAATTCTGGGCAACGTCTACTTGTCTGCTAGTGGGTTTCCATTTTCCGAGTAGCTGTTGAATAACAGAGCACTGCAGATTTTTTTTTTTTTTTTTAACATAACTCCAGAAGCCTCGTTTAAGCAGATGTCATTATGGATTTTAAATCTCCTGCCTACATTTAGTTCCTTTATTTCTGAATTAAGAAGTACTTAAAATGTAATGACTTACTTGAATTGCTTGTTCTCTAATGGCGGTTACAGAGCTGCACTCTTAAACCACTGCACACGGAGGATATTTTGATCAAGTCAGAAAGAGCAACATGAAAGCATTCGAATTATGGGAACAGAACCAAGGTGTCTTGATTTCCTGTCCTCCCTGTCAATTACACTACATAATTAAACGCAGAGAGGGCTAGTTCTCTTCTTGAAATAGTGAAATGTACATATCTTTTCTCTTTCTTTTTCTGACGTATATCTCCAACCAGCCAAAATGACCACATTTCTTCTCTGCCTCATCTGTTGAAAACCTTTCTCACCCAATGAAATCCAATTTCTACTTTCATTCTTGTTTATTTGCATGCCCTAATCAATTGAATATGCTTTTGCTAGATACCATGGCTCCTCTAGGTGGGTAGATACCCACTCTCCTCTCTGATGAACAAAGCCTCAAACTGAGGAAATAGTAATTTTAAGCATCTTCAGGGCTTATTTTTATTTACTCTGTCACTGTTAAATAACTAGAAGCCACCTTAAGGACTATATAAAAACTAAAATTTAATGCAAAAATGAGTGTTTCTGACTTAGATGTCTGCACAAGGAGATATTTAACTACCTGATCCCAATCGAAGGGCTTCACTGTCCTTACGCCATCTACCCTTGTCTCCAAAAGATAATCTCAGTTGTCAGGGAGAAAATTTATAACATGGAGTTTTGCTATAACCAGGATGGATTTAATTACCTTTAGTTAATTTGGGCAGGAGAGCATAAGGGTAGTCATGAAAATAAGCTCCTACTAAATCAGTATCTGTCTCTAATCTTAATGATAGTAGGGCTAAAAAAAAAAAAAAAAAAAAGGAAGAACTTTTTACAATTATCATATGATGTCTCTGATATGAGGAATTTGAAAAACAGGGAGGAGGGTCGTGGGGGGCGGGGAGGGAAGAAATGAAACAAGATGGGGTCGGGAGGCAGACAAATCATAAAAGATTCTTAATCTCACGAAACAAGCAGAGGGTTGCTGGGGGGTGGGAGGGTAGGGTCAAGGTGGCTGGGTGATGGACATTGGGGAGGGCATGTGCTATGGTGAGTGCTATGAAATGTGTAAGCCTGATGATTCACAGACCTGTACCCCTGGGGCAAATAATACATGATATGTTAATAAAAAAAAAAAAAAGAAGGAAAAGAGAAGAAGAACTTTTTAGCATCTAACTTGCAGATGGCGACAGTCGCAGGAGCCGTGGGTGATATTCCCTTAGAGGAGAAGGTTGAAGAAGGCAAGCTCTCCAGGTTAATTACTGGTTCACTGTGCACAGTGGATTCCTTCATTCCACAAATATATATTGAGTGCTAGTCACTTACTAGACACATACGGTGCATTGATTGGAGGCGTAATGTTTTCGTTAGGCAGGCGTGGTGACTCTGTTAAGTAGATCAGCAGGGCCTGATCTACTTAGTGTACCCTGAATTTAAAATGATCTCTGCATCCAAAGTCCTAGGGAAGCCTTATAAATCATTTATGAGTTTCTTGGAGAATTGTCTACTTATTTCCGATTTCAGCTTTGTTTGTGTGGTGCTGGTCTCCACAAACTTAAAATTCATTACAATTTCTATCTCTAGTCACTTCACTGATCTATGTCCTTGATTTTGTGTTCTCTTCTTATACTTGCTAGAGGCTCATCAATATGCTGTAGCTTTTATCAAGACAAAAATTAGCTCCATAGGGGTGCCTGGGTGGCTCAGTGGGTTAAGCCTCTGCCTTCAGCTCAGGTCATGATCTCAGGGTCCTGGGATCGAGCCCCACATTGGGCTCTCTGCTCAGCGGGGAGCCTGCTTCCCTCCCTCTCTCTCTGCCTGCCTCTCTGCCTACTTGTGATCTCTGTCTGTCAAATAAACAAATAAAATCTTTTAAAAAAAAATTAGCTCCACATACAGATTATTGTTCTCTACCATAAACATATAAGATGGAAAAAAACATATATAAGTGAAAAAACAAGTCACAGAACGGTACGTACAGTGTAATGGGGAGGTTGGGGTGACTGAAGAAGGAAGTCAGCTTTATTCGCAACTTCTGTACCATTTACATTCTTTTTTTTTTTTTTTCATTTACATTCTTTATGGCGATTAAGTTTAATGATTTAACTTTAGTGAAAATAGCTGTCTTAAATGTATGAGGAAATCTAGATGACATGAAACAGTGCTCACCTAGCCCACTGCGAGGAAGCCCAGCCTTGTCAGCCCTGTAAGTTTCGGCTTTGGGTCCACTGAACTCAGTTGTGCTGTTAGCAGCTGGCAGTGTGTCCTCGGGGTGGACTGCCAGAGCGCTTAGGAGAAGTCACTTGATCGACTTGTCCTTGGCACAATGGCCCTTCTGAAAATAGATAGACTCA
This sequence comes from Mustela nigripes, assembly GCF_022355385.1. NCBI lineage: Eukaryota > Metazoa > Chordata > Mammalia > Carnivora > Mustelidae > Mustela > Mustela nigripes. The sequence goes on from NC_081571.1 coordinate 51,407,872, forward strand.
AATGAAATGAGTTATGCTAAAAACTTCTCCCAAACGTTCAGTTCTCTGAGTGCATGTTGTATTTGAAAAAAAAACAAAACAAAAAACAGGTTTTAAACTGCAGAATTGTTTTGTGTTAAAGTGAAAATCTCCACCTGGTTTACAGTATTTGGTTTGGAGACATGTCTTCGTATGATCCAGAGTGCCCTTCTGGGCTGGCTTGCCCTCGCCGTGGCCCATTTAGGGATTTTCAAGAGCTCAGGGCATGTGCCAAAGCAGGGAGTCCTGTGTCTGGAAGGGAGAGAAAAAGAGCAGGTAGACAAATTTGCTACCACAAATAACACACATCACAAAACTAGGAAAAGTCTTTTTGCAGCAAATGGGACATAAGCAAGGTTAGCCTTTTTATAATAAGATGAGCTTTGGATCTCCCTGATATGAGGAAGTGGTGATGCAACATGGGGGCTTAAGTGGGTACGAGAAGAATCAATGAAACAAGATGGGATTGGGAGGGAGACAAACCATAAGTGACTCTTAATCTCACAAAACAAACTGAGGGTTGCTGGGGGGAGGGGGTTTGGGAGAAGGGGGTGGGACTATGGACATTGGGGAGGGTATGTGCTTTGGTGAGTGCTGTGAAGTGTGTAAACCTGGTGATTCACAGACCTGTACCCCTGGGAACTAAAAATATATGTTTATAAAAAATAAAAAATTAAAAGTTTAAAAAAAATAAATATATATGGTATTTTATGTATAAAAAAAAAAGTCGTGTTTGGAAAAGTAGATTTTCTTTGAAATTTGCATTTAAATGAAAATATTTGCTGATATTTTTAAAACTTTAAATGTAATTTTATATATATCTGACCTATCAGATGATATAAAATTTTTGGAGAAAATATGACATATTTTTTTGATCTTGGTTGAAGGTATTAATAAAGAGCAACTGTTTGTATTATTTGTATTGTGATATCTTAGTTAATAAACATGAATAATTGGTATAAAAAAAAATAAGATGAGCTTTGCCAAAAGTAAATCTTCACATCCGTGAAGATAAATGGGCAAAGGCTATAAATCAGCAGTTCTCCAATGAGGAAATAGGGTTTATTCATTCATTAATTTGATAGAGTTTTGTTTGGGCCTTGAGATATTTGTCACATATTATTTGTCACAAGGTCCCTCAGGGAGACTAATAAATGTTCCAAACAAGGAGGAGAGGCCCTCACCTCCTACACATTAAGGCTCCATCAATAATGTGGGTCTTGTGACCACAGAGAGCATCCCTTTAAGGCAAATGGACTTTCTAGAATCACAGCTGGTACTGCCCTACCACAGAGGAGTTCTGTGTACTGAGCTTACGAAGTCTGTAGCTTTCAAAGAGCTGAACGTGCTGCAATTGCCCACAAGAAACACCAAGTCATACCCGGTGGCATTCTTCAGCCTCTGGACCTTGTTTCCAGCATGTACCGTTTCCTCTGGGCCTCGTGGTCTCGGTTGTCCCCCCCCCCCCCCGTCACCTTCCACTGGCTGGTTATCATGCAATAATTTAGGACCAAGAGATTAAGGACATAATTTAGGATAAAAGTAAAGTGGAAGCAATAGGGACAGAGTGAGTAGATAAATTCATAAACTACTTCAGAGACTCTCTTGACAGAACTTGACGGTTTATCGGATGGGGGCTGTGGGCGCACAAAGGGAGGGCTGACGTTGGATAGCGCCCAGGTTTTTGGTGTCTGCACCTGCGAGACGGTAGTACCAGTAACCAAAACAGAAAAATTACAGGAAGAAGCATATGAGAAGGAGATGAATTCAGTTCTGAACATGTTGAGTGTGAGGTATCTGTGAGATACCAGCAAAGAGATGTCGCTTAAGATGCTCATCTGGAGTGAAAACAGGCAGATCTGGCCTGGAGATACGTACGTAGTTGTCATCAGCCTAAAGATGGGCATCAAGCCATCCATGGGTGTGGAGGAGATTGCTTAAGGCATGTTTGTAGTATGAGATGATAAGTGGGCTCAGGCTAGAGTCCCGAGTAACCCCAATTATTTAGGGATGGGTCAAGAAGGAAAGAAGAGATAATAAAATAGCAAGAGAAAGAGAAGAAAAATTGGGAGCGTGCCTTTGTTCATACTGACCCCTAACCCTAGAGTAGTAAAATATAGCTAATCCTTCAAGACATCTCAAATGTCTCTTTAATGAAGCAAAACTTTCTTGATTCGCTCTCTACTTCCCCAAGTGCTGTAAAAGCTCTGCTCTTATCTCTGCTTCTATAGCACTTAAAAAAAAAAAAAAAAAAAAAAAGCAAAAGTGTGAACATAACTACTGAGGACACCGCCAGCCACTATTCCCACCATTTCCTGAGCTACGATCCAGGAAGAATATGACAGGTGGTTCGAACTCATCTGTGTCTCCTAACACCAAGCAGCACCTATGAAATGCTCAATAAGTATTGAATGGATTTTATTTGCCAGGCATTGAAAAGCTTGTACTTCATTCTGACAAATGTTTCAGCCCTGTGGGACATGTTATTCATAAAAAATATCCATAAGTTTTGAAGAACTCTTGATAACAAAATCTATTTCTCGTATGGCTTTAGAAGTTAATCTAGTTTGTTGTTATTCATACCACACCTACTTCCAAAAAGGATTTGAGATAGCTTGCAATGACTCATATGAAAAATTGCATCTTTAAGAAAAACAGCACAAAAGCATCGTGCAATGGAAAAGGGCGGTAACATTACCTGATTAAGTGAGGCCATGGAAAAGTTGCAGTGATTGAGAGTAAGATAGAATTTTGCACTTCTTAGGAGACAAGGTGATACATTCTCATTTTTTGAACAGCCCTGGGATTTTCATGGGATTTTGTGTAGGTGGAGGATAGCACATGGGTACATTACTCAGACCAGCTAAAATTCTGCTGGGCTTAATTATATCCTTTACCTATTTATTTGCAATGCTGTGCATAATAGATATGCTTATAAGTAGTCTGTGAATTAGAACAACAGCAGCAGCAAAACAAAACAACAACAACAACAACAAAAAACCCTAACAATTGTCTCTCTTGCAGAAAAACTAAACAGGCCTTCTGTCCCGCGGAAGAGGATTCTTTTTTAAGGTAAAAACATTTTAAGCTATCTCATAATTGTTCTTTTAGAATGTGTTGCTTGAGAACATATGACCAAAGAATTCCATAAATTTATAACCCTGAAATGTTTTTTCTGTTTATTAAAGCATAATAGTATCTTAATGTGCTATAAGAGATGGCACAGATACTTGCCCAAGATTGGGTGTATAGTATGGAGATATTGCTCGGTGAACACATGGGTTTGAAATGCTTTTACAGTGATTCCAGGAGTCTTCTCATCAGACATCGGGAACCATCATCTAGGTTAGCAGTTTTCCAATTATTATTCTAAGTGTTTATATAGCTGTAATTGGCAGTGTAGCTCTTTGTCCAAAGGACTCCTATTCTGAAGATAAACAAATCACAGCTCTGGTTAAGATTGAAATCGGAGTCAACCTGATTGAGGTCCAGAAAGGAATTTATCAAAAAGTCTGTTTTCATCCCACCGAAATTATACTAAAGAGAAAATATTATTAAATATCTCCAACTTTCCTACATGATGATGAGTAGCTTGGCATTTAATTTAGCTTCAGCACGTTCATTTAAATATCTGTGGCTTTAAAATAGACACTGCCTTTATTTGTACATCCCCAAATTACCAGTGTTTTCTGAGAATTGCCCTACGGTCCTAGAAAAATTTTTAGGTGCTAAGTCAGTCAAACATTTGGACTTCAAGAAGAAAATGACCCTTCATTCTACAAAATCAGATGGAATTCAGATTTTCAAACTCTGTCAAAAGCAAGGGAGCGCTGAGGTAAATTCTTTCTCTACATTTTTAAGGTTCACCGGCTGCTACTACATCACAAGGTAAGCACTGTAATTTTATTCTGTGACAGGATTTCCCTCTTCTTCATATTGCTAGAGTTCAAAAGAGCTGATTTTGACTCCTAATTTCTTGAGAGCATCTTCATTTATTAATTTTGGTAGAATGCAAAGAATTCGAGAATCTCTCCTGGTATGTATATGTGTTTTAAAGATCTATTTGTTTATTTTAGAGTCAGAGAGAGCAGGGGAGAGGGGGAGAAGGAGAGGGAGAGAAAATCTCAAGCAGACTTGTGCTGAGCACCGAGTCTTAGGCAGGGCTCGATCTCAGGACTCTGAGATCAGGACCCTGGGATCATGACCTTAGCCGAAACCAAGAGTCAGGCACCTCACCGAGCAGGCCACCAGGCTCCCCTCTCTTGATGTGTTTAAACATATACACACCCCCCTGCCCCTCAAAACACAACTAAAATCCATTTGCAAAAGGACAATGTTAGTCTTCCTTCACCAGCCAGCACTCTGAATGGGCACTCAGTGTCTCTGGGGCCCATCCCACATCATGGACCTGCTCTGTGTTTGGACACAGATACTGGACCCTGAGAACGTGCTACCACTCAAGCTCCTTGAGAGCAGAGAGAGTCTCCTGTGGAGCTTATATTTCTGGCATTTAACATAGCCTGAGTTTGCAGAATTTAATTCAATTAAATATAAACCGCCATCCTAGTATACAGGAGGATAGGCACCTTCCTGCGGTCCTCACCTCTGGATCCCAACCTCCTATCTCTCCTCCTCAGCCACACGTCTACACGTCCACCCCCCAAGCCCGCCCTATGCCACCATCATGATGAACTTCCTTTCGTTCCCAGCATGCTTCTCCCTAGTCTTGCCTTTGACCTTAGGCACATTGTCTTCCCTTCGACTGGAATATCCCTCTCCATCTTTTCCCTGGATGGGTCCTACTCACTTTTTAGTTCCATTATTTTGCTTCTTCTCTGGGAATTCTTTATAACTCTCCAAGTCTGATTAAATAGCCTCCAAAGTTTGCTCCCATAACACAAGATGATACCATAGCCTCGTGACACTGTTGTCACGGAAGTAGCCCTGCTAGATTAGAAACTTGAGGAGGAGAAGGACGGTTTGCTACTCTATTTCTCCACATATCCTCAGGACCTTGGCACAATGATTGAGAGTTAGTAAGTGCTCAATAAATGTTAGATGGATAAACAAATGAATGAATAAGTAAATGGAATGACCAGGAACCCTTTTTCAAACGTCCTTCCTCTCAGAATCTCTTCAGCAACTACGACATCGGTGTTGGCACAGTGGCATTCGGTAAAGTTCTGTTAGTTGATTTACTAAAAATACTGCTGAAATTGCTCACGAAGCTGGAATTGCAATTGGATGAAATCCTGAAGCCATGTTCACAGCATTCTTCTGTGTAGACAAGGATGGAACTTGGGCTCCTTGACTTTGGCTGAAGGATGTCAGCTTAGCCTTTCTCCGGCATTCCTGCTTTGTCAGTTTGTATGCCACTGGATAGGCGGATGTGTTCTCTTTATTTTCATTCTTTCAGCCAGTGTTGATGGAGACACTCTTCAAAAAAAAAAAGTGTGATTTGGGAGCCATTCAAGAACCAAAATTCCACTGAAGTATGCCATCATCTCAACAATCATGAGCCAGCAAATGCCAAACAGAGAATGGGTAAAGGGAAAACCCTTACCAACCATTCCGAGAGTGCTTTGTAAGTTATACATATGTATTGGCAAAATGCTTTGATCGAGTCTCAATATGCGCCTTTCCTCATAGTAAGGGATCCATCTTCTCTTAAAAAACAGATTAAGGCACACTTTAGAGCCATCTGGAAGAAGATGCTGGCTGATTAGGGTTCAGTCTCTCTCCTTACGGAACAGCTTACACCAAATTACACTGAATAGAGTTTCAGAATCAAGCTGCTTCTCCCTTTTCCTTTTACAATATGTACTTTACAGAATGCACAGTGATCTCTGAAGGCATTTTTGTCTTTTATTTCCTGGTCTCTTTCTGACAGAAATTCTTTTATTTGCCGAGAAATAAGGCTTTTCTTTCAGTGTCTCTATTCCCTTGATGACATGAAGTGTTCAATCACAACCAATTTACAGATAATGTGCGAGTTCCTTGTGTGTGTTCGTCAGTTTCGTCACCTGGGCCAGATTGTCAAAGGCATGCCCTAGATAACGTCGGTGCTTCAGTCAACAAGTTTCATCATGCTTCTTGATGGGAATGTAGACATTTTCCTCTCGGCTTGTTTTCTTCTCTGTACCTTTTTGGGTGACCGAGTCAGGTGTCCTTTGCCTGGCCACTGCCTCTTGCTCTGCCTTCCTTCTCGCTAGAGAGCTAACCCGGTTGTTAGCGATTTGTCAATCAAACTCATGAATAAGGTGCCACTTTAATTCCCCGAATCGAGATAGGTCTTCGGGTGGGAGATGCAGAAGAGATGAGAGCAAAGCAAACCTGAGGTTATCAGGTCAGAAAAGTGTCATTCATTCAACGGGTCTCTCCTGATTTTATCAGGGGCCTTCAGCTGAGCTGAAGCTCTTTGCGAAGTTCCTGCTTTCTTTCCTCTAAAGGAAAGGGAAAAATCCAAACGATATGAAATGCCACAAAGACTCAGGCCATCCCATTTTTTTTTTTTTCCCCAGCATCATTTGGGTAAAGCTGCTTGAAGATTTTTACTTGAAAGTGCAGGTTGGGACTGATTTTGATTTGGGTTTGTGGGGAGGGACAGGCAGAAGGGAAGAGCTTAGCGTAAGTTTTGATGATCTCATCAATATTAGTGACCTAAATTACCTTGCTAAAAACACAGTGCTAGTTAAGAAGCCAGGGAGCTACAGACTACAGATTCCTAACCTACAGATCTCGATCTATATGTTTATGCAGCCAGATTCCCGTCTTCTCTCTTAGTCAATAGCAGGGACTATGTGGGTCTGTTGCCTCTCCCTCCATAAGCTGACAACTGTAGCAGAAAAGCTGGCGTGGTGCCTAGCTCCATGATCAGCTAACGACCTGTCAGTGGGAAGCAGCTCTGAGAAGGGCAAGATTTGGAGGAGAAAGTACTGAGTTCTGTAGTCTCTACGCAGGGCTGACTTTACCAGCATGGGACCATAGGCTGTCCCTTAAAAGAACCCTGTGCTTGCTTTAATACTCTGCTGTTGCCTTCTTGAAATTCTTGATACTTTCTGAAGAAGGGACCTCTCTTTATCATTTTGTGCTGAGCTCACAAAATTATGTCGTCAGTTCTTTCTTTAAGGTGTATGGTCGAGACATAAAAAACAAAACAAAACAAAAACAAAACAAAGCAAAACAAAAAAAACAGAGCAGAAAAGTGTGTATATCATGTATGAAAAAAACAGCTCTATATACTACTTTAAATGGCTGCCACAACCCTCACGTATGGATTGAGAGACAATTTTGAGGGTAGTTAAAAGAAAGACTCTGTAGCTAGATTGCGTGGGTTTGAAACTTACCGGGGAAAGTTACCATACCTTGTGGTGCCTCAGCATCTTCATCTGTAAAATGGGCTGAAGAAAGTGTCTATCTCATAGAATCGCTGTAAGGACTGAGTGATTTAACAAATAGAAAGTCCTTAGAGCACAATCTGACCCTTAGGAATGCTAGATTACCTATTGTGTTGTTATTATTAATTTAGGTTATGCTATTTTTATTCATTGGGTTATGTTTGCAAGGCTATATAATAAACTAATAAAAAAATAAAGACGGTTCCCTTTAAAGAAGGGGACTAGAGAACAGGAATGGGGCAGAAGTGGATTTTGTAAGACTCCAACTTAAGGACCCTTTTAGGAAAAACAATAGATATTATAAATAAAAATAAGGCAAACATTTATTTTTTTAAAAAGATGTATTTACTTATTTCAGAAAGAGAAAGAAAGAGAGAGCAGGGGGAGGAGCAGAGGGAGAGAATCCTCAAGCAGACTCCCTGCTGAGTGCCGTGCCTGGCTTGGGGCTCCGTCCCAGGACCCCAAGATTGTGAATGGAGCCCAAATCAACAGTCGGCCCCTTCACCAACTGAGCCACTAAGGCAAACATTTATTTCGAAAGAAAACATTTTTAAGGCTGAATAACTCAAAAAGTGTAGAAAAAATAAAATAACAACTTTATTAATTGACTAACCAACCTCTAAAACATTTCCCTCGTATTTTTGCTGTATAATCTTTGCCTCGTCGTGTGACAATTTTATGGTATTTTCTATGAGAAAAGGAAGATACTTCTATTTTTTGTGAGAATAGAAAGATAATTGAGTTTTTTCTGTCTGTATATATTTTAATCATTGTTACTGAAGTATAATTAATGTTCCATAAAATTTATCATCATGAGTGCACAGTTGGAGATTTTAAAAATAAATTTATATAGTTGTACAACATGCTTTAGGTCGTTTCCATTAATGCAAAAAGGTTTCTTACGTCCATTTGCACTTGCTTGTTTAATTTCTTCTTTAGTGTTTTGATGCTATGTGAATGGAACTGTTTTCCTAATTTTATTTTCTGCTCATTTGTTGCTAGTATTTCATACAATTGATATTTTGTTTATTGATATTATATCTTGCAACTTTGCTAAATTTTCTTACCATAGTAGTTTTAAGAGATATATTTCTTATGATTTTCTACATATGGGATTATGTCATCTGCCACTAGTTTTACTTTCTCATTTCCAATTTTCATCCCTTTAATTTTTTATTCCTGCATTGTTGCATTGGCTAGAACCTCCTATAAAATGTTGAATAGAAATTGTGAGAGTGAATATTCTTACTTGTTTCTTTTCTGTGGGGGAAAGAACGCAATATTTTATCACTGTGATTTATTTTTATTTTTTAATAATTTTTATTATGTGATGTTAGTCACCTTACATACATAAAAATACATCTCTCCTGTTTTCTGAATGAATTTGAGTCGTACAGGTATCATTTCTTTCTTAGATATTTAAGAAGATTCACCAGTGAAGCTGTTTGGACTTGGTCTTTTCTTTGAGGAAAAATGCTTAGTAACGAATTCAATTTTTCAGTTTCTTATAGGTCTAGTCAGATATTCCATTCTTGGAGAGATGTATAAAACATCTGCGACATACACACAGTTTGTATTCACTGGTTTCAGAACTGCTAACCTTTTGTGATTAACACAGTGAGGAATGCTTCCAAGTACCGTGCACTAGGCAGTTGTGCCACTGGAAATATTACAGTCTGAGGGATTCTAATAAAGTTTCTCTTGTGCAATTCCCATCAAAAAAGGGGGGGGAAGCCTGTGGAGCATTTATAAATGCATACACTATATGACTAGATATATTCCTGACCAGAGACAACTTCTGTTTTGCCTAGACGTCGGTGAGAACGGAAACTTCTTCATATAATTTTACTTGCCTGCTATAAGAATTTGCTAGCTTCTGGTTCCACAGAATTCATGACTGGTTTCACTTCCACTCTGCATAGCCCTCCAGTGCCGAGGGTTTGCCATTCTGGTGCATCTTCATATTATATGAGATCTAGTCCTCTGGTCTGGATACCTTTGATTCATGATGCCAGGTCGACTAGAGAAATGGGCAGTAGGATTATTTGTTGAAGTCACATTTACTTTGAGACTGTTAACAATACTGTAACTCCATGCAGAAGCTATTGTCGACCACATTAAAAATATCACACTAAGCCCAGGCTGAGAGTACCCCAAGTCTGTTCCCCCGTTGGCTGGAATCCTAAAATGCCTGTGGCCACTCCAGTGCACACAAAGAAAGAAACTAAACCATTTTCTATACAAACTCAGATGAAATTATCTAACTTCTGCAAACATAAAGATTTTGCGAATGTATTTCTAGGTCCATCTTACAGTCATGGAAGGGGTCCATGCAAATGCGGAGCTCTGGGGGCGCCTGGGTGGCTCAGTGGGTTAAGCCTCTGCCTTCGGCTCCGGTCATGGTCCCAGGGTCCTGGGATGGAGCCCCCGCATCAGGCTCTCTGCTCAGCAGGGGGCCTTCTTCCTCCTCCCCCTCTGCCTGCCTCTCTACCTACTTGTGATCTTTCTCTCTTTGCTAAATAAATATAAAATATTTTAAAAATATAAAAAAATAAATAAAGATACAGATGTCGTGAAAATGGGCCATCTGTACCCCAATGTTTATAGCAGCAATGGCCACGGTCGCCAAACTATGGAAAGAGCCAAGATGCCCTTCAACGGACAAATGGATAAGGAAGATGTGGTCCATGTATACTATGGAGTATTATGCCTCCATCAGAAAGGATGAATACCCAACTTTTGTAGCAACATGGAGGGGCCTGGAAGAGATTATGCTGAGTGAAATAAGTCAAGCAGAGAGAGTCAATTATCATATGGTTTCACTTATTTGTGAAGCATAACAAATAGCATGGGGGACATGGGGAGTTAGAGAGGAGAAGGGAGTTGGGGTAAATTGGAAGGGGAGGTGAATCATGAGAGACTATGGACTCTGAAAAACAATCTGAGGGGTCTGAAGGGGCGGGGGGTGGGAGGTTGGGGTACCAGGTGGTGGGTATTAGAGAGGGCACGGATTGCATGGAGCACTGGGTGTGGTGCAAAAATAATGAAAACTGTTTTTCTGAAAATAAATAAATTAATTTAATTTTTTATAAATAAATAAATAAATACAATGAACAACAGCAGAATTGTTGACATGTATTCACTACTTCCCACATGCTATGCACTTCCAAGTGCGTTATCTCAATTCTTCCAAACTTTTCAAATAGGCTTTGTTAAAATCCCAATTTTACAATGAAGGAAACTGGGTAACTTCCCTGAAACATACCAGTGATTATCTCGAATCATTGTTCTGCGCAGTTAATGTGAAAATAAATCATAAAAGTGACTTGTACACCCTGAAACACAACACCAGTCCTTATCAGGAGAGCCCTTATAAGTGCCAGAAATTCACCAGCTCACCTGTAAATCAGGGGAGCATTAAAGGCCCAATCAGACTGAGTGAAGTCAGGTCCTGGTGTGTCTCCAGGCAACCACAACCGCTCGTCAAGCTACAACACCAGCAGGCAGGATGACGGACAAGGGCATACTGTAGAGTGCAGTGGTTTTCAAACTTTACTTGGCATATGAATCATGAGGAGGGAATTGTCCTTTTTGAAGTAAAGATTTCTGGGACTTATTTCCAGAAATTCTGGATTCAGTAGTTCAGGACTGGCCTTCAGGATCTGCACTTTCATTGAGTGTTCCGGGTGATTTTGATATATGCGTTTTTGGGTGATGGATTTAGCACAGCGAAGTTGGCTTCTTGGGGAGGGAGCTACTAGCCAACTTGGTGTTATTTATTTATTTATTTATTTTCTGTCATTATATCCCAATCTCCAAACGAGAGAATGAAAGAAAAATTTATTTACCCTACCTATTTGCTAATGCTTCTAGAACTTCAGTCCTTCTGGGAAGGTGATCTTGCATTGTTATATATTATTTGTATTTTACTGAGTGAATTTCCTATGTTTCCTTGGGAGGGCAGGTTTTGAGAGGAATAGAGTATGAGGACCGTAGACTCTTCAGTTGATGAGAGCTTTTCAAGGAAAGGAAGGGCATGCAGTTGGGAAGGCAAAGTAGCCCGTGACTTCATTTTGTCTTTACAGAGTAATGCCGGGCAGGGCCAGAGAGTCATTTGTTACTGTGTGGAACAACTGCGGGCGAACCACGGTGGTAATTCTAACAGCTTGCAATCCAGCTAAAGGAATAGGAAGATCTGAAGTTTAGGATTGATTTTTCAAGTCAGAGCCTAAAAAGTGACTGAAGTCACTCTTATATGGGGGACTATACGTCAGATTCCCCCAGATTAGCGATACTGATATTTTCTGTCAAACTTGTGTGTGACCAGAGATTACTGAGGTACCTTGAGATGTAAATAAATTTTTTTTGGAGCATATCTCAGGTGAACTGGGAGCCTCTGAGTGCTTTCTCTTTCGAGAGCAGGGATCAGCACATTTTTTTTTTTCCTGTAAAGGACCATATAGTAAATATTTTCAGTTTTGTAGGTCACACAATCTCTGTCATAATTAGTCAACTCTTCCCCTGAAGCAGGCATAAATAATATGTAAACAAATGAGCATGTATCTGTTCCAATAAAACTTTATTTCTAGGGCGCCTGGGTGGCTCAGTGGGTTAAGCCTCTGCCTTCGGCTCCGGTCATGATCTCAGGGTCCTGGGATTGAGCCCAGCATCGGGATCTCTGCTTAGTAGGGAGTCTGCTTACCCCCTCTCTATGCCTACCTCTCTGTCTACTTGTGATGTCTCTGTCAAATTAATAAACAATATAAATATATTTATATATAAATAATATTAAATAAAATAATAAATTAAATCTTTTAAGTCTTTTAAAAAACAAACAAAGAAAAAAACCCAATTTAATTTCTAGAGACATGTGGCATCCAGATTTAGCCCAAGGACTTAGGTTGCCAACCCCTATTCTAGAAGGTAGAGATGGCTTACTGCTTACTTGCATATCTCTAGCTCTGAGTTCCTGCTTCTGTTGAATTAGTTCAGCTTATTGGTAATTTTTTCACACCTGAATCTGTCCCTATTCCACAATTTGTAAAGCAAGAATTGGAGCTCAAACAGCCTATGTGTAAGGTCATTTATGCTGAGATCCAATCAGGCACCCATGTCTGACCATGAGACATTTCTTGTTGGTAACTTGCCCGGCATATCCAAACTGTTACATAATACTCAGCTGACTCACTCATTTTGATGTGGAAAACAGGTTGTACCACCTCATTCATACTGGAGGAAGCAGGAACGGTTTCTTAGCAAATTCTTTAGGTGGGGGCCACATATGGGGCTCCCAATATTACTCTGGAAACAAACAGTTGTTAAGTTAGTGTCCCAGAGTAGGCTGATCTGCTATCTGATGGTCTTCTCTTACTGAAAAAATGTATGGGTTGCTTCCTAACACTTGGAATTCACGAAATGTCACATTTCTAAATCATATTAAATACAACTGGAGCTTTTAATTTTCTGATCTATGAGCAGTCCAAACTCAGAGATTTTCAGTGCTCCTTGCCCCTCTTTTGGGATGTAGAAAGACTCCAGGATTCGTGGGGTACAGGAAAGCACCATTCCTCAAGCTCTGTGTGCCTGTAGCTGTCAGAGCCTATGTTTTAATGGTTGACTTCAGTATGGACAGCTGTCAGGCAATACTAATCATACCATCCATGAATGATTTGAGGACCTTCACCAAAGCTCCCAAGATCACAGGACTTGGTTCACAACAAGAGGCTGCATTTTAATGAGCTCTGACTGATGTCACTGGTGCCAACCAATCCTCTTACTCTCCACAGTAGCAAGAATCAAACCAATTTCCCAGGAACTTGGTTGCTATCCTTAATCAAAATTTAAACCACGAAGCTTCTGAACCCCTTTCTTTTTCAGGTGAACCAGTGTAATCATCTTATTGGATCCAGAATGTTAGAGGTACAAATGGTTTGTCTTGCATAGTGACTTATTTCTTTAAACACTTATTTTATTTTGAGAGAGAGAGAGTGAAATAGAGAGAGGTAGGGGAGGGGTAAAGGGAGAAAGAGTTCTAAGCAGAATTCACACGGAGCACGGAGTCCAACATTGGATTAGATCTCATGACCTGAGGTGAAACGAAGAATCAGATGTTCAGCTGTCTGTACCACCCAGCACCCCATTATGACTTCTTTTTTCTTTTTTAAGTAAGCTCTACACCCAACATGGGACTTGAACTCGTGACCTTGAGATCAAGAGTCACATGCTCTACTGACAGCCATCTAGGTGCACCATGACTTATTTTGCTTTAATGGAACTTCAGTTCCTTTACATTGGGCATGTCCTCTCTAGTTTGTAATCCCTACCACTCTATTGTCTTCCTCCAACTAGCCCTGTTTGTTGCAATTATCTGTTTTGTCTTAGAGGAGTGGTAGAATCGTTCCTTATGTTTCTTCCTGAAGAGTTTATAGTATTAAGAAATGATAGAATTTGATTTCTCCATTTATAAATTTTTAAATAAGACCACTCTGTTGTAAAGATTCTGTTTATCCGAGCCCAGTGCAGTGGTTCTCAAGGTATGAGTCTTGGACTAGAAGTATCAGCATCTCCTGGGAACTTGTCAGACATGCAAATTCTCAGGACTTACCCAAACCTACTGAAGTAGAGTCCTGGGGGTGGGGTCCAGTGATCTGTACTTCAACAATCCTTCAGGTGATTGAGATGCATGTGCAGGTCTGAGAGTTATGATGCTAGAATATGTTATATTTAGGGAGTGAGAATCCTCTAGAGGAATATCTGTCCTTTAGAACGAATGGAAATCCTCTCTGTCCTTTTCTTTGAATACTGTCTTGGAGTGCAAATTCTCTCAAAATTTTAATTGATGCCCTCTTGTGGCTATGAGAATTCCCAAACACATAACTATATCCCTGACCTTTTCTTCTGGCTTTTTTTTATTGTTTCACTTCAGGAAAACTCAGTTTTAATGTTCTGACGTTATTGGAAGCTATCTTCTCTATCTGGGCCTTCCATCTTTCTCCTCTGTCATCAAGGACCCTGTTGCAGGAATGGGCCTAGCCAGGATCAACTGAATGAGTCACTGACCTCAGGTGCAAAATTTAAGGGGGCACCAAACTCTTAGTAATCAAAATAAATAATATCTTAGTGAAATATTTTTTTCAAAGGTACAATTAGTGCAAGAAAATCCATGAAGAATAAAATAAAACAATTTTGAAAGATAGGATTATTACCTTATACCAAGCCGTATTGGCTGGAGATAAAAGGCAAAAATCAACAATACTGATTCTGTCTTTATTTAAACTTTGGATATTTTGTTCGTTACAAATATTTTTGCATAATTATTTGTTTTAAAAAGTACTGTGTAGTTACTAAGATTTTGGTACTCACTTAAATTTTGTGTCCAAGGTATGATTTTGTGCCTTACTTCACCAAATCCCTGAAAGTTGGAGTGTCAAGGTCTCTCCTATAACTACAAATCGAGTTCTTTTGGAAAGGTGCCTCTGAACTCTCCTCTGTTCTCCTAAGTCTCTGCTGATGACAGCAGGAAAGAACATTGATTATATGCAGTGCTTTGAGAGGTACTGAAAAATTGCCTGACCTATCAAACTGATCTTCTGCCTTTGTTTTAGGTTATCATGACACAGTTGATACTTTGGTCCCAGGTAAAATAAAACACATTTTGGTTTCATGTTTCAAAAGGGTTACAGAGAAAAGTCTTGGATCCCATAAGGCTCCCTTATATTGGATCAAAAAGTGATGGGGCTCCTGCAGAGCAACTGCCCAGGTGAGAGGAGGTTGAGATGGAAAGGAAGAACGTGGAGGAGAGGAGAAAGACCACCACTTGCCCAGCGCTACTGGCTCTTTCCTCATCATGTCTACAAGAATCACACACTCAGTGTGTACTAAACAATCTTATACTTGCTCTCAGACTGCTTTGTAATCAGTCTCTAGCTGATTCAGATGTGTATAGTCATCTCTACCAAGTAGAATGCATGTCTTAATTTTAGGGATCATGTTTTCTCCTGCACTCTCCCCCTTTCTTTAGTAGGCTCTGCACCCACCATGGGGCTTGAACTCACAACCCTTAAAACAAGAGTTGTGTGTTCTACCAATTGAGCCAGCCGGATGCCTCTGTTTTCTTCCTTTTATTGTGTCCCATTTTTGAAGGGGATGAACCAAGTAGCCATTCCAGAAGCATAATCTACGTTAACTTGGTTTCATTCAGTCTTTTTTTTTAATTTAAATTCAATTAATTAAGAATATAGTATAGATATAGAGATAGAATTCAGTGATTCATCAGTTGCATATAACACCCAGTGCTCATTATATCCAGTGCCCTCCTCAAGGTCTATCACCTAATTAGTCCATCTCCATACCTCCCCCACCCCCAGCAACCCTCAGTTTGTTTCCTGTGATTAAGAGTCTTTTATGGTTTTTCTCCCTGATTATGTGTTGCTTTATTTTTCCCCTCCCTTCTTCTATGCTCTTCTGTTTTGTTTCTTAAATTCCTCATATGAACAAAATCATATAATTACCTTTTTCTGATTGAATTATTTTGCTTAGCAAAATACCCTCTAGTTCCATTCACATTGTTGCAAATGGCAAGAGTTCATTTTTGATGGCTGCATAGTATTCCATTGTATATAGATACCACATGTTCTTTTTCCATTCATCTGTCAATGGACATCGGGGCTCTTTCCATAGTTTGACTATTGTGAACATTGCTGCTATAAACTTTGGGAGGTAGGTGACATTTCTGATCACTACATTTGTATCTTTAGGGTAAATACTTAGTAGTACAATTGCTGGGTCATAAGGTAGCTCTATTTTTAACTTTTTGAGGAACCTCCATACTGTTTCCCAGAGTGGCTGCACCAGCTTACATTCCCACCAGCAGTGTAAGAGGGTTCCTGCTTCTCTACATCCTTGCCAACATTTGTTGTTTCCTGACTTGTTAATTCTTAGCCAGTATTTTCTTTATTCAGTTCCCAGTACACTTGAGATCAAATGGGATTTGGGAGATGTTATGGAATGAAGCAACTCATCTTTGGAAGAGGTTAAAAGCCAAGTTGCCTTTGGCATCTACTAAAGGCTGACAGTTACATGAAGATAATCTCAACTCTCCAGGAGCTTCTGAAGCATAGAGGTAGATGCCTTCAATGCAGACATATATAAATAGTACATATATGATAACTTAAATCGTTATATCAATGTATCAGAGTAAATTTATAGTTAAATCACATTCTCAATGAATAGCAGTGTTTCTTTCATATGTTTCCAAACCAAATGCTACATGTCCCCACAGCCAAACTGGTGGGCCTTTGAAGATATAAACATTATGAGCACAAATTAACCTTTCATGCAAAAATTCCAAAACCTATCCCACAAATATGCCCTTCATAAATCACCAAGAAGTCTCTTCAATAGTAATATACTATCTGAATTAAATTGTCAAGAGTATTTTCCTTTTATAGCGATTGATTCAATATCTTTTAAAGTCCTCAAAGCTGTCATATTTCTACAGTTTGAACTCCAATAAATAAACTTATGCCATTTTTGTGTATTTAGAAGTTTACATAAAATTCCAGGCTCTGACCTGTTGAGAAAGTTACTTTAGTAGAATGAGATTTTATTACTATGGTAACTTAACAGGATAAAGGTATTAAGAGTTATTTTCCCTAGCACTGTCAGAGAATTCGCCATTTAGAACTTGAAACCACTGTCTTACATTAAAAATATATATAGAGAGGGAGATTATCTTTAGACAGAGCATTTCTTTTTATATTCTTTTATAGCCTGCAATGAATTTACAAGTATATTGAACAGAGCAAGTACCTTTTGGAACATTTTTGTGCCAGTGAAAATGGATCCATTCTATGGGGCTTTGTGCCATCAAGATAGCAAAGAAGCCAATCTACTCTGCTTGGCTCAGCAACTCCAACAGGCCAGGAGGAAGATGCGTCAACTGTGACGACTTAATTTGTTTTCAGCTGATAATAGTCATGAGAGATGCCAATGATGGATGGCAATTTCCAACGTCATTGTGAATCACAGAGATTCACCTTGAAAGCCACACGTATGAATGTCTTCTAGAGGACAACGCCCCCTTACTCAGATGTGGGGTACAGAGACCTCACTGCAGCTGACCTTGAAATCTGCAAAGGACTTGAGATCTCTTTCTACATATTATATTTGCAGAAGACTCAGCAAAGCGTTCCTGGGTGATTGACACTTAGGAAGGACTAACACTGTTATCATGCACCGATTGTTCCAGACTATAAAGCCCATGACCTGATGGAGGGAAGACACCTTCCCATAGCAGCAATGCCATTCTGGGGAGCATGTGAGTGGCAACAGGAGGAAGTCCAGGCCTTCAGAACCATTTTGCACAACATGACATATAAGCTAGTCATGCGGCAATTTAGAGTGGTATGAGGTTAAAGGGAACTTTTCCTTTTAAAAGCTTGAGAATGATCTTCAGGCTTCATCACAACAGAAAGGGATGAGAAAAATTACGTGAGTGTGTGTCTGTGTGTGTATGCGAGTGTGCGTTTCCCTTGGTTCTCCCTCTGAATTTTATCCTTCCCGGGTTTGTCTGCTAGTACAATGTCTGCTGAGGATGAGTCAAGTCTTTCGGTTGGATGTAATTTGCAGCCACATTATCCTGTCTAATAGGAACAAAAAGCAGCCAGAAAGATTTCCTGAGGAGCAGCTGGCACATGCAAATATGAGGCTGCTCATTTTAATTTTGGTTGTCATGACATTTCCTCAATTACCTCATTGACCTGAATCACACTTCCTTGCACTGCTTTCAGTCTTACTGTCTGGAAGATACAGACTTGTTTCTTATTTTGATAGCCCAGAGAAAAACCATGAGCAAGTCTGGATGTTATGGCTCTCTCAAATGTTGGGCATATGCAGAAAATGTCATTTGAATTTGTAACATACCAAGAGTATAATTGAACAAGCCTGCCCATCAAACATTCAATGGGTTTATTTCTTTGCCAAAAAGCCATTCTTGGATGATGTCTTCATTTTACAAATTGAGAAAGATATGCTCATAAATGATAAACGTAGAGAGTGCAAAATACATATGGCTAAGAGAAATGATAAAACACCAAAATATTCATGTGAAACCTACTTGACAGCATGGACACAAATTCATGTATTTTTATTAGGCAGAAAAAGGTGTCTGCCCTAGTTGTTCCAGGTAGATGCTCAAGAAATGCTATTCCTCATCTTCATGATAGCTGGCATTTACAGGAGTGGCAAAATCTCTTCGCTACGTTTTAAAACACAGAGCAGAAAAAGATTGGTCAGATCTTTGCAATCATGTAATTTGTCCTCAGGAAGACATTCAGTCCATATTTTATCTCTTTTTTGATGATTCTAGTATTCATTAGAAAAATACTTTAATCAGCCACTGACACAAAATATATAAGAAATGAATTTAAAATACAAGATTTGTTCTCATAGCAAGAGATATGGCATGGTTTTCAGTAAAAAAAGGAATTAATTAGCTCTGATTTATAGACACACAGACAAACGGTTATACATAATAAACCTTTGGGGAGGAGTACTATGGCAAAATAAATGCAGTCAATAATTAGTATAATAAGTATCTGCTTATTTTATGAATATCTGTGAAAAATTAGATTTCCTTTCTTATTAGCTATTTTCTACCACAGATTTCTAATAAATGGAGTTTACTAAACTAGTTACTGGTGGAAATATGGACAAATGCAAGTGAAACCTCTGTTCATTTTCATTATGTCCAACCCATAAAAAAATGCAGACTGGTCTTTCCCAGAAGTGTTGAGGGTACACTGTGTCTGAGACCAGATGGTCAGGTGTGCAGCCTTTGTGAATAGGCCTGTTCTGCTAATATTTACCAAAAACCACAAGTTCCTGTAGCTGGAAGATCTAGGAGCTAGCCTATTGTTTGAGCAAACTGAAGCTTTCTTTGGAAAACCTTGGCAATAGGAAGTACATTTATTTATAACAACTGTCATGCATTTTTCTCTCTAAAGAAAAATAAGTCTTTAATTTGCTATTGAACTTGATCAGTTGGCAGAAAATTTTTTTACAGAGCAACTTCATGTATAAAACATGAAGCAGGAGCAAACTACCAGGACTATATGGAAATCTTCTATAAGAAAGATGATCTTGGTTCGAATCATTTACATTGGAAACACAAAGGTGATCTTACTGAAAGCAATGCTGTATGAAGTGGATGGCAGAAATAAGTTTCATCTTTTTAGGGATCAGATCATATCATAGTAAGTTAAAAAAAAAAAAAAAAAGCACTTGATGGGGCGCCTGGGTGGCTCAGTGGGTTAAAGCCTCTGCCTTCGGCTCACGGCAAGATCCCAGGGTCTTGGGATGGAGCCCCACATTGGGCTCCCTGCTAAGCAGGGAGCCTGCTTCCTCCTCTCTCTCTGCCTGCTTCTCTGCCTACTTGTGATTTCTGTCTGTCAAATAAATAAATAAAATCTTTTAAAAAAAAGTACTTGATAATTGAAGGAATGGGTTTGCAACAAAATTAAGACATTTTTTTTCATAGCATCACTTAGTGTGGTATTTTCCAAATACCCAAGAATACTAGAAAACTCATCGGAGAGATATCCAGCCTATATTATCTGCATGACTTTCAGTAGTTCCTGTGCAGCTATCAACACATGTAATTTCCTAGACTGTCTTGGTACTTCAGCAATGCCTTAACGTACATGCTTGCTCATATGGAAATGCTGTCTGAGGACGGGACCCACCTTACAAAGCACCCTATCCCATCTAGATTCAAGAAGGCTCCCAAGCCCCTTTATTTTTTCCAACCCTCCTGTACTTTGCCTAACTGGCTATCCCTTGGTCTCTGGATTCCACAATTAAAGCTTTGGGACTGGGTCAAGTCAGAAGACCCACAGTTACACCAGCAGGTCCTCTTAGCCTAACACATTTTTCAGAAATTCTGGAAGCTGTCTACTTCCCCTTGTCTCCTGTCTCCAAAGTTATTTGAGGCCAGAGCAGAATTCAGTGTTTTTGAACCAGCCTAAAACCACGTTCCAACAGTGATCTTGAGACCTTCATATAAACCTATATCCTCCAAAATGGACCTGAGTTTTCTGAGCAGGTCTTGGCTGGCTTCAGGAGCAGTATAAGAACTCTCTGGAAGCAAAACAAAACAAATATGATGCTTTGCCAACTAATTAGCTTTCTGATTGTTGATAAGGAGTTTCACGTTTCCATGTCTTCCTCCTCTCCAGCACGCCAAATTGGTCTGGTATTAGTTTAGCCATATTACGGCAAAAAAAAACAAAAACAAAAACAAAAACCCGTGTCTTAGCCTATCTGGGTAAATACATTCTTTCAGCTTGAGTCTATCAAATATTTTTATTTAGCTCCCTCTATTGCTGAGCCCTGTGTGAGATGCTATGGCTTATACAAAGCGGGAGAAGATTCAATCCCGAGTTTCAGGTTTATAATTCAGTTGATAAGACCAAATAAATTGAGGCTGAAAAAGCAATGCATTGTTAAATGACATGGTAGTGAATTTAGCGTGATGGAAGTTCACAGAAAATGAAAAGATGTAGGAGAGCTGAACTGGGAAAGTTTCAATGAATAAAGTGACACAGGAGTTGGTTATTGAACAAGGGTCTCGGCAGGCAGACTGGTGGAAAGACTGCCCTCCAGCAGGGGACCACTGTGTGTTATCATACCCTACTTTTGATAAAGCCATGGCTGGCTTCCACATTTCTGTACAGGGGTAGCGCCCAAAAGGTAAAAAAAAAAAAAAAAAAAAAAAAAAAAAAAAAACAAAAAACAAAACCTGCCTTCTCATAGATTTTTCACAATGGCAAAGTCATGTGAACTTTTACTAAGGATATCATAGCATCATAGAGTTTGAGTTTCAAGATCCCCTAGAGATCATTCTCTATGCTTTCAGATTACCATGAAGAGCATTAAGCCATATTAGAAGTGCCATCTCCTCTGTTTTGCTGGAGACTCTGATCATGCTAAATTTCCTTCTAAACCTTGTAAACTTTCAGGGTGTAGATACCCTGAAGCCTGCATCCTAACACTTGGAGTGCTTTGGAGTCCTGCCAAAGTGTGAGTGGACTCTTGGGACTGGGAGCCTTTTCTGTGCCAATGATACTCGATAGTGTCGATAGTAGAGACCACAGGGCTTCCAGGAAGTCAACAAGCAAGGAAGAAAATGTGTGAGTGGCAGTGACTATAGTCAGTGTGAAGCCACAGGAATGTCCTCTCCTCTCTTTCCATGTGAAATTCAATCCTTTGACTAAAACTGGGAAAGAAAAAAAAAGTCTTATGAATATAGATGTGGAGAAAGGCTATCATTTAAAAGTTGCAAGCCATGTTCTACCTTTAGAGAGGGAAGCTCAAATTTATATGACAAACTGGGAGAAGCCTTGTAATAGGCATTTTTTTTTGTTGTTATATAGAAGATATAGCAGAACTTTCTTAGTTCTCAGAGAAAAGCCTACATGCAGTGAAATAAATTAGATTTAGATGCTTCTTTTCTTTCCTTTCTTTTCTTTTCTTTTTTTTTAAATTTTTTATTTTTTATAAACATATATTTTTATCCCCAGGGGTACAAGTCTGTGAATCGCCAGGTTTACGCACTTCACAGCACTCACCAAAGCACATACCCTCCCCAATGTCCATAACCCCACCCCCCTTCTCCCAACCCCCCTCCCCCCAGCAACCCTCAGTTTGTTTTGTGAGATTTCTTTTTTTTTTTTTTTTAAGAGAAAATAATGCTTCTTTTTCTTCTTTTTTTTTTTTTTTTTTTCTTTCAAGATTTTTTTTCTTGGGGTAACTGGGTAGCTCATTTTTTTTTTTTTTTTTTTTTTTTTTTTTTTTTTTTTTGCTTCAAACTCAAACTCATTTATTCTCTCCATATGTTTGTTAGTGAGGGTCTACTATCTGTTGTTGCAAACTAAAAAGTTAAGTTCCCTCTTGTTTAGTGTAAATATAGTGTATGTTTTAGCACTTGCTACCTAGGGGCTAATGTTTGTTTTCTCTGTGCCATATTAGACTCTCCTGGCATATTTATTATTGAGTGGCCTTGGAGAGTCATTTCTTGTCTAAGGAGCCCTCAACCTCCCCCCAACCCCCATCCTAGGAAAGTTGGAGCCATTTCAGTGAGGAATGGCTTCAAGTAAGGTAATATTTTACCCTGGAGGAGTCAAGAAATTGACGGGGTTTGGTGGTATGGAACCTGGACTAAAAGACTGGTGTCTATTCATGGCTGAATAAGCATATTTGGGAAAATACATTAAAATTGGGGTACCATATATGGGTAGTGAATGATCCATGGTGCATCACCTTGGGAAGAAGTGAATCTTGAAACTATAAGTAAGAACTCGATTATAGGCTTTAGGCTGTTAGGTGTGGGGAGGTACTGGGGTGTTTTCTCATTTCCCTGAAACCTCTTGGGATACAAGTAAAGCAGACATGTTAGAAGGCACACCTGTTGAAGGGTGGCTGGCTGTTCCTTTTCCAGATGGTAGCAGACTGGGAGGAAGGCAGAGAAGTATTATTTAGGGACTCCCTAAGGAATGTCAGCCTGGCCTTGGGGCCGAGGGCTCTAAGCACACCCATGTGTAATACACAGTTGACTCTGTATGTAAATAGTCCCTTCTATGTCCCATAAACTTTCAATAAAACCTGATTAGACATCACCCATTGGTCTCATCTTTGCCAGAAGGAGAGAGAAGTTCCCCTTCAGAAGCCACAGGCCTGGTGATACTGGTGGTCACCAGCTGTTATGAATTGAATATCTGTGCTGATATGATAAGTAAAGACCCAAAGAAGACTATGAGAGACCCAAACCTGAGCAATTATAGGAGATAACCATTGGTGCCCTTCAGAATGGGCCCAAAGACACTTTGAAATTGACCGATTTATGGTAAACAGGAAGGTAAGGCTCAAGCTGTCATTTTGGGAACTTTGAAAAGAAATATGATCCTACTTGATATTCATATGTATCTGAGGCTTAAACATATAATTTTATATTTTTTGCAAAGTAAATACCAGACGCTGCTCCCTTCTTTACTGATGATCATAGTAAATCATCATGCAACAGACCATTTTCGAGAACCTCTTAAGTGGTTTCTGTATTTAAATAACTATGGAGAGACTACTGAGTAGTCCTCACTTGGGTATAAAAGAGTATAATGGGAACCGTGTGTGGCCTGACCAAGGCTAGCTCCCAACCATGCCTCTTAATTTCCAGAGGCGTCTGCTAAATTGTAGATAGGAACCTAGGGACCCCAGGCCTGTTCATCTCTTTGGGTGGACCAGTATGGGTAGACAAAAGTGAACAGGAAGCACACCAAGATTCTTCAAAGGGAAACGTACCATAAAGAATGAGGAAGGGGAGGGTGTTTGTTACACTTGGCATATAGGGAAAGGTTATTCTAGAAAAAAATATCTATGACTGAGACTGTCATGCCCTTAGGATCCAGCTATGCTGGCATATTGTTGTGGTTTGGGAACAAATCTGAGCACTTGAACATGGGCTACTCTATGGTTTAGGTATGAGGTGTCCTTGCAGGATAGACAAGCTTTTGTGGTACAGCATGGGGCTCGTTTTGAACAGTGGCTTTCAATGGCAGCAGAAAAGCAGAGCAGGAAAAGTAAGATTAAACTCTTTCCCCCATGGTACTGAATAGCTTGAGCTTCTTTAACTTAAAAAGAGTCTGTGTGTGTGTGTGGGAGAAGAACGTTTCCCAGGAGAGGTCTCAAGAGTGAGATGCCAGATTCCCCACTAACAAGTCATGTGGATGCTCACTGGAAAAATAAAAGAATATGATTGCTTTGTATTCCTGTGTTAATGAATCAGGACATGCCTGTTACTGTAAAATTAAAGAGAAATCACGATGTTACATTGTGTAGGGTAATCCCAAATCACAATACATATTGAGATTTCTCTTACGTTTATTAACTTAAATGTGAGATCCAGAGAACCTTGGATTAACAGAAACCCTAGAAACCTCAGAGAAGATTTGGTCTCTTCTAGGTGGCCTATGAGAGTATGTCATAGCATAGAAATTTTCTTGCATGCCTGACTGCAGACTAATTCCTAAATTTCCCTTTTGAATGGAAGTCTGAAAGAACATAATAAGAATGTTGGGTAATCTGTCAACCTGTGGCTTCTCATGATATAGTTGGCTCAGTATTTGAGTTTGTTGCATTTATACATCTCTCTAAAATTGGCAGAGAACTCTCACTTATGTTGTTTGTACCTCACAGGAGCAAGGATGGATATGTCGAACAGGGACTATTAATTTCATTTAATACCTGAGGACACTGGGGCCCAAAGAGATTAAGTGATATAACCGTAAATGAGTGAAAGAGAGTTTAAATGCAAGGAACAATACTTAAGTCATTGCAAAGGAGACAACAGCAACTTAACTATGAAGACATATGGTAGATACCTCTTTGACCAACGATCAAGGTTATCATCACCAATAATGAGACAAATTGATATCATGTACCTCCTGACATAACACACATCACTTACATAGGATTCTTGACCAAAATACTGACCTGAATCGTGAGTAGATATCAGACACACTCACACTGAGAGTCACTCTACCAGATTAGCCAGTACTTTTCAAAAGTGTCACGATCATAAAAGGCAAAGAAAGACTGAAGACCTGTCCAGACTGTAGGAGACGGAAAAATCAAGACAACTAATATTATTCGGAAACCTGGATCTTGGACCTGAAAAAGAACATTAGTGGGACCACTGATAAAATTTATATAAGATCCGTAGATTAGTTAACAGTATGATTGTCAGTGTTAATCTCCTGATTTTGCTAATTGTGCTGTGGTCATAGAAGGTGTTGACATTTGTGAGAGTCATGAGAAAGGTACACAGGAACTTTGTGTACTGTTTTTCCACTTTTTTAGGAGTCTGAAATTGTTTCAAAATCAAAGTTAAAGTAAATTAATAAATAGGTTTTCTCCTGAAGCCAAACCAATTTTTATCTTCAAGGACAATTTATGTAAAGTTCAAAATCAACTGGAAAAATGGAGCATTTTTTCCCAAGTTTTTATTTAAATGCTAGTTAGCTAACATACAGTGTAATATTGGTTTCAGGAGTAGAATTTAGTGATTCATCAGTTTCATGAAATGGAGCATTTTTGCATTTTTCAAACCCATAGGTGACACTCCTATGGGACTCTTCTATGTTCTACCTTAGAATTTTGGAAAGATATAGAACATGGTGGTAAAGACTGCAGGTCTTGGATTTGGCTAGATGAATCCCAGTCTTGCCATTTTCTATGTACGTGAATGTCAGTTTCCCTATCTGAAAAGTGGGGATAATGGTATCATATGATTGTTGAGGGATTAAATGAGTCGATGCACGGTAAGTTCCTACCACCGTGTCAGGTGCAGGTTCCAGCTTTTGAATTATGATTGAATTTAAATAAATGGGTGAGAAAAGATAGCTTCCCGGGTCAGTCACACTTTGCATCAGAATGGCTCCTTTGGTTGATAATTCACCAACTTAAATGGACATGCTTACTCAAAAGCTGTTTAAAGCATGCTCACTACTAATAAAAAAGGAAAAGGATGTTATTTACACAAATTGCCCAAGGATATTTTGAAAACAATAAGCAAACTGTTAAAAGCTTGCCATGGAAAAGATCACAGCTGTTACCAGCACATTTCCACTGTATCAGTAGTCAGTTGGGTACAGTCCTGGGAAGAGAGAGTGGAAAATGGAAACTCTGCCCAAAGTTCTGCGCCCATGGAGAGCAGGGAAGAAACCAGGACTGCTCCCGGAGTCCAGCAAAACCTGCCCTGAGTGGGCGGACAAGGCTTTAAACAACTTGGAAAGGCTCTTCAAAGAACAATTAAAAACAACCTCCCGTGGTGGGAGGTGAATCTGGCTGGGAAACTCCTGCTTTCTTTCCCCAGGGTAGAATTCCCAGGCTTCTGGATCCTGGTGGAGTGCCCTTGGCAGTGGACAGCGAAGTATGTTCCCTTTTCACTTTCCTGGGGCTCAGAGCGGTGGTTTTGAGTACACAGGGGTGAAGAACATCGGACTCTCTTAAGCTGAGAGAGATTTGCAGTCAGCAGGTGGGGGTTGGAGGTTTATGAAAATAACGAGGTGAAGTTCATTTTGTGGACAACTCTTGGCCATGGGTGTTATTTATTTCAAATTTAATACTGCCAAGCTCCTGTGGGCTTATTGAGACCAATTCACAAACAAACACACACTAAGTTGTGTCCTGGGGATAAATAATAAGTTTGTGTGACTTTGGGGTTGCATGTTAGAGGTAGGAGGGAAGCCACAGCTAAGGTCTTGGAGTAATAAATTGAAATTCCATGCTACACTCCTATTCGGGTAAAGGCTGCAGAAAAGTCCATGAACTATATATAAATTTTGAGGCACCGAATTAATGTCTTCAACATTTCTAAAAAGAATTACTATGGAGTGAAGGCAGTAAGTAATCCCAGAGTATCCAGCTTTCCTTAAGAGTATATGGAAAGATAAAATAAACACTTTGGAGACCTGACATGTTCTATAAAATGACTTTAATATGTACTTAATATATACTTCATTTGGTACATATTTCTAATAGTAGTGACCCAAAAATCATCATTTAGTCAATTATCTTGCAAGTATCTATTGAGATTCTACTATGTGCCAGAACGATATATGAGCCAAAATTCGAACTAATTTATGGTCAATATTTTTTGATGACTTGAGAGTTTCTCCTTTATAAGAAAGCTTTGACTTTTTGATGTAATGAGCATCAAGGGACATCCTTCCCAAATCAAAATAGATCCCTGTATAGCAATTCTATGTGCACACACTGTTATCTTTGTGTGTTCAAAGTGGTGGGAACTCACTGGATGAAAGGATGAGTAATTGTGAGAGGGGTATGTATAGCAGTCTTGTCTGAGCAGAGCAGTAAAAGGGAGGCTCTACATTCCCAAATTATACCTGAAACAGAGAGATGTTTATTTCCCACTGTGAGGTCAATCTCAATGAGATCTTGGGAAGAAAGGTCATCATCATCAGAAAGAATCATAGTGATTCCATGAGATCATTTAGCCTCCAAGTCCAGAGTGCCTTTTTGCAACACAACATGTAATAGGTAGGCAGAGACAGAATTGAAAGAGAAGAATGAGTGGAAAATAATGAAGGGAAAATTGTGGAGGGGGAGAGAATCCAGAACCAAAGAAGTGAGAGATGAAAAATGAGAGTGAAAAGAAAAAAAGTGAGAGAGAAAAGAAAAGTAGATACCATGGAAGGACAGAGAGCCCAGGACAGGACAGGAAGCCTAGGAGTGCTTGTAGCACCAGCTCATTTCCATGCTCCGTTCCATCCCTCACCCACAAGAGAGGTTCCCACCCAGAAAGAATGATCAGGAAATCTGGGTAAGATACAATCCCAAGATTTGATGTCAAGGTCAGTGAAAGATCACTCTATGAAATTGACTCTAGGTGGACAGCAATATTTATTAGATAATTTTGTTGTCTGTGGAGCAACCCAGAGCTGCTAATGGAATTAGCATGTTTCTCAGTTCAGTCAATAGAACTCTTCATTATATTGCAACCTGTTCAACACTGAGATAATAGTGATTTTTATAACTAAAACCAGTAATTGGACAGTTAAGAACTTCTTAGTGTGATTTATTAGTGTTTATCCATCCTAGTTCATGAGAAGAGGAACTCTATCTGACAAAAATAAATATTCCAGATACTACAGGGGTGAATTTGGTCTTGGGACAAGGATTTTCCTCCCTTCCCCCTCCTTACCTTATATATTAACTATATACAATTTTTTCTTGCCGTTACAAATTTGTGGTCTTCATCATGAGTTCAATGTTCCTTGATGATCTTTATCCTTGACCCTTCCAGTTCGTCACAAAATTTTATTGCTCTCACCATCCTCATTAAATTTATCACTCTTACTAATCCTGATCTTGAACTTCCTACCCATCCTCTCTGTTTAGGGACATCGTAATTCCTTAGCCCAGCATCAAAGGCTTCAGTCTTCAGTACCCATTTTGTTGGAATTCCCTGAGGCGGTTCAAACAACTCACTCTGAAACTCGCTAATTTGTTTTCTGGAGTATCACTTTCTATTTCTCCCCTTACCTCTCTGACTTTTCCATTTCCTCTAGGGGATGTTCCCCGCCTTCCCCTTCAGTGTCATCGTTTGCTAGAGCTCTGTCCCGGGCTCTGTTCCCTCAGCACACTCTCACTGGGAAACGCATCCTTTCCCCCTTATAACCTACTTACGTGCTCAGCACTCTCAAATGCAAACCTCCAAGCTGGGTTTCTTCTCCATCCTTGCATGCCAAGGTAAGTAAAATTCAACATATCTGAAAATAAACTGTTAAATTTCCTCCCAAATAAGCTTCAACTATCTTTCTTGGCTTGGGGAAGAATATGTCCATCCACCAAGTAATCCAAGGTCAAACTTGGGTTTCTTAGTCTCATTTCCTCCTTTTCTCTCCCACATTTAAAGCTTTACCTTCTTAACATTTCCCAAATCTGTCTACTTCACCCCATCATCATTTCTATGCCTAGTTCAGGTCCCTATCACCTTTTTATTTTGGAGAATTTGGATACTTTTTCAACAGGTTTTTTTTCTGCCTCTCTTCTTTCATACCAATAATTGATTATCCACACAGCAGCTAGAGCGATTGTTTTACATTTCAAATCTAACTAAATTATTTCTCTAACTTATAATCCATTATACACTTCTCATTACTTAATGGCTCTCAAATGCTCTTAGCACAATGTACAAGGCCTGATACAGCCCACCCTCTAGCCTGACCTTCAGCTTCTCTTCTTCCCACTGTGTAGGCTATGGTCCAGCTGTAGCCCACCAAAATAGTCGTGAACTAAACAGCTGGAGTAGAAGATCCTACAGAATGTTGTCATGTCTGAAAAGGTGGACTTCAATGGTTAAAAAAATTAGGCATGATATTTTCTCTGCCTCCATCAGCATATACTCTGACTTATAGATTTTGTTCAATTTTGTCATTGCTGGATGTTCTTTTCATAGCCTTCAATCTTATCTATACTAGCTGTTGAGGGCCCATGGGTTGATCTCACACCATATCTGATATTTGCTCCCACTGAGTAAAGAAGCCTTCTTCATGTTCTAACAAAAAAATGGAAACATTCAACATCCCATTGACAGGATCTGAGGATCTCTAGCAATGGCATATGTCATTAATTTCAGCCTTTAATAATCCAAGAAGTATGGAAAATTCCCACCTCCTACTCTTCTGCAGGATTTGCAACTCTGCCAAGTTGTGTAGCTCATCAGGATATTTACAAGCTAACTGTGGAGCTGTGGAAAAAAGAAATCTTTTTATCTTTAGTTAGAAGCTTTATAAGGAGCATTCAAATAAGGCAGTGTGGTGAGGGAGGCAAAACACTGGAATCCATTTCCAGCTTTTCCAGGAATAAGGGGTGTGATCATGGAGGAATACCTAAACCTCTCTAGGACTCAGTTTCCTCATTTGTTAAGCAAGAGTCTTGGCTGACCTCTAAAATTACTTCTAGCACTAAAAGAAAACAAAACAAACAAAAATTTTTAATAATTTTCTTTCAAATTCCTGCTCAAGCTGGTGAGTGTAGTATGTTTCCTTGACGTGGAGGAGAAACATAAATAGACTTTTGTCTTTTTCAAAACTAAGTGATCCTTCTTTGGGGTCTTCAGCCATACATTGCCTACAAATCAAGTTATGTCCATTTTTAAGTTGTTACTGAAAAATTGAGGGCATTTTCTTCCCCCTGACCAACTGATCCTATAGATAATACCCTTTCACAAACACTGACATGATGTACAGCCTAGAAAGAATTTCTTCTGTTTGTTTAAGAAGGAAAATCAGCTTTCATCTGGGTGAAAAATATCCTAGACCTTTTATTGTTCTGAAGTTAGTAGGGAAAGATGAATATTTAAGAAAGCTATAAGCAGTTAGTGGCTGGCCCTGATGAGAGAGGACTCAGTATCAGCATGAGAAGTGAAAAGACACAGAGTATGCATGAAACGTGACCTGACGGAGTGATTTTTCTACAGAAGGACTTACCATGCCACTTAACATGCTCAGCTCTTCAGCACTTCCCCAGATGAATACAGCATTCTTTCCCTTACTTTCAGGAATATAACAGATGTATAATGTTAGGACTAAAACCAGACAGAAACCACAGCTAGCATTACGGCCTCATCCAAGTTGGAAATCATGACATGCCATGCTCTGAGTGACTATATTTTCTGTCACCCAGAAACACAATTAAAGTATAAATAGTTAATGAAAATATATCTGGAAAAAATCCCAGACCTTTGGAAATTAATGCATATGACATAATATAGGGAATCATAATGTAAATTAGAAAATACTTAGAACAGAAATATTTTTAAAATTACATGTCAAAATTTGTGGGAAGAAACCAAAGCAGTAATAAAATTTAGTTTCAAAAGTATACTAGAATGAAAATTAATGAGTTCAATGGCCAATCCAAGAAGTTAGAAAAAATCCAAAAGAGTAAACACAAAGAAAAAAGAAACAGAAGAAACAAGAAAAACAGAAATCACCTAAAACACATTTAGTGTCTTAGAGAAAAACAAAAAAATCAATAGCTTATCCTTTGAAACACAAATAAAGTAAACAGGTTTTATACGAGACTGGCCAAGAAAAGAAAAAGGTAACAAAAGATAGGGCAGACCTGTAGATACAGCCTACATAGAAAATAATTTTTGAAAATTCTATCCATAATTTGTGCTACTAATCTATGTATTTTCATGAATGGACACTTTTCCATCAAACAAATAACTTACCAAAACTGACGCAAGAAAAAAACAATACATCTAAATAGTATATACGCCTCAACACACACACACACACACACACACACACACACACACACGCACACGCACACGCACACACACATATAAATGCCAAACACTGCCCAGACCACTTTACAGGTTCTACCAAACAGTCATGAATCGGTTCACCCCTGTCACATCAGACTATTCCAGGAACACTAACAAAGAGAAAGCCCTCTATACTTTATATGCACTCATGTAGAACTTGACCATTTAGTGTAATATGAGAAAGGGAAAATACTGATCTCCTTTGTCTTCATAAATGTAAACTTTCTTTCAAATTGAGTAAATGAAAACCTAGCAATACATTTATTTAAACACATTTCACTTCATTAACAGATTAAAAGACTAAAAGTTATATGACTATCTTAGTAGATACAGAAAAAAGGATAAAATTTAACAACTTTTGATTTGATAAATGTTAGCAAATTAGGAAAAAAAGTTCTGTGTCATCCTCACAAGGAGTGTCTTTAAAAAAAAAAACTATAACCAACATATAATTTAGGGAAATTTTAGAACCCCCCTTTAAATTACGGCAAATATGGAACACGAAAATGATACCCACTATCACCATTTTAAACTGGAGGTCTCATTCATCCAGCACAATAAGAAGAGAGGTTAAAAAGAAGAACGAAATACCTAGGAATAAATCTGGGTATCAGCAACAGTGTACAAGACCTTTTTAGAAGTAATTATAAAATTACCAAAAGATATTAAAGAAGCTCTTAGTATAGAGAGAGATAGATTGTGTTCAGAAATAAGAGGAATCAATATTAGAAATGATGTCAATTCTTTTCTAAGGCAGCCATAACATTATGCCAAGCATGGCCCATTATCTGATTCATTACATTAGAAACAACCAATGCCAAACATTTACTTTGTGTTTTTTTTTTTAATATAAAATAGTATTAACAAAAGCCACATTAAATTGTGCCAGTTTCTAAGTAGGTACTGGAAAATTGAAGGCACTTTTTCCTTCCCTCATCAGCTGACCTTGCTGTAATAGCATTTCACAAATATTGACCAGTACGAAAAGTTTAGGAAAAGTTTTCTTTGGGAGATTTTTATTAGTCCAGGAAGATTCTTGCTGGCCAATTGGATTATAAAGGTCCCATTGCTTCAGCTCACTCTCCTACTCTGATCTACGGAGTACTTGCTCCACCTCTGCTCCCAAAGTAAGGGAGAAGCTCATTTTGTTTTACCATATTTCATAGTCATGGAAGCTGAAGATCATTCACTTGCCTGTATGGGGCTGGTTTTCTACCTAGTGAGGAGCAGAGGACCTTCCAGGCAGGAATGGACTCTCTCATCCTCAACCACATTAGTGTTGAGAGCACTGTCCCATTCCTTTAGCTTCCTAAATAAAGCCATGGGTCAAGGTTAAAATGGCAGCAGGACTCCTGAGACAGCTGGTGGAATTGAGCTTTCCTCCTTGGCTCACAGATACCACTGAGAGTCTGTCCTCTTTGCTCAGAATTGGAATTTGACCCTTATTAACAGGTCCCTGAACAAGTGGGGTCCGTGGACTGTGGCAGCCACAGACATTTGAACCCAGGATCAAACAGTGGGGGAGAGCGTTGAGAGCATTTCATTCTGTCTTTCTCATTGAACCCTGTCTTCCACTTTTAAACATCTTTCCTTTCTCTCTTTTCCCTCCATTTCCCCCGACTTTCCTTCTCATTGTCATCTGTACATCTTCCCTGTCATTTCCACTGTTTCATTATTGTCTGTCTATCAATCCCCATTGGTCTCTCTCCTTCTTATCCCCACTTGCCCTCTTTCTATCCTCTGCTACCTCTCCCTTATCCTATTTCCTTCAATATCTGGGTGTGTCCTCATATTTCCATCAATTTCCCCAGGTTCTTTCCTCCTTGACCCTATTCCCGCCCCCTCTCCCTTTAGCATTCTTCTACAACATTTCTACTCATCATCTCACGGCAATATAGAGGCCATCATTCTAACAAGAAGAACTAGTTAGGCTCCCAATGCAACAGATGCACATTAATGAAACAAAAACATCATCCAGATGAAGGTCTGTGCTCCATGAACTTCCAAGCCTCCTCCTCTTTTGGCAAATGTATTTCTTTATTTTCTTTTTTGTGTAGGCAGATAATGTTTCAGATAATTCTCCAGGGATTCATTATCATGAATTAGCTCAATGCAGTTTTTACAGCTATGTTTTTTATTATTTTACAGTTAAATGTGGGTTAGCTAGGAATCCAGAAACTCACCAGAGCTCTACACCTAAGTTACCAATAAGACTATTTCACAAATAACTAGATACTCGTGTGTGCTTATGAAAATGGTGTTTATGTGTGCCTCAAGAAATTAAAGGCCAATGATTAGCCTGTATTTCAAAGGAAAACAATGTTCTGGCTGATCAGTTTGGAGAACCATTCATCTTTGTATCTTCAGTTATCTAACATAGCTATTGGTGTCTAAGAGAATCTCAGAGAGTGCTTGTGGAAACAAATATGAGTTTCCATCCAATGCATCCTCCTGGGATCCCTAAATACATAACTGAAAGGATCTCCTATGACTACATATTTCCACTCCTGTAACAAATAACAAAATTTGCACGTAAAAGATTAGCATGACTGAATTATTTCTTGGCATTTGAATAGCCATTTGTAATTGCAAGCCACTTGGTAGTTTTCACGAACTGGCTATTCATCATAAAAACTCTACGGAAAAAGAATTCTTACAAATTTACTGATGGAAAATCCAAGGGGGAAAAAGCACATGGATCCTCACGAGGGACATTTTTCCACATCATTTAAAGAAATACTAAGAACATAAAGGAAAATTATCTATTGTGACATTCTACAAACGTAGCTTTTCAAAGAAAGAACAGGAAGGAATGGTATGAAGAGGAAAACAAATAATGAAGAAACCCCAAGGGACCTCAGAAAGTCTCTGGATTTGCTCAGTTCACTTGTCTCCCCCACCCCCCCACCACAGGTTTCTCCCAGTTTCCCCGTGGATAACTAAAGACATAGACACTTCACAGCAGAGCTCAGGGCTGGATTGTCCTGTTGACATTGTTAGTACATGTTGAGAACAATAGCAAAGCAGAAGCACAAAACCTATTTTTTTAAATAATATTTCAAAAAGAATTTCAAAACAGACATCCCAAGAGTCAGAATTTGGGGGGATTATCCTTTCTGTTATATTATAGTTCAGGGATTTAAACAAATTCTGAATTATACATAGCAGGGGGCAAGGGAGCAGCTTTGAGTGACAAGTGGTAGAAACTCTAAAAGGCTAACCCAGCCAGGACCCAGTTATAAAGCTTGGCCACTGATTTGCCTTTAATATTTTTACTAAAATTTTTGTATTTGGGGCAGATAGATAGTCATACACCTGAGCAAAAATGAAGAGGCCATGTAGCCATAAAGAGAATAATCAAAACTGCCAAAATACTGATTTGACCTCACTATACATAATCTTTACAACACTATTAAGATACAAAGCACAGAGGGTGCCTGGGTGGCTCAGTGGGCTAAGCATCTGCCTTCAGCTCAGGTCATGATCCCAGGGTTCTGGAATCAAGTCCTACATCAGGATCCCTGCTCACTGGGGAGTCTGTTTCTTCCTCTCCTTTTGTCTGTTGTTCCCTCTGCTTGTGCTTGCTTTCACTCTCTCTCACATAAATACATTTTCCAAATATCTTAAAAAAAGAAAGTTAAAAAAAAAAAAGATATGATGCTTAGGTAATGTGAAATGCTGGAGGATTCCAAAAACAGTCTTGCACACAATTATGCCCAGGATCATTTTTTGCCCTTAGCTCTGTCTCTTGCACCCTGTCATCAGAGGGCTGAGACTGGAGATTTGGAGACCAGGACAGATCCTGGGTTTCTCCCTGGAACAGGATGGTCAGGAGGAGGAGAACAATACAGAGTCACAAAGAACAACTGGGCTCTGAGAGACCTCATTTTGAGTCTTGCCTCTTTAACTTTCGTAGCTCCACAATTTGGTCAGGTTTCTGAACTAGTTCCTGACTTTATAGAGACAATAATACCAAGCTCACAGAATGTGGCGAAGATCAAAGAAAGACCTAGAAAGCATGTGGAAGCTGACCTAGTAGAGTGAGTAGGTGTTCAATAAATGATAGTTGCTGCCACACAGCTTCTTATATGATTATATAATTATATGGTCCCTCAATAAGAAGTCAATTATTTATCCCACCAATATTTATTGTGCACTTACTAAGAGCTAAGCACTAAGGTGCTGAAATGGGCTATAGACTGTTCAAATGTAGGGGGAAAGGTAGTATTGAAACTGGAATTGAGGAAAACACTGGAAATGCTATAGAAAATTGTTCTCAGCTGCTTTACAGAGGAAGCCAGATATCCCTGCTTCTGTAGAACGATTATCAAAAATCAGAGCCTCTGTAAAGTTGAGGAACCCAACACCAGGCAAAGTTAAAACAGGTTTTCATTTCATGCATAGTTTCCTTATTTGAACTCCTCCTCTCATTGGTGCTCTGGCTCTAGTCATTTAGATGCTAAAGCCAGGCCCCTACCAAGGTTGTACAGATCTTAGCTCCAAACCAAATGGACTGGATAACGAAGGGAAAGCAGAGAAATTCCTGCCCCTTCCCTACGACAGAGAAAAGTCTACAAGGTTTTTTCTCCCCTCCCTCCTCTGTCCCCATTATGAGACAGTTCTACTCTGAAGAGAACAATCTAGTTGAAATCAAGAAGTACATACCTACCTTGATCTGTTAGGATTTTTTTTAAGTTTATAACCCAATGCCACAAGAAAAAATAGACTCTGTCACCTATGATAATCTTAACATGTGAATCTATTTCACTACTTTCTCCATAATTCCCTTAGCCAACAGCAGAGGGAATGAGATTTGCTGGCCTTCTCATGTAAGGAAACTGAAGGCTCTAATTACTTCTGTGCAGTAGACAGAGTAGCCCCAAAAGATGGTTCTAGTCCTCGGAACCTGTGTATATGTGACCTTAAACAGGGCAAAAAGTGATTTTGTAGATGTGATTAAGTTCAGGATTTTGAGATGGGGAGATTATCCTGGCCTATGCAGGTAAGCCCAATCTAATCACACCAGTTCTTTACAAACAGAGAAACTTTCTCAGCTGTGATCAGAGAAAGACACGTGATACTGGATGCAGGGGTCAGAGAGATGAGACACTGGGTTTGAAGAAGGAGGAGTCAAGGAACGTGTGGGCCTCCAGGAGCCAGAAAAGGTGAAGAAACTGATTTTCTCTTAGAGCTTCTGGAAGAAATATAATATGTTGATGCCTTGATTTTACCCCAGTGAGACCTGTGTTGGAATTTGGTGTTACAGAACTATAAAGTAATAATCCATATTGTTGTAAGCTAATAAATTTGTGATAAGTTATTACAGCATCAATAGAAAATTAAGGGACAGAGGGGGACAAGAAGTGAGAACTCCAGGCAAATTGGGAGGAGGAAGAAGGGTCAAGGCAGAGCAGTGAGAAGGTTGCTTTCGTTAATCCCTCTCCTTGATCCAAAGACTGCGCAGCATGATCTCCATGGTGGTGGACTGTGGACGGAAACAGAGCTGGCTATTGAACTAGAATAGGTCATTGTACACATGCTTACTCCCTTCCGAAGAACTTGGTTCTCCATTCTGCGGCCTTTCTTCTGCAAAGATCCCTGTCCTTACTGTTTATCACTGTTGCTGTTTTTAATTTTCCTAGAGCTTCTCATAAGGTGTCACCATTCTGCTTCTTTTCTAGATTACTTGTGTAATCATGTATTTCATATTTGAATATACGCTTCCTTATTCCACATTAGACTGCAAGCTCCAAGAACAGAAGGACTACAGGTATCCATTCATCATGCTATTTGCCTTGTTCATTCATCGCCGAGTGAATGGGGGCATTTCCATGTCTTCTGAGGCTGTCATCCCTCCAGGCCTCTACTGTCCTCTTAGGCCATTCCAAGGAAGTTAGTTATAAATAAAGAAGGACGTTTGTCCTTCACTACTTCATGGTCGAGGAATGGCTTTGTTTACAGCCGCTACATCATTTATTAAAGTTCATTTTGTCCTTTGGGGTTAACCTTAATTTTCAGATCCGTAAACCATTGAGTACTAACTTTTAACGTGATCATGGAACAATTTTAAGAACGAAGAGACTAAAATAGTCACCATACAGCAGCACGAAAATATCTGCTTTCATTCAGTGAATCAACTTGACACATAGAGGCCTTGAAAATTATAAGGAAATTGATGTAAGGGGAGCTCAAAGCGAAAAGACTGAACCAGCCAAGGGTCATATATAAAAAGACTAGGTGGAGCTAGAACAAAGCATCCAGGAGTCATGATTTTCAGTTTAGAAGTTTGGGGGTTTTTTCCCCTTGTTTTCCTTAAAAACCATCTTTCCCCAGCAGGCCCATCTGAAAGTGGGTGAGGCCCAGACAAATCCAGGCTATTGGCCCTTTTCAACACTTCTCTCCCATTCCTCCAAAAAATGTGTTTATACTGGTGAAACCAGGTGACTGATGAACCTCAGTTCTTATAAGCACCAACCGGCCTGGATGCAGAGGTAGGAAGGAGCCTCCGTTCATTCACTCCCTCCCTCAGCCAACCCGGGGCCTGTGCCATCAGGCCCTCCCAGCCTTGCCCTAGAGACCCGTGTTCAGCCTTTTAAAAGATGCCCAAGACAGACCCACCCACAGGAATTATGTTTATTTATTGCTCTGTTCTTCACCATCCCTTCGCCCCATTTCCTGCCTATCTTCTTGTTGGTGTCTCATGTCTGCCCTAAGACTAGTGTTCTGGTACTTCTCCTACTTCAGCTCTTGGCTCTTCTCTGTTCTAATGTTCAGAAACCCCTTCTGGCCTTGCTGTGCTACTCCACCTCTGCTTCCCAGATGGGGCTGATAATCATCCCGGGCTTCTCAGCCAAGGACCAGCCTGCTCCAAGTTTCGGTCTTATTAACTTAGCATGTGACAGGCTCCCTTGTGCTGGGGACATCTCTCTGTTTCATTATTTTTCTCTGTTTCCCCCCCCCACCACTTCCTCTGATAATCAGTGGGTGAGGTTCTTATGATAGAATTCTCTTTTCTTTCCTTTTAAAAATGTTTTCTCCTTGGGGCCCCTGGGTAGCTCAGTGGGTTAAGCCTCTGCCTTTGGCTGAGGTCTTGATCTCAGGGTCCTGGGACCGAGCCCCGCATCGGGCTCTCTGCTCAACGGGGAGCCTGCTTCCCCCCATCTCTGCCTGCCTCTCTGGCTACTTGTGATCTCTCTCTCTCTGTCAAATAAATAAATAAAATCTTTAAAAAATATATAATAAAAATAAATAAATAAATAAAAATGTTCTCTCCTTATAGACAGATAGTAGAATGGTGGTCATCAGGGACTAGGAGCAGGGGGAAAGAAGGAGCTGTCGTTTAACAGGTGTAAAGTTTCATATTTGCAAGAAGGAAAAAAAATTCTAGAGATCTGTTTTGCAACAATGTGAATATACTTAACACTACTAAATGGTGCACTTTAAAAATGCTTAGATTGGGGGCGCCTGGCTGGGTCAGTCAGAAGATCATGCAAGTTGTGATCGTGGGGCCGTGAATTTGAGCCCCATGTTGGGTGGACAGATTACTAAAGATAAATAAATAAATAAATAAGATTAAAATGGTAAATTTTATGTTATTTTTTAACCACAATTTTTTTTTTTTTAAATAAGGAAGTTTAAAACACATTTTTTTCTCCTGAGCTCTGTCCTTTATGGTTTTGGGTATTGAATTAGGTACCAAATTTAATCAAATGTTAATTCATCTGAATTCTTTTATAAATAGAATCTAGTAGTGGATCTATCTTGGGTTTGCCCAAATCATTATTTCTTATTTCACAGACCTGATCCCCGTAATATGGAAGTATACATACAATGAATAATAGTAATAGTTGGGCACCAACTGTTTGCTAAGCACTGGCAGAAATAAAGATGTATTGCACACAAGCCATTACTTACTAAAGTTTATATACCTAAACAATGATAATAAAGCTGCTGTTTATTGGGTTATGCTGTACCAGAAACTATTCTATGTGGTTTTTTGTTTTGTTTTGTTTTTAGATTTTATGTATTTATTTGACAGAGAAGGAGAGAGAGCACAAGCAGGGGGAGTGAGTGGCAGGCCAAGGGGGAGAGAGAAGCAGACTCCCTAAAGAGCAGGGAGCCTGATGTGGGACTCAATCCCAGGATCCTGGGATCATGACCTGAGCCAAAGGCAGGTGCTTAACTGAGCCACCCAGGAGCCCCTGCTATGTCTTTTATATACTTTACCTCTTTTATCCTTTTAACAACCTAATGAAGTAGGTAATTTTGTCTGGTTCTACAGTCTTTTAGCAGACTTGACACATAACCACTCAGAAAGCGAAAATAGAATTAAGATCTACTAACAATGGAATTAGTATGTATTTATGTTCGTGTGCCAAGCAGAGTGCCAAAGAATCTTCAACGTGACATTTTCTCTCCATTTTACAGATAAGAAAATTGAAGGTCAACCATGTCAAGAGAATTGCCAAAGGCCACTTAGCTAATAAGACACAGATTTATCTGAAACCAGCATTTGGCTGATTCCCAAGGTTGTGTGAATTTTATCATCACACCCCCATGGTCTTCCTATGTAACAGTAAAGCAAGTTAGAATTTGATTGAATGTGCTAGGAACTCTATATGAATTAAGACAGGCAAGGGGAAAAATAGAGATTTACCTCTAGCTGGAGTTGGTAAGGTGAGAAAAGTAACCTAAGAAGGAAGAACAACATAAACAAGGAAGCAGAAGGAGGAAGGCAGGGTTTGTATATGGTAAACAAGCAGTAGGGTTGGTTGGAATCTTCTAGGCAAGAAATAGAACACTGGAGATCAGATCAGAGAGCCACACAAAGACCTGGGCCTCCAGAACCCAGATGTCCATCTAAGGGGTATGACTTTCATTACCCAAGGGGGATAGAACCATAAAGATTTTTTCAGCAGAGAAATTATAGGACCAAGAGCTGTGCTTCGGGTGTATGAGGTGAACTTAGGAAAGTTCAGGAGAATAAAAAACAAAACTAAACTCAGTGTCTCTCTCCTTAATTCTCTTTTCATGTTAACATTGGCCTTGACACTGTGAACATTTCCCCAACTTGTTGAAATTAAGGATTCAAGAGTGTATTTGCCTAAAGTTGCTTGTTTTTAAGTGAATTAAACATGATTTTCTTCAACCTTTTCCCTTAAAAGTCTGTAGGTTTAAAAGATAATTTGAAGTTCATTTTCCAGGGAGGAATCCAATTTGGCTTTTGTTGTTTCTGGTCAGATATTATATGATTTTATTTTTTTATTGCAAGCCTTTGGAATCGTTCACAGATGTTGCTGCTAAAATAGATTCTCCTGGAACTGTTTGGCTTGAGAGAATCTTTGTTACCATGGATTAAGTTAATAGGAGATCTTGTTTAAAATTCAAGGTTATGCTCAAATTTAGGAAATAATAGTATTTTTTAAAATTTATATAAGGCTGTCATGGAGACAAGTGACATTTGGAACCTTAACTGTAGCTCCACATCATTGTACTTATGGTTGAGTTACTTTGTGTTCAAATAAAGACCATCTCCCCCAAGGAGAAAGAGAGATCAACCAGGCTAATGTTTTTATAAATTAAAAAACTCATGCTTCTAGTTGGTCTGTTGTACTGGAAAAATACAGATTTTAGAAGAATATCTATGGCTTAAATTTTATAGAGAGATATACTAAAGCTTAAACAGACCATCCACTATCAGAAATAACAAAATATGATCAAATTTAAATATCAACTAAGTTTCATCTGAGCTCTGCACAAATGGACAGTGCATGTGTGCAGCCCCCGAAATCGCTTCCTCAGTCTTCCTTTCTTTTGCTCTTCCCTTCAATGAGCTCAGCTATTGCCAGTAAGTTTATATTTTCATTGTCACCTGCATATGAGGGATTTGCATGTCTGAGTCTCCAATTCTGACCTATCTCTCGAGACCCAGACCTACGATATTCTATTATGTGTCTCCCCATCAGGCGCCTAACACTCCATATGTCCAAACCATATTTACCATCTTACCAACAATATTGTTGCTCCTGCATCTGGTAACCAAGGTAGGACCTCTATAACAGCATTTGCCGGATTGTTTTCCAGGAACACTAATCCCCAAAAAGCTAAAGTTAAAAAGGAGATTTATGGTCAATTAAGTTCTATAAATTCTACATACTCTAGCATACATTCTTAGATATACTCAGTGAAAGTTAAATGTCTGAAGGATCTTAGTTTTACTTCAGTAGAAAATAGGTTTATTTTGTTTTATCTCAGAATTTTATTTGATGTTGGACCCCTTTCATGCCTAACATCTATTAACATTCTGAAAAACTAGTTTTTACAAAAGATTCTCTGAGAACAGCCAACTGTAGATCATTTTTGACTCCTCCTATCCCTTAATCACTACTAAAATCCATCATTTTCTTGCATAGTTATACCTTAGGCTATATCTAGAGCCAGAATCTTCCTAAATCTCCTTCCTGACATCATCACTTACCAATTGTGAGATCGGGGCAAGTTATTTATTCTCTTTGCTCAGTTTCTAAGTTTTAAAATGGTTGACTCTTCTTAAATTAAAGGATTATAAGGATTAAATTAATACATGCGCTGCACAAAGAATATGGAACATAGCAAATGCTCAAAAATGCTCACTTTTTATTTTTTATTTTTTTAAGATTTTATTTATTTATTTGACAGAGACAGACACAGCGAGAGAGGGAACACAAGCGGGGGTAGTGGGAGAGGGAGAAGCAGGCTTCCCATTTAGCAGGGAGCCCGATGCCGGGCTTGATCCTGGGACCCTGGGATCATGACCTGATCTGAAGGCAGTCCCTTAATGACTGAGCCAACTAGGGGCCCAAATGCTCACTTTTTAAAAAAATTTTATTTATATTTTTAGTACTCTCTGTATCTAATGTAGGTCATGAATTCAGGACCCCAGGATCAAGAGTCCTATGCTCTTCCAACTGAGCCAGCCAGATGCCCTTAGCAAATGCCCCTTTTATTATTATTATTGTTAACTATAAAATGTCCCAGATATTTGCGGTTTTCCATTGCCTTTGACACTTCAGTAGTTTGGGTACTCATCATTTCTTTCCTGGGCATACAATTATAATAGCAATTTACACTTAATTTGATTCTTTATAAATTATGTTGATATTTTCAGGTACATTACCCAATTAACTTAATAAATACTTCTGTTTACAAACCCTCTACCTTGCAATTCCTTTACCACACTGCCACTTAATTCTTTTTAAAGCACAAATCTATTGATGCCATTCTCATGCCCAAGGACATTTAATGATCTCCTGATATCTAAGTAATAAAGGAAAGTAACAGAGCTACTCATCAAAGTGCACACACCCCTGACTTCACACTCGCCATAACAGAATTTTATAATCTAGCCACAGTGCACCACTCCCCAAGT
Organism: Mustela nigripes; assembly: GCF_022355385.1. NCBI lineage: Eukaryota > Metazoa > Chordata > Mammalia > Carnivora > Mustelidae > Mustela > Mustela nigripes. Next base: position 51,450,605 of record NC_081571.1, read on the forward strand.
TTAAAACATACAATGGGCTTTCAGATCACTTGGCTTGGCTGATACAGTTTTTTGTTTTACTGTGAATACCCTTCTTTCCTTCTTTTACCTATTAACAATCCTACTCATTCTTTAAGGTGCACCTCAAGTTGTGTTCCATTTTACACTATAAATTGTACAAAGACTACCTTCCACATTAAACTGTGAGCTCCATGAGAGGTGATGTCTGATTCATTCTTTTGTACTTTACAAGTCAAACACAATGACTTACCTGCAGTAGGTGTTCATATAGATTATCTATTGACTAAATTTCCCTACATAGAGGGATTCTTACTACTCATTAGTGTATACCACACCTTAAACAAATATCACACTTCAAAAAGTCAACTGGCTGGTAAGTCTCTCCTTGCCGGAAAGTTTCTATTCTTTATGAAAGAACTCACAGTAGGATTCCTCCAATAGGGAAGTGAGCCAGTATGCTTAAATAAAAACACTATCACACGGAACTTCTGTAAAACCCGCCTACAACACGCACCTGTATCCACCAACCACCCCAGGATTATGACTTCTTGGGATAATACCATGTTTTTGTTGGGATTCTCTGGGAATAAATATAAGGCCAATTAATATACTGGCTCTATAATAATAATAGCGTATCTTCTTTTTTTTCCGATGGAGACTTCCTGGTTGGCTCTCAGAGAGGTGATCTAATCTATAGTCTCCCTCGCTAATCTAAGTTCACTTTCAGGTCAGATGTACCCAGCTTGTTTCTGATTCAGTGACCTCATCTCCTTCAAGAGAACTATTCTTCTTTCAAAGGCTGCTGTTGGAAAATCGCACTGGATGCTTACCTACAATGGAGGAGCATTTTCCACGTCTGAAGCACACTCTTCCCCGCTGTGCATTGCTCTCCACATCTCCTTCCCAGGCTGTTGGTTGGTCTTAGAAATACTGGCTAGAAGTGGGAAGAGTGACACTTCTATAACCTCCCATTCTCCTACAAGAGTACTTAATTAATCTGTTTCCCAATGAAGTTTAAATGCTTATGCTAGAAAAGCATATTTTCAATTTTTCCCCTTACTCTATCACTGCCAGATGACTCGTGTCAAGTTTAAGTCGGAGACATCTCTGTAGCACGAAGAAGTTTGGGGCCAGTGTCATGTGTCACATTCTTTTTGTTCATCCTCATATTTACTGATTCACACCTATTACATACAATGTAATGCTCTGCACCTCTTAGCCATTACTGCTTCCCATGACTTGGATTGTTTGAGTCCATTTTCTCGGTTAATGATAAGCTATTATCTACGCCTGTTACACCTCTGCCAAGAGTTTTTACCCAGAAATTACTTTATAGTTATTATCTAATCTTTATAAAACCATGGAGGAAGTTCTCCCATCTAACAGACGGTAAATGATTAAGGAGAAGATAATGAAAGAACCTGCTCAAGGTGACATGGTAATTTAGTGACGGAATAATACTGAGTGTTCCCAATGTTCACTTTCTACAGTTTAAGCTGCAAACCTATTATCTGAGTTTGAGTTTATTTACAGTTGCCTCACTTTTCTTCAAAATCATTGAATAACAAAGTAACTTGACCTTGAGAGATGCATATGAATGTACAGAATAGCATTAAAAGTGCTCCATACAGAGTAATGGCATGATTCTATTATTGTTCAACTCTGGCTAGTATTCACTTATTTTTTAAAACATTTGTTTTGTAATAAAAGCAATTATGACCACAGGTATAATTAAGTACAGAAAACTATTAAGATTTTCCCTGGAAATTATGTAAATTACCAAAATAATATTGAAGGGTGTATTTAACCTTTTATTAAATTAAAAAACATAATGTTCTTTCCTAGAATATGTTTGTATTCATTTATTCATTGATACACTACCTGTTATTAACAATTATAATTTATTGTTGAGTAGCAACTGGGTGGAAAAATGAGAAAAATCCTTAATCTGAAAGGTATTTTCACAATTCTGATAGCTTTTTTTTTCTAAAGATTTTATTTATTTATTTGACAAAATAAAAGATTTTATTTATTTATTTATTTGACTTGAGAAATCACAAGTAGGCAGAGCAGCACGCAGAGTGAGAGGGAGAAGCAGGCTCCTCACTGAGCAAAGAGCCCAATGTGGGGCTTAATTCCCAGACCCTGAGATCTTGACCTAACCTGAAGGCAGAGACTTAACCTACTGAGCCACTAAGGCACCCCCTGATAGCTATTAATTATCTCAATAACTTTGTGTGGAAGTAGAAAGTGCATTATTAGTAAGAAACTAAGTGTTTTCACTTTTTTTTTCCCCAAGTTTCATTTCATCGGGTTAAACGTATTCCGTTTTTTCTAGAGGGTTAAAGAGCCTAAACTCATCTAACATTTTATAGTTAATAGGAAATCAATTCTATCCCATTTTGCAAGTATTCATAAAGTTTGAATACTGGAGTGTAAGTCAACCAAAATATAAGTCCCACAGTAGAATGTAACCTACATGAACAAAGTTAATTGTCCCCATTGGACTCTCAGTTATTTAAAGAAGTGCCTAATATAAAAGGTGCTCAATTAATATTTGTTGTATAAATAAGTAATGCCCTAAGGAGTGAGAGAGGGATAGAAAGATGGATATGCTGTCTACTTTAGGGTGTCTGAAGAGCATTTGGAGAGGATTCTACTCTTGATAATTAAAAGCAAACCAATTTTCAAAATAAATATTTCATTTTACTTTTTTTCAAATCAACAAAATTTTGTATGTATGCAATTCTTATAAACAATGTGTGTATGAATTTATTTTGAAGACACTCATATAAAATATTCATGGTGAAGTTAGGAAATTTTTAAGTCTTTTCAGGTACATTCCCACACTCTGTAAATTGTGTTACTCCAGTGTTTCCCATCCACTGTAGCAGGCTGCCTCAGTGTAAGTGCTCAGATTTGAGGGGCAAAGTAGATTTAAAAAGAAAAATCCTTCTGTGAGAAAATGGGCTTGAAGGTCAGTCATTGTCAGGAAAGGTAGAGTCCTTGTAAATTATTTCAGGTCCTTCTGCACACTATACCAACAGATGCGCCCAGCTGATCTTACGACAGAGTATGTGGCGATTTTTGCCCACCAGTGACCTTTTCTCTTCTTTGTCCTGTGTCCAGAGACAGGCTACATTCCCAGGCTTCCTTGCAGGTAGGTGTGACCGTGTGGCTAAATTCTAGCCCATGGATGACCTGAAGTGCTGTGTGTCATTTCCAGACCATGTTAAACAATGTCCCACAGATGCTCCTTTCTTCTTACAGATTTCTGGGATGAAGGACACGTTCGAGATGACCTTGTGAGCTACACGGCAGAGCAACTGCCACACTGAATCCCTGAATGACTGCATGGAGCATATAGCCACTTATTTTCTAAGATGGCCACGATCAGTTTCTTCCCTACCCACATGTACGCAGAGTTCCCCAATAAGAGATAGAGCCACCTCCTCGAATTCTGTGTGATCTGGGCTAATTTAATTGGCTTGACCACTTAACAGAATGAAATGTCATTGTGAGATTGCCTTGCAGCTTCTGTGAAGGCTTCTTGGAACTCAGTCACTGTTAGGAAGCCTAAAGAGCCCTGTGGAGAGGTCCCTTGGAACTACCTTTAACTTGCCAGCCATATGTGTAAATTATTCTATACTCTAGCCCCAGCTGAACTGCCCCAGCTGATATCATGTAAAGCAGAGAACTGACCAGCAGATCTCAAATTCTGAATTCACAAAATTGTTAAATATAATAAAAATGAGTACTGCTTTAAGCTGCTAAATTTTGACATAATTTATTACATGTCAATAAAAAGCCGAAACACTGTCTTACCTCTACCCAAATACCACACTGGAATGTATATATATAAACAATAAGCTTCTAATTCTTTCATCTCTATTTAGCTATAATTAACAAATAAAATTATATACATTTTGTGTATACAACTTAATATAATATACATTGTGAAATGATTACCACTATCATCAACTAACACACTGTTAATTTCATTGTTGCCTTTTATGTGTTGGTGAGAACATTTAAGATATACTCTTTCAGCAAATTTCAAGTATAAAACACACTATCAATAACTATAATCATGATGCTATACATTAGATTCTCAGAAGTTATTTATCTTATATGCAAAAGTTTGTATTCCTTGACCAACACCTCCCCTCTTCCCCCACTCTCCAGCCCCTGGGAACCACTACTCTGGTTTCTGGTTCTATAGCTTGACTTTTTTCGATGCCACATGTAAGTAATACCATACAGACAAATACACGGTATTTGTCTTTCTGTGTCAGGCTTATTTCACTTAGCATAATATCCTTCAGGATCACCCATGTTTTTTTGTTTGTTTGTTTTTAAGATTTTATTTATTCAACCGAGAGAAATCACAAGTAGGCAGAGAGGCAGGCAAATAGAGAGAGGAGGAAGCAGGCTCTCCACCAAGGAGAGAGCCCGATGTGGGGCTCGATCCCAGGACCCTTTAACCCTATGAGCCACCCAGGTGCCCCCACCCATGTTTTTCTAAATAGCAAGATCTCCTTCTTTTTTATGGCTGAATATTATTTCATTGTATGTATATGTAACAACTTCTTTATCCATTCATCAACAGACACTTAGTTTGTTTCCATTCTTGGTTATTGTGAATAATGCTGTTGTGAATATAGAACAACAGATAATCTCTTCTAAATATCGATTTCATTTCCTTTGGGTATATACTCAGAAGTGGGATTGCAGAATCATATGGTAGTTCTATTTTTAATTTTTTGAGGAAGCTCCATATTGTTTTCCATAATGGCTCTATCAATGTACATTTCCACCAACAATGTACAAAGCTTTCCTTTTCTTCATATTCTCACCAGTTTATATTTTGTCTTTTTGCTAATAGCCATCCTAACAGGTGTGAGGTGATATCTGTGGTTTTAATTCACATTTCCCTGATGATTAGTGATACTTAGCACCTTCTGTATACCTGCTGGCCATTTGTATATCTTTGAAAAAAAAGCAAACAAATGTCTTTTCAGATCCTTTACACATTTTTAATAATTGGGTTATCTGCTTTTTGGCTATTGAGTTACATAAATTCCTCAGGTATGCTGGATATTAACCCCTTATTGGATACATAGTTGACCAATGTTTTCTCTCATTGCATAGGCTGCCTTTTCATTGTGTTGTTTTCTTTGCTGTGCAAAAGCTTTTTAGTTTGATGTAGCCCCAATTGTTTATTTTTGCTTTCGCTACCTGTGCTTTCAGTACCACATCCAAAAAATCACTGCCAGGACCAACATCAAGGAGCTTTTTTTTTCTATATTTTCTTCCATGAGTTTTGTGATTTCAGTCTTACATTTAAGTCTTGAATCCATTTTGAGTTCATTTTTTTGCATGTGGTGTATAATAAGCATCCAATTCTGTTCTCTTACATGTGGATATCCAATTTCCCCCACACCATTTATTGAGGAAACTGTCCTTTCCCACTTGTGTATTTTTGGCACCCTGGTTGAGATCAATTGATACTATGTGCTTGGGTTTATTTCTGGACTATCTGTTCTGTTCCACTGGTCTGTGTGTCTGTTTTTATGCCAGTACCATCTTGTTTTGATTACTGTAGCTTCATGACTAGTTTGTAATCAGGAAGTGTGATATCTCCAGCTTTGTTCTTCCTTCTCAAGATTACTTTAGCTAATTAGGATCTTTTGTAGCTCTTATTATTTTGAACCTACATGTTTAGGTTGGCTTAATTGTCACTACAGGAGGAGGGAGAGGTATTCCTTCCTTTTGTAGTACATATATTGTAAAAAAGAAAAGTAGAGAGCACTAGAAGAAGCAGAGCAAAAGTCAACTTGTCCCAATCTCCCCTCTCTTGATTGAAGTTTAGGAGTAAGGAAAAAAGCAGTTGAAATACAATGAGGAAAACAGCCAGGAAAGAAGGGCTTCTGATAAGCTTCCTATTTACAGTTCGTGGAAGAAATACTATTGCAGGTTGTCTTTGCAATCTTGGGACACAGCACAGTATGGGTGCAGGGACAGAGCTTGCACAAGATGACCTCAAGTCACAAATGGTATATACAGAACTCCAAAGATCCTGTTTGTCCTCGGGATCTTTGGAGTGGGGGTTTGGTGCAGTTATCTGAGAGTTGAAATGGATAGCTTTGGTTGGATTTGCCTTTGTGGTGGCAAACTGGTGCCAAAGCCAACATCTAGAGAGCTGACAGGGACAGCTTGGAGTTACAACCATATCATAAAAGAGGTAAAGGGAGCCATGCTTTTGGAGAGTACGGCCAAGCCTTATCAAACTGAGAGACCAGTCCACAAGTTATGCAAGTAACAGACCTCAACTGCAGACACTCCCAGACCAGTCCAGGCACAGCCCAGAGCAACTGAGGACCTGCGTCTCCCCTACCACCATGAGGTCACTTGAACCATATTTCCTTCTGTATCTGAAAACCATCCTTGAAAGAAGCAGAGGAGAGTTCAGAAAAAAAGAGTCTATGAATTTTATCTGAATGAGACTGAGAGTTTATCTGATGACATTGTTTAAATTATTGTGTCAGAAAATAGTGACTTGGTCTATCATATTTCATTACCTAGTGCTGGGGAAACTTACGAAGGAAATCAGATCAGTTGTGGGAAAATATAGAAAGCACACTTTCTCTATACATTGGAGTGCATTTTGAGCACATGTGTGACCCTGTTGGATATATATCATCATTTCTGTTTTCTAGATAAGCAAACTACATCATCAAAGTCAGAACAATATCCATGACACGGCAGACACTAAACCTCTTTTAAAGCTCAGCCCAGTGCTTTTTTTTGTAGACTCTGCTGCCTCTCGTCCTCATAGTCCATATTTCTTTTCCTGCTTGTGCCTTAGACCTCAGATAGAAACCTTAGACTTAATTTTGGAATCTGATTATAACCATGATGGGGAGGGTGGAGAGAGAAAGAGTACATGGTGTTTTGAGGGACTTACAACACAACAAATACACACACACATGCACACACGCACCTGCAATTGAAGAGTAAATATTTCCTATGTATTACACATATACATACTGATAGAGGCAAATGTCACAGTGTACATGTGTGTATGGTCTCAGAGTTGTACCATTGAATGTAATGAATTTATTTTGCATACCTATCCTGTGGAACTATGGATACCTGGCGATTTTGCTTAGGCTCTGGGTACTTGCTGTTCCTGTGCCTTATGGAGGAATGTTTGAAGAGAAATGTGGTTTGTTTGCCAAATACTCTAGATAGCTGAGGTCCACCACTTCTAGGAGGAAGTGAAGAGTTCTACGTTATCTTGCCCTTGAAGGTATATTCTTGGGAAGTATAAAAGCTCACCCTAAGCTGAAAAACAGGGAATCTAAAATCTGCCTCTGAGAATCATAAATGATTATTAAAAAGCTGTTAAATGTGTGATGTCTTGGGGCTCCACATTGATTTGCTTCCCCAAGCAACTTTGTAAGACTGTGGACATTCTTTGTAAGAATTATTTGGTCCCAGTGGGCTGAATGGAGTAAGGATGGCTCTCTTTGTATGGTGATGTCATACTCCCAGAGGGTTCTGGCAGTTCTTGGTATATGAGGAAGTGAGAAACAGTGACAACCCTAGCTTACAGGAGATTTAGCTAAAGAGAAATACTATTATCAACCATTACTCAAAGAAACCCACTCAAAGGGAAGGAGCTGCCATGGGAGCTCTAAGTGGGAGCCAATGGGAGTGACTGAGGAGCATCACAATAAGAAGTTCACGAGAGAGGACTTCTTCCCTGCAGCTTTCTTTTAGGATAAGTTTATCCCAAGAAAAAAGGAAGGCAATCTACATTTTCTATTTATCATCCTAGGGTGCTAAAAGTAAATTTTCTTGTTAAAAAATTAGTGGAGAGCGCCTGGGTGGCTCAGTGGGTTAAGGGTCTGCCTTTGACTTGGGTCATGATCCCAGGGTCCTGGGATCGAGTCCCGCATTGGGCTCTCTGCTCAACAGGGATCCTGCTTCCCTCTCTCTCTCTCTCTCTGTCTGCCTCTCTGCCTACTTTTGATCTCTCTCTGTCAAATAAACAAATAAAATCTTTTTTAAAAATTAGTGGGGTTGGAACCTCAAAAATTCCAAGTTACAGCTTAAGTCAACACAGAGATCTGCTCACAGCTTCTCAGCCTTGAGAAAAGACTCAGGAAAGAGGACTGTGTTCATAGAAGGGGCTAAGTGGTAAGCCATTGCTCTTGTAACCTTGTATGAAAATCAACAGAACTTCAGTTAATAGTCCTTTTCTTCTCCATTTGAAGTACAACCCTGCAAAACTGTTGAGTTTGCAGGGCTTATTGCTGGCACCTGTGAAAGGATTTTTAAAAAATATAGCTCCCAAAACAAAGCAGAAGAGCAGTAGTCTCCCTAATCTTTTAAGAAGCCCCCAAAATAATCATGGAAAAAAGACTGGTGTATACTGCTCAAATAAGATGTTGGGTCTTATTTAATTTCTAATGTTTAAATAGATATGAAATTTGTCTGCTAGAAGTACTCTCTGTGTCTCTGATCTTTGTTCTTTGTTATAATCACAACTCTTCAATTACACTGGATCTATACCTCTAATATATCCATTTTTCAATACTTGACCTTCATACATTTTAAACATTAAGTTAGTCACGCTCCCAAATTCATTTTTCAGATATATGTTTTTCAAATGTTAATTTCATTATAATCATCTAAGAAAATGATGGTTTCCAGCTAAGTATGGTAATATTATTGCCACTTGATGGTCAGTCTAACCTCTTGGCCAGTCTCACATAATCTTTTTTTTTTTTAATTTAATATCTTTTGACCCAATAGATTAGTTTTAGGATGACAAGTTGACTTAAAAGGAAATTTAGAGACAAGAGCAATGTTCTTTCTGGAGAGCCTTAATCAGAGAGTAAGCAAAGAATCAGAATCAGATCTGGAAGGTTTCTTTATTTCTATTTTAAAATCTCCTAAGTAAAATAAATCCTTATGTCCATCTGTCTTAATAAAGAGACTGGAAACAGGAGCTCTTTTGGACTATGATGCTAGGATTTGAGTGGTTGGAGACTATGATGATTTTGGCTCTTAAGCTCCAGGGATAGTAACCTTCATAGTCTGTAACCTACAGCAAATATTCTTGGGTAGGATTCTTTTTAAAAGCAAATAAAAACAATTCAGACATTTTTCATGCAAGTTCCCTCTTACTTTTCTCTTTGTATCAATGAGTTACATGCAGAATGGAAGTGTACTTGATCCAACCAAATGACTCCTACTGGTTTTTTACTTCTCAGTATTCAAGGGATAAATTGAAAGTGTTGCTCATCTATTCTGGTTACATAAGGTAACAAGACTATATAATATGGTTGTAAGATAGAGAAGGCAGGTTAGAACTAAACAATAAAAAGACATTTTAGAATTCATTGGAAACAGAAGAACGTCTGGCCCAGATAGGAAATGTAGATGGAAAATAGAGGGAGACTATAAGCAACAGAGGGGACGGATTTCGGTTTTCCTTCGCCCTGACAGCTTTAGAGGTGTGGAGAGAAGACAGGTAGAAAGTAGACAACATAAGTAAGAACAACTGTGCAACCCAGGCTTTCCTAAAAGACAGGAACTGAAGCTATCCTGGGACTTGACCGGTTGGGAAGGAGAAAGGGCCAACACCAGTCAAGAGAAGAGAGTTGACAGAAAAGACCTTAAGGAAGATCTTAGAGACTTCGAGACTGACGCAGATGCAGTTTGGTCTTGGGAAACTGGCAGGCTGAACACAGAAGTAAATGTATCCTGAGGTCATGTACATGTTTGAGAAAACTAAACAAAGCATCTTAGAGCAGTGAATACATTTTGCAGACTAAGGTTTCTCAGGAATTCTCAGTATCTATAGCTAATCTACTCATGTCATGAGTCTATGTACAGCAAAAAGGGATGAATAACAAATAGTCAACACAGTGAAATGCAAAGTAAACATTTCTTCAAAACATTTTATTAATTCCCTACTACTTACTTATTCTAACCACTTGGGACTCAGAAAAATCTGTTCCTTCATTTAATTTATGTTCTTATGGGATAAGGCAGGTGACTAACCCAAATAAGTAAAATATATATAATATGTAAGTTGGTGATAAACGCTTTAAGAAAAGCAAAGCAATCAAAAAAGTTCTCAGGAATAAGGTCATATTTGAGCTCAAATGAAGGAGGTAAGGGAGGAAAGCATGGGGATAAATGGGCGAAAAATAGTCCAGGCAGACATAAGAATAAGCATAAGAGCTTGGAGGTAGGGGAATGCTTGACAAATGAAATCAAAGGAGACTAGATGAGAGAAATGTAGAAGAATTGAGGTTAAAAAGGTGATGAGGAATCTTGTTATGACAGGTATTGTAGGTCTTCAGTATCAGTTATGTATTTTTACATAGCAAACTACCCCAAGACTAGAGTAAACAAGAGTAACATTTATTTTGCATGCAAATGTGCAATTCAAGAGGGGTTTATGAAAATCGTTAATCTTTGCTCCACATGGCATCAAACAGTGCTGCTCAATCAGGTGCGGGGGGCATCGAGTCAGTGACATCAAATGACAGTTTGGTCACATGACTGGCAAATTGGTGCTGACCGGGAGCAGTCAGAACTATGGGCCTTATGCCTTATTTCTTCTCTTCGTGATCTCTCCATAGGTGTTTTGGGTTTCCTCACAGAATGCTGGCTGCATTCCAAGTATGAGCCTTACAAGAGAATAAGGAAGAGATGCATGGCCTTGATATGACCTAGTCTTAAAGTCACAGAGTATCACTGCTGATGTGCTTCTTGGTCAGGTCAGCCTTAAATGTTTGTACAGTTCCAGTGGGAAGGGTCATAGACTTCACTTCCTGGTGGGGGAATGACAAGGCTCTGTAAAAGCATGTGGATGAAAAGATATATTATGTGATCGTCTTTGGAAAATACAATCTGTTGAACCACAGTAATAGCTTTGGAATTATTCTGAGAGAAAGGAGTGACCATTGTCACTGAGGAGTGATTGACGTTTTCAACAGGTCATGCAGTCTTCTGTGTTGAAAGTAGGTGACAGCGAGCAAGAGCTCAAAGAGGGTCAATAATGATGAGGTCGTTGTTGTAATAGGGTGAGAGTAAAGGTGGCTTGGACTAGAGTTGTGGCAGTAGAGATGGTAAGAAGTAGGGAGATTGCGCATACTAGAAAGGTTGAGCCAACACGTGTGAGAAAGAGAAGAGTCAAGAATGGTCCCAAAGAGGATATCCCTTCTTGCTAAAAATGACTGGCTTTTATCAGACAAACTCTCCCCTAGATAACAATTAGACAATTGAATAAAATGTACACACACACACACACACACACAGCCAAAAACATTTGTTCGAAGGCAGCAGAAAACTCCCAATGCGGACAGTTAGGACTTGAGAATTGAAGATACCAAAGGGAAAGAAAACACATGAAGGGGAGCCCAACACTTCATGCTACTTTGTCCTTTGGGTCATGTGCTGGTTTATAACTGGGGCATGTCTAAGAACTGAGAAGGTGAGCAGAAATGTGATGCCAACTGGCAAAGAAACATCAAGGTGCTAGAGAGACAAAAATTGGAGTTCAAAGCTATGAAGGCAGCCAAGAGTAGAGGGAAAAGACCTCAGACAGCAGAAAAGTGCAAAAAGACACCAAAAAAGGTGAGGTAAGCATTTGGTGTCACTTTCTTTTTTAGGAAGAAGGCTTCCTAGAAGCTGAGCAGCACCATTGTGATGGTGTTAAATTTTCTAAAACTGTAAGAACTCCCCAGCCACTGATTCAAGAAGCAATACAACCTCGATCAGAGAAACATAAAGGGACTACGCTGAGTCACAGCATGGTAAAACTACTGATGTCCAAAATCCAACCAAACATGATAGAGGTAACCAGAGAAAAAAAGAAACGTAAGCTATAAAGAAGCTACATTAAAACAATAGCGTGATGTCTGATTTTTTAATGGGAGTGAAAGCTAGAAAATGATAGAATACCATCTTTGCTGAAACAAAGGACAGGTTTCTAGAACAGCATTTCTATGTCAAAAATATACCTATTTTATAAATTTTAAATTAATTTTAGAATTGCCTTCCAATCAAGTTGTATTTATTTACATCCCTACAAATGATACATGAATGCTTGCTTTGTTGCATTCACCAGCACAGGTAATGATCACTTTCTGATCTTTGTGAATTTAGAAAACAAAATACTATTTGTCATCTCAGTTTCTATTTTTTGACCAATATGGGTGGTGATTCTTTTTATACTATATTTGGTTTCTCTACTCAATGTTTCCTACATTTAGAAAATCTTAGATGCTCACAGTTTTATTACTTACCCACTGATTATTCATTGGCACAAGGAAAGCTCTTCACTGTGTTGTTACCTTTATTTTGTATCTGATGTCTTTCCTAAACTCGGTTACCAGATCTAGTAATTTTCAGTGAATTCTCCTGAGTTTTCCAGGTAGTGAATTTACACTCTGTAATTGATACTTTTGTATAACAAGAGATATACTTACTACTTTTGCTTGGTTTTTTCCTCAGGTACGCCTCCAGAATAATACTGGAAAATAGTAAACATTAAATGTATTGTATTTTTATGTAACAAAATAAACAAATTATGTAAACAAAATAGTAAACATTATGATATTGTAAGTTTCTTTTTTTTTCACCATACAAATAATCATGTTGGCTTTGATTTGTGATAAATATGATTTGTCATTATATAAACACCCTTCTCTTTCTAGTTTACTGAGAGGTCATTTTTAAGACTTTAATTTCATGAAAGGCATTTTTAACATTTATTGTAACAAATTTATTTCTTTATTAGTCTTTTTTTGTTCTATCAATATGGTTAATTATATTAATATATTTCCTAATGTTGCCCTATCACTATATTCCTAAAGTACTATATTTTTACGCTATGTTGAATTTTCATTTCTGATTTTTTTACCCTATAATCTTTTTCTGCTATCTAAAGTTTTGGTAGCAGATTATGCCAGCCACATGTAATGAATGAACAACAATGTCCATACTTTTATGTACTCTGTAATAGCTTCATTGGCATATTCTAAAACAATTTTCCAACAGTTTATCATAAGACCCATGGGGAGGCTCAAGAAAGGAAGCAGTTTTCTGACAATTTTGTTGATTTCCTTTGTGGTTACCTCTTCCTTTGTTTTTGTTTTAACTTCTCTCTGTTGATTTTTTTTTTAACTTATACATTTCCTGGAAAATTATATATTTCATCATTTTTTCAAATAGATTAGCAAGGAATTGTGGATAGTGTCTTTGTGTAAGTTTTAATTTCCTATGGCTCTATAGTTATATGAACTATAATTATAGTTCATAGTTATAGTTATATGTTGTATATTTACAAATTTTTCTGTTTATCTTGATTCTAACAGCCAGATTTTTTCTATATTTTTTACTGGAGCTGATCTTAGATTTTTTTGCAAATCTAATTTTTTCTAGTTTCTAATATGTTATTTTCACTTTTATAGTTATGAACTCTTTTCTCCTGCTTACTTTTGGATTTATTTTTTTCCTATATTTTTAGCTTCTTGGGTTGAAGCTTTAATTTATATAATTTTTTTCATTCTTATTTATCAAATAAGGTATGTAAATTTCTGAATATTTATATCTTGGCTGTGCATTATAAGTATCCATCCTTTGTATATGAGTTGATACACAAACAAGAACTTTAAATGTCAGTTTTTGAGAAATGTACCCAAAAGCCTATATTCAAAGGATGTGAATATGAAAGAAAGTTTGAACAATTTGAGAGTACAGTGAAATTTCTTTTAGCTGTAACAACTAACAAACCATCCAGTTGGATTTGTGTCTTGTTTTCTGGTTGTTGTTGTTGTTTTTTTAGATTTTATTTATTTATTTGACAGAGAGAGATCACAAGTAGGCAGAGAGGCAGGCAGAGAGAGAGGAGGAAGCAGGCTCCCTGCTGAGCAGAGAGTCCGATGCGGGACTCGATCCCAGGACCCTGAGATCATGACCTGAGCCGAAGGCAGCGGCTTAACCCACTGAGCCACCCAGGCACCCCTTGTTTGCTGTTTTTAAAGGCAAATTGTATTGGGGTGGCAATATTACATAAGATATATATTCAATTTTTTAAAAAATCTTCAAGGGGACTACTTGGGTCAATGACTGTTGATTCCAAATCCTCACACTGTTTCAGTTCTTTATAATGATCCACTGGGTCTAGAAGGATATCCTGAGGCATTGCAAGATTACCATCAGGAATTACATTATTTTTATTATATTAGTCTTAGGAAATGTCATGAGTACTTTTCTAGAAGGATTGGAGTAATATTTACAAGGATTTTGACAAAAAGAAGTTTCCATTTAATTCTTGATTACTTACAGAATACTTCATTGTCTGAGCAGTTAAATGAAACACGATTTTATAGTCTTTCTTTTATGCTTACACTACTGAGCACATTCCATACTGGTTAGTATTCTACCACTTTGGGTATATTATCTTATTTACTCTTCATAACAACATAATGAAAAAGGCAGTGATGGGGCAACTGAGGCACGTAGTGGTTCAGTCATACAGCCAGGAAATGGCAAAGAAAGACTCAAATCCAAACTGTCTGCCCCCAGAGCCCATGTTCTTAATTTTTTACAATACTACCTACCAATGGGTTGGAAAATGTGAGGCCACAAAAATCACAAGGGAAATTCCTGTGTAAATTTACCACTGGCTGGGATGACCCAACATTATGGCTGAGTAACTTTTTAAAAAACTTTTCTACCACTCTGGGTGACAGAGTGTCTCTTCCAGTGCAGGGACACAATCCTGTAAAGAAGGTGACACTTCTATTACCATTTCAGGGAGGAATTATGCCCATTAAATCATTAGCACAAACATCTAGACCGTTTCTGTTTTGTCTTCCAAGTCATGTACGAATTTTCCCATTCAAAGGAATCTAGTTTAAAGAAGCCCTTGCCTCAGTATGATACCACACCCAAGAGAAGTATGTACTTTTATTTGTTTGTGGCATCAGTGTTGGGAACCAGGTGCAATGTCCCTAGCAGATCACAAGATATGCCCTCAACACAGGCCACCCTCAAAGGAGGTTTTCTTTGACTTCCATAGGTTCTTTCCAACTTGGCATGGGATGGGAACTTTGGGTTTGCTTCTGGAGAATCCTTTGTTTTTAAAAAGCTAATATCCATTTCCTCATTTTTCTTGGCAAAAAATAAAACAACACTAATCGTATTAACACTTGGTGCTAACAATGAGAACCCAGAGATAGATTAAAAGTGGCCATTAATTAGGCTACTCCACTGGATAGCTGAATTCCAGAAGACTCAGAAAATTCACATAAAAACACCAATCAGTACAAAGTCTCAAACTTTTCCATTTTCCTATATTTATCATGATTTTACCATCCTTCAGTAACAATTGGGTAAAACATGATGATCTTATTCTGACTTTTATTCGGGATGACTTGTGATGTATTTGCCACAGCACAAGGCTTCCTTTGCAGGGACCAAATGCATGAAACTTTACCATGCTTTCTACCTTGCCCGCCAAGTGCTCAGGACTTTCTCTTAGTTCTTGTACTTGCATAGTCATGCAATGTCTTCTCTAAAAAGGAAAAATAAAGGAGCTTGAATAAAACAAACAGTTGATATTGATCTAAGCTCACTACAAAGGAAAGTAATTAAAGGACGGATCATTATTTCTCTGATGCAATTTTTAATCGCCCCCACAATAAATTCTGTACCTTGATTATCCCGCAGCATTCAGAGATCTGTGCTATTGTGTTCCAGGTTTCATACAATGTAGTTCAATTGAATGACCTCATGAATGTGATCAAGGCAAGTTTATTCGGTTCTTGTTTTAGTAAGTACTGTCTTACTCATCAGCTGGCTTTTTTTTTTTTTTTAAAGACCCTGGATAAATAACTTCAATAATGAGAGTTTACAGAAATGTAGCTGTGTCAACAAGAAATGAGTTTCCATTGACTGTTAGTGTAATTATGTCTCATATTTACTACACTGAATTCAAATGAGAGGGAACAAAGTCTTTAAATTTAGGCTGTCTGTATCTTCAGTAAATTTCCAACATTCTATAATGCAATAAAAAGGAATAGTTTAAGTTCTCGCTGAAAGGAAATTAATTTTGTTCCAATATAATGAGATCTTGGAGAATATTTCTCATGTAAGAAAAATCGAATAGAAATATGTATAAATTGTTGTTTTCATTGCATTGATTTTCTGTTTATTGCCTTCTCCTCTAAATATTGAGCCACTCATAATTTTTGAATAACAGCATCAGATATTATAACACAGCATTTTACATTTAGCATGGTTTCATATTTCATTCCTTCACTTTAAAGCCTTTTCTTTCTATTTTTCCCATTAAATTATTTCATTCCGTGTCTAAACATAGTCATGTTCTGTCACTTACTGTCTCTTGGATATGTTTCGCCTCTTCAATTAGATGACAATCCCCTTGCAAAAAGGGAGGCATGCCTTTCCCTCTTTGTTTCTTTACCTTGCAGACCAGTACCCTGAATAGTGGATAAGCAAGAAATAATTAATGATTATGATTTGGAATTTGCTCAATGAAAATTATCAAAAGTCAGAATGAGAAGATAATTAATGTAAGTCATGTAAATTCTATTAGTACAAAGATCAGTTTTTATGAAAGATGCATGATATACCAGGCACTAGATATACATTCTGTATTTGAGCCCTGAGGTAATTATTTATTCGTTCCACTTTTCAGTATGGAAATGGAGATTCAGTGAGGCAAAGTTCAGAGACTTGATCAGAGCCGAACAGTCCAGTTGCGGCAGAGCCAGGTTTTATGTCTGGCTGACTCCTGAGAAGGACCTTTTTCCTCTGTGCCATAATATCTTTCATGAAAACATTAAAATATAAACCTCTGTCCAAAATTAGATCCCTCATTTGGTCTGCAAGAAGTGAATAATGCTTCTTGCTGCCAAAAGTAGTGATTTTTTCTCTTCTTCCATTGAAGGTGAAAAATTAGCTATGTACTATAGACTATTTCCTTCAAACGTAAATAAAAATGAAAGCTAAATTAAGAGACTGATGTGGGGGGCGCCTGGGTGGCTCAGTGGGTTAAGCCGCTGCCTTCGGCTCAGGTCATGATCTCAGGGTCCTGGGATCGAGTCCCGCATCAGGCTCTCTGCTCAGCGGGGACCCTCCTTCCTCCTCTCTCTCTCTCTGCCTGCCTCTCCGACTACTTGTGATTTCTCTCTGTCAAATAAATAAATAAAATCTTAAAAAAAAAAAAAAAAAGAGACCGATGTGGTTTCATAACTATCTCTTGAACTCAGAAATGAAAGGATATGCCTTAATGATAATAATAGTAATATCAACAATAAGTTGTTGTATATATCTGAAATCATAACTTCAAAGTGCTTTTGCATATATTTTATAATTTAATAATAATTCTATAATGGCTTGCCTTATAAGATGGAATATTACTAAACTATATTTTATAGATAAAAAAATTTAGATTAAGCAACTTGACCCAGGTCCCAAGCAACAGATGGCCCCTAATGTTTTGAATCTGAGTTTAGTGCTTCCATCATACAAAAGATATAGAAGAGATAGACCAGAAAGTACTGAAGAGCGTCTTTAACCTGTAATAACAGGGTAGATAGAATAAAGCCCTGATTAAGAAAAAGCTAACAAAAATTCAACAGACTGCAAAATTAAATATATTCAAAATTAAATATATTCAAAACATGAATTTCATAAGCTTGCTGCTTGTAAAAGCCAACAGAGAGAAGATGGGCTTACCCACATTCTAATTTGCTTTTATCATCAACATGATAACATGATTGGCTGAAAAGAGGCATCACACTTCAGAAGGGTTAACTAAAGCCTGAGACTGGTTAAGGGATAAAAAGAGTGAATGTAATTACTCTCAATGAGCTTGGATCTCATTACCCATGCAGATTATATCCCAGATACAAAATGAGCTCTTGTTGGTGAGGTGTGGTAGACAAGAGAGGTGCTGAACGGCTGTGTGTATGTACATACCCGATCTTTAAAGAGATGAAGAAAACAGATCTTGCAAACCACGTGCCATAAACTGAGCTATTGATTCTAGACATAAGTCTAGAAAGGATTAATAAAGAAGAGCTTAGAAATCCTCAAAGATGCCCTAGTCACAGAGTGGGATCAATTACATTATGTATTAGTTTGCCAGGCTGTCCTAATCAAGCACCCTATGCTGGGTGACTTTAAAAAAATAGATTTTCTCACAATTCCGGAGACAAGAAATCTGAGATCAAGGTGTTGGCATGGTTAGTTTCTTTTGAGAGCTTTCTCCTCAGCTTCTAGGTGGCCCATCTTCTTTTGTCTTCATGTGGTCTCTCCTCTGAACCGGTGTTCAACTTCCCTCTTCCTATAATGATTACAGTCACACTGGGCTAGGGCCCAGCTTAATGACCTCATTTTAACTTAATTACTGCTTCAAAGATCCTATCTCCAAATACAGTCACATTCTAAGGCACTGAGGGTTAGGACTTCAACAAATGAATTCTGGGGGATACAATTCGGCCCATAACAGATTAAGTCAGATTTTTCTTTCATTCTTAATAACAATACACCTGGAAAGAGGAAAACTAATACAATGGTTCCTCACCAAGATGTAGGCGTGGTATGTTAAAATCAACCGGAATTTTCCCAATATTTTCTCTGTCTTGATCACCCACATAAAGATTCTGATTATTCATTATTCTCTCCCTGCTCCAGGAGAGAGCTACCATTATACATTTTTTTAAAAGGTTTTATTTATTTATTTGACAGAGAGAGATCACAAGTAGGCAGAGAGGCTGGCAGAGAGCGGAGGGGGGAAGCAGGCTCCCCACAGAGCAGAGAACCTGATGCAGGGCTCGATCCCAGGACCCTGAGATCACGATCTGAGCTGAAGGCAGAGGCCCAACCCACTGAGCCACCCAGGTGCCCCCCATCATACATTTTTGAAGAGCTAACATTTATTGGACACTTGCTATTGTCAAGTACTATTATGTGTTTAATGTGTATTATTTTATCTAATCCTCATGAAAATCTTATGAGAAAATTCGATAAGATATTAATATTATCCTCATTTTATAGACAAGAAATCTGAGGCACAGAGAGGTTAAGTGATTTGCACAAGGTCTCAAAGCTAGTAAATTGAAAAGACAGGATTCAAAACCAACATATCTGGCTCCGAATCCAAAGCTCTTAACCACTACACTTTCTCTCGCAACATAGTATGTCTGAAGCTCAGCAAGGCACTTCTCATAATGTCCCATGAACACAATGATAGAATAGAAACTGAATTATAAATTAGAAAACAATTAAGTACATCTATACATTTTGGATGACTCTTCCTAAAGAACGTTAGCTCATGGACTGATTATCACATGGAAACACGGTTTCCACTTCTCATGCCAAGGGACTCTTTCCCTGGTCCTGTTCTACTCTATATTTAAATCAGTGATTTGCATAAGAACATAAACAAACAAGATTATCAAATGAACACATGAGATTGAACTGGGAAAGATGGAAAATATTTGTATTTCAGGATTAGGATTTGTATTTCAGCTTTATGTGGGAAACAACTGTGAGGAATATACAAAGGTGAACATTTCTTTTAGGACTGAGGCCAGTGGAATGGGGATCACTTAGCCTGTGGGTTTTCAGGGATGTTACAAAGAGAGGCCTCATGGTCTGTCTTGATGTCATCTTCCAGTCCTCTTGGTAGAAAGGTCATGAAAGACATGAGGACATGAAATCAGAAGAGGTATAAAAGAACTGACTTAGTAAGCCCCAATATAGGCATAGAAGGATAAGACCCACTTAACACCAAAACTTGTGAACCAAAAATCTTAACTCTAAGACTTCAGAAGCTTGGAAATTTTCTCATTTAAAAAAAAAAAAATCTTGTTTATTTCTTTTTAGTCCTTAGCAGGAAAATTCCCAAACCCTTGAAATCTCAAAGGATCTACACAATGGCCTATGAAAAGAGCAAGTTAAGAAGTGCTAAGGATATGGTTGGTTGCTCCTCAAATTCTGGGGCAGAGGTGATGGGAAGATCCCAGGGAGCAAAGTGACTGGTTACAAAGGCCAAGTGTCTAAGGTCTGTTTGCGGGCAAGAAAGAAAGGCCCATGAACTAGCTAGGGCAGGGAAGGGGGCATGTAGGATATAAAAACCGAAAATCCTGACAGGACCTATAATAACTGGAATTATTTAGCAAATGGACAGGAGTATTTTTAAGGCAATTTGTTCCCTGCAGAAACGAATAAAATTGTAAAGGGGTTTGTGTTGATGATAAGCGTGGTTGTAGATTTTATAATGAATCTACTGATTTTATTATCAATAGATTTATTATCAATTTTTATCATTGAGACATGAAAATTAAATATTGATGGGTTAATTACTTCAAAAGATAGTCCAAATCTAGAAATTATGCCTTAGACTATACATTAATGAAAACCTACTATATATTTGTATGTTTACAATATACAAAGTGTCTTTGCAGACTTTACATCTAATATTAAATTATCTCCTTTAATTATTCACTAGTCCAGTCACTCCAACCCCAGCTTCTAATTTCCACTACTCTCCTGAATTGTTTCTAATTAGTGACCTCCTAACTTTTTACATAAAATCAATTCTTTTTCATCCTGTCTCATGAAACTCAAAACTCTTTCCTGTTCTGCCTTCCATGACAGCACACAGTTCCAATTATATCCCTCTCTCTCTGTGTCCATTCCTTCTGGATCTTCTATTTCGATTGCAGGTTCTTCTTGCATCTGACAAAGTTAGGGTTCCTTGGGGTTTTGTCCTGTTTATTTCTCAAGCTTCAACTGCTGCTTGGACAATCACATCTAAATCCAAAGACTAGGTACTGATGTTTCCCAAATATCTCCAGCTGAGTCACTGTCACTGACCTTCAAACCTGTTTTTCCTACTGTATACTGAACGTCTTCACTTGGACATCCCAGAGGATTTTCAGATCTCACAGCCTAAAATGGAATGAATCATCCAGTCTTCTAATTTCCTCTTCACTCCTCATTCAGTGTTTCCAATATTATTAGATTACGACATTGTTTCTCAACTGCCAAGCCATTAACCTGGAGATCGTTCTGGACTTTCCTTATTTCATACTCATAATTGGTCTCCAAGTGCTGTTGTTTCCTAATCATCTTGAACTTGTTCCTTTTGCTTTAACTCTGATATTTACCATCTCTTGCTGGACAAATGGAAAAACTCCCTGCTCCAGTCCTAGATTTCATTAGTCCAACTTCCACATCCCAGCCTGAGATCTTTCAAAAACATGAAACTTATGGAGCCTTTGTGCTTCTATACTTGCTCACCCCTGCCTTCAGGTCAACAAACAAACTTCACACTTTGGCATGGAATACATTCTGGCACATTTCTGCATCCGTGCCTCACTACACCCTTCCTTCTTAGGCACTACATGTGTAAGTCACATTATGCATTCAATAGTTCTCAATCACACCATCCTCTACCACACCTCCGTGACATGTTATTCCCTCCATCTTGACCATTTTTTCTCATTCTTTCTTTTACTCAACTCAGACATCACTTCCTTTCTGACTCTTTCCTAGCTGTCCCTCTCCCCTGAAGAATTAAGAATGCCTTCCATGTTCCTTTGCCACCCTATACAAAGCTCTATATTTGCACTATTCTGTATTTTCACAGCCCATGGATGCATCTATCTCCTTGAAAGACATAAGCTCCTTAAGCAGATACCACATACCAATTTTCTTTGTGCCCTGGCAACTAATATAGTGTCAGACTTACAGCAGATTGCAAATATCTGTTTAATGAACAAAGCATCTTCTTCCTAGAAAGAAATTAGCAAAAAAAAAAAAAAATCATAGGAGAAACTTATAAAGAAGTGATTGGTTTCCATCACAGAGCATTTGAGTATTAAAGCAATTCATGGAGCTCTGATAGGCATGCCTCATTTTCCCGAGATTAGTGACCTCCAAAAGTTGTCGCACTGCTCTTGCCTTCTGCTACTGCCAGAACTCCAGGGAGAAAGACAGAAATGAGGCTGGGGAGGCTCTCTGATGACTTGTAGCACAATATTCAGTGCCCTTGAGTGACCTCCTGGATACCCCCAAATTCCACCTTCATAGGCTTTACCAAAAGATAACAAAGAAGAAATTTGATAAATTTAGAATAATGAGGTAGAAGGGCACTTTGGAGAGGCCCAACTTGAGCAAACAGGCAGCAGAAGTTAAGCTCTCTAAGAAAGAAAGGGAGCATTATGCCCCATGGCTTCCAGTGGCGAGTGGAGCTGCTCAGAAGACAGTTCAAGACACCAAGTCACAGACCCAGCCATGTACCAGAAGGGAGACACTGCGACCTGTGAACAGGCAGGGTAAGACATTCAGAGACAGAATGTGGCATATCTCACCTGGAAGTGGGTAATTTGTGACCCGAAAGAAAATTGCCAAGCAGACAATGCAATGCAGGCTGAATGCCGGCAAGACCAACAAGTAGTCTGTTTCATGGTCACGGTCAGCGTTCATGGACAAACAGCCTCCTAAAAACTTGGGGCTTGTGGAACAAATCCAACCCACAGCCTACTTTGAACAGCCTGTGAACTTAAATGATTTTTACATTTAAAAAATAGTGAACTATGGAAAGAACCAAGATGCCCTTCAACGGACGAATGGATAAGGAAGATGTGGTCCATATACACTATGGAGTATTATGCCTCCATCAGAAAGGATGAATACCCAACTTTTGTAGCAATATGGACGGGCCTGGAAGAGATTATGCTGAGTGAAATAAGTCAAGCAGAGAGAGTCAGTTATCATATGGTTTCACTTATTTGTGGAGCATAACAAATAGCATGGAGGACATGGGGAGTTAGAGAGGAGAAGGGAGTTGGGGTAAATTGGAAGGGGAGGTGAACCATGAGAGACTATGGACTCTGGAAAACAATCTGAGGGGTTTGAAGTGGCGGGGGAGTGGGAGGTTGGGGTACCAGGTCGTGGGTATTATAGAGGGCACGGATTGCATGGAGCACTGGGAGTGGTGAAAAAATAATGAATACTGTTATGCTGAAAATAAATAAATTTAATTTAAAAAAAGTTGCCTTGATTTATATCTTTTGAATAAATGGAATATAGTAAAAAAAAAAAAAAAATAGTGAACAAGGGGCGCCTGGGTGGCTCAGTCGTGGAGCAGCTGCCTTTGGCTTGGAACATGATCCCAGGGTCCTGAGATCGAGCCCCGCATTGGGCTCCCTACTCAGCGGGAAGCCTGCTTCTCCCTCTCCCACTCCCCCTACTTGTGTTTCCTCTCTTGCTGTTCTCTCTCTGTCAAATAAATAAATAAAATCTTTTAAAAAATAGTGAACAAATAACAGAGAACAGTATGCAACAGAGATCATATGGCTACAGAGACAAACATTTCCTATCTGGCCCTTTACAGAAAAACTTTCCTGTCCCTGTATAGATGCCTCTGTACAGCTAAGCCTCCTTACTTCCAGAACAGTTTATAAAACGGCACCCATTGGGATGAAATTTTTGAAAGTTACACTCTCACTAAGTTATTATAACCAGCTTGGATTTCTTTGTGTTAAAGGTTAAGAAGTAGACCTTATTGTCTTGCCTAAATGGATGATTTCCATTTGGAGAGAGCCTCTATGCTCTGGTCAGGGGAAAAACACAGGACAGGAAGTTAGGAGATCTGGTTCAAGTGACAACATCATTACTGGTTGCAGATCTTAGGCCGCTCACTTAACATCACAGAATTCTAATTTCCTAATCTGCAAAATGGGGATAACACCTGCCTTATTGCCCCTTGTATGGTGTGAGGATACAGTGAAATAACAGATGTAGCAGGCTTTGCAAACTTGAAAGGGAGCTACAAATAGAGGTATTATTATAGATGTGACATCATCGACACTTAATTATGGCTACTTGGGGGAAGATGAAAGACAGATAAATTAAGTTGTTAGTTATTAGTGGAAATTCTACTCATTTATTCTTTTATCTCCTTCTCATTAAGTCTTTAACAAAATTAACAAGTGTCAAGGCCTATTGAGTCGAAAATTTTTATTCCTTAGTTCAATAAGTTAGTGTATCTGTTGATTGTGTATTATGCGCTCAGTACCTTTGGGAGGAGGGAAACTAGAACTACAGGAGGAAAAGAATGCAAGAAACCTAGAGAATTAAAAACCAAGTCAAATTAAGCAAGCAAACAAATAAAAACACCCACTTTTACTATCAAAACCCATCCCTTTAAAGCTGGTTAAAATTGTTCACATTCAGGGAACTCAAGGTTAATAGGGCTGGCAGTGCCATGAACTCAAATACAGTTTAACTTCTTTCTCTATATCAGAGAAAATGCTATTTTTTTCTTGGGCCCCATTCTTTTTCCTTTTCTTAAGTACGCAGAAAGACTATATTTTTCAGCATCCCTCACAGTTAGGTTGGGACACGCAACTAATTCTGGCCAACAAACTCAGGCCTAAGTGATACGAGCCACTCTCTGGCCAGAGGATAAAAGAACAGTAGATTTTCCAGCAGTCTCTTTTTCCTTGCCCTGGAAAGCTTCTTAAAGTTCCATATCAAGATGGCAGAGACATAAAATAGAAGCAGCCTCAATCCCTGAGTTATTATTTGAAGGTGAGACATCCTGGTGATCTAGAAGCTTCTCCTTTGTATGAAGAATTGGTTTATTTCTTTGTTTTTACCATAAGCCACTGAGACAATATTTGTTTGTTAATGCAGACTTACCTAGCCTATTCTAACTAAGGCATTTTCCTCCAAGCTAGATATCATAGTCAACACACAATTCTATATTAAAGACAAACAAAAACTCTTCTGAACTTCTGGGGAAAATGGCAGAATAGGAGAATCCTTGGCTCACCTTGTCCCAACGATATACCTAGATAACACCCACATCAGCATAAATAATCCAGAAAATGACCTGGATACTGGCAAAACAGACTCTCCACAGCTAAATGTAAAGAAGAGACCACACTGAGGAGGGTAGAAAGCGCAGAGACACAGCTGGGAACTAAAAGGACCCGCAGGACCATCCACAGAAGAGAGGGAAACTATGGATTCGAAGAGAGGAAGGAACAAACCCTCATACCCGTCACCCCAGGCACAGGGAACCACACTGGGAAGATGAGTCCCCATAACATTTGACTTAGAAAGCCAAAGAGGCCTGGCTTTGTGAGTTCTACCAGCAGTGGGGCTTAGCACCTGGAACGTTAAAAACCAGCAGGCTTTCGGAGAGCCAGAAGGGCAAGAAAATGAGCCCCTTCCCTCAAGGAGACAGTACAACAAACAGCTCCAAAGAGAGAGCACAGAAGCCACAGTTTGAAAAATGCCTAGGGTATACAGAAAGGAGATTTGCTTACTATCTCCCAGAGCATGTGCTGGAGGAGCAGGGATCTTGGGAGACTCTCCAACAACAAAGGAGCTGGCAGGGGCCACTTCCCTCCTCTCCCCTCCAGCCTAGATACACGGACACCTGTGGGAACCAGCAGAGCAGAAACATTCTCCAGCTAGCTAACAGTGCACTCTGCCTCCCCAGGTTTCTTTGGATTCACCCTCTCCAACCCAGTGGCCTCAGCATAGTCCTTGCTAGCACCTCACATTCTGCCCTTTTATTTCCCCTGTGGGCCCCCACCCTCAAACATACCCTTGACAGGAGTCCATCCAAGGTGGTGCCACAAACCTAATACTGTGTAAGTCATCCCTATGGGGTCAGCACAACTCCAAAGTGACTCCTTCCCCAGAGAGAGCAGAAAATAACCAAACACATTAGTCTGACTGCAGTCCCAGCATTGGGCTGGGGGCAGATGAATGGTCTGACTGCATGTTCCCCCTGCCAACAAAAGCTTCTCATGGGACAACACGGAGAGAGTGCCCTAAATTTCAGTGCTACCACATAGCTGACAAATGCCTGATCTGATTCAGCTTACACCCAAGAAGCCCCCAGACTACCGCACTAAAAACATGGGGACCCAACTGCTCACAACAGAAAGAGAAACATTGCAGATGACAGACTGAAGACAAAGGTGGCTCAGCCACAAAAGTAGGGCACACACAGCACATATAGGAGACACCCCTGAATTGCTAGGTTCTGGTGAACAGAGGACATTGAATTGCAGGGCACTACAAAATCTCTTCTTCATAAGGCCACTACTTTCAAGAGTAGAAGACACAGCTGACTTTCCTAACACAAAGAAACAGACACACAGAGTTAAACAAAATGAGGAGACAGTGGAGGATGTTCCAAATGGATAAACAGGACAAAATCACAGCAAGAGAGCTAAATGAGAGATAAGTAATATGCCTGCCCTCACTGGACTTTGGAAAAGAGTGGACTCTTCAGTGAGTCCCCCCAATAAAGATACAGAAAACATAAAAAGAACCAATCAGAGACAAAGAACTCCACTGATCAATCTTTATCCAGACTAACCATACAAAACCAAACCAGAACACAACAAAAAGAGCAAACTCAAACAAAACCAGAAGTAAAAGAGGAGAAATAACAACCAACAACACAGAAATACAAAGGATTATAAGAGATTATGAAAAACTATATGCCAACAAATTGGAAACCCAGAAGAAATGGATAAATTCTTAGAAACATATAACACCCCAAAACTGAATCAAGAAAAAAAAATTTGAACAGATGAATTATCAGCAATGAAAGTGAATCTGTAATCAAAAGTCTCCCATGATGGCACCTGTGTGGTTCAGTTGTTAAGCGTCTGACTTCAGCTCAGGTCATGATCCCAGGGTCCTGGTATGGAGCCCAGTATCAGGTTCCTTGTTCAGTGGGAGGCCTGCTTCTTCTTTTCCCACTCCCCCAGCTTGTGTTCCCTCTCTTGCTGTCACTCCCTCTCTCTGTCAAATAAATAAATAAAATCTTAAAAAAAAAGAAAAACCACCCCCCCTCAAACTCCCAAAAAACATAACTAACATAACGTAGGACCAGAGAACTTCATAGGTGAATTGTACCAAGCATTTTAAATGCATTAATAACTATTCTTCTCAAATTATTCAAAAAAATAGAAGAGGAATAAAAGATTCCAAATTCATTTTATGAGGCCAGTGCTACTCTGATACCAAAATCAGATAAAGACACTCACAATAAAGAGCCCTATAAGCTGATATTGCCAATAAAGACAGATGCAAAAATCCTTAACAAAATATTACCAAATGGAATCCAAAAATACATTCAATAAAAAACCATTCACCATAATCAAGTGAAATTTATTCCTGGGATGCAAAGATGGATCACTATTTGTAGATCAATCAATATGATACATTAACAGGAGAAAGGATAAAAACCACATGATCATTTCAGTAGATGCCCAAAAAGCATCTGACAAAGTACAACATTCATTCATGTTAAGAACTCTCAACAAAGTAGGTTTAGAGAGGAACATATATCAACATAATAAAGGCCATCTATGAAAAACCCACAGTGAACATCATACTCAAGGGTGAAAAATTGAGAGATTTTCCTCTAAGGTCAAGAACAAATTTTCCCCTAAATTCTCACCACTTTTATTCAGCACAGTACGAGAAGTCCTAGCCACAGCACTTAGAAAAGAAAAAGAAAAGAAAAGGCATCCAAATTGATAAGGAAGAAGTAAAACTTCTACTATCTGCAGAAGACATGAAAGACTCCACCAAAAATCTGCTGGCACTGATGAACATGATGAGCACTGAGTAATGTATAGAATTGTTGACTCACTATATTGTACACCTGAAATGAATATTAAACTGCACATTAATTATACTGGAATTAAAATAAAATTTGTAAAACCTCTTATGGTATTCCTGAGACAATTGGAAGTTTTATTTTTCCATGTGGTCATTCTGCATGCCTTCTATATCTCTAATGCTAACTCCAATAAATCACAATTATTTATGGGTTAGGCTATGTTAAATGAATATATATATATATATATATATGACTCCTGCCTTATATATATACTTAGGTATGATACACACACATACATACATATACTTTTGTCTCAGAGTCCTTAGTTGTTTCTTCCACCTAAAATATTCCTCCCCCAGATATCCTCTTGGCTAACTCCATTGTCTCCTTTAACTCTTTCCTTTGGTCTCATCTCAATGAGGCCTACTCTGACTATCCTAGTTAATGCCACAACTTGTACCTACACACACACACACACACACACACCCTTCATACTCTACTTTTACCTTTTTTCTCAAAGAAAATTTACTTTTTGCTATAGAGTTGTTTTTAAAAAATTCCATTCAGTCTATCATGCAGCTAAAAATAATTACTGAGTATATATAATATTACTAATTTTAACCGATTCTATATGGAAAAGTCATAGTTCCTGATGGAATATGTAGCACTAAGAAGAAATTTACTAAATGGACACATATCAACATAAAAGATCGCAAAAATAAAATATGGAATGATAGAAGTATGAGACAGAATGAAGTTTACAGCACTAATCCACTCATTTCCATTTAAAAACATTTATGTAAATTTAATAACACTACATTTTCAAGGATGCATATTTAAGTAAAGAAGGAAAATGAAATAGAAGGATAAATGTTAAATACAACTAGAGGTTGTTATCAATAGGGATGAAAGAGAATGGGAGGGAAGATTAAAAAAAATCAGCAACAAATAATGAAATAATATCAAAACTCTACGGGGTTGAATAGCACCCCCTCCAAATTCATGTCCTTCTCAGAACCTCAGTATGTGACTTTATTTGGAAATAGGATTGTTACAAATGTAATTAAGACAAGGTCATACCGAACTATGGGGGGTTCCTTAATCCAATGTGACTTATGTCGTTTTAAGAAGAGGAGGGACGCAGAGAGAGACCCGCATAGAGGGAGGAGAGTGTGGAGATACATGAGGAGAACAGCACATGACAATGGGGACGGAATGGAGTGACGTACCTACAGACAAAGACTACCAAGGATTACCAACAAGCACCAGAAGCCAGGGAGAGGAAAAAAAGAACCTTCATCTAGAACCTTCGGAGAAAGCATGGCACAGCTGACACCTTGATTACAGAGATCTCCCCTTCCAGAATCGCGAGACAATAAATTTCTGTTGTTTTAAGCCACCAAATTTGTAATACTTGGTTATGACAGCTCTAGCAAACTAATCCAAAAATGAAAACAAAAAGTCCTGCCTAGACCCGTGATAATGACCGTGAACTGATGTTACTAGGGTAAATAGAGGCTGCCGTGGAATTCTGTTGTTGTTCTGGATCTGGGGAACAAGATCAACACCCGTGTGAGAAGTCAGCAGCATGCTGTCTAAGACTTGTACTGCATAGAACTGCTCTTTGTCAAGGTTGTGGTCTGATTGATGCTGCCTTCGTGGCTGTCTAAGAGAAGCTACCACAGAAGGGTATTCCTTCTGTACTTGGAAACACAGCCCAAGCTTGCTTAATCAGGGTATGCGCCAAAAAAAATGTTTAGACAAGTTTGTGTCAATCATTTCTACAAGAGGTTCTTAGGTCCCTGTCGATGAGCTGTATTTCTGAGATATTAAATTTTGCTAAAAAACAAAAACACTCCAACTGGCCCCAAACTTCAGTTAA
Source organism: Mustela nigripes (assembly GCF_022355385.1). Lineage (NCBI taxonomy): Eukaryota > Metazoa > Chordata > Mammalia > Carnivora > Mustelidae > Mustela > Mustela nigripes. The sequence continues at coordinate 51,480,220 of NC_081571.1, forward strand.
CTGTTGGTGCTTGAGGAAAGGTGAGAATCTCAGATTAGACCCTGAAGTCTGACTTGTTTCTAAAAAAGGTGGACACAAATTGCCCCAGAATTGATGGTCTGAGCATCTTCTTTAAAGTTAGGTGGCTTAGTCGTTAAGCGTCCCCCTTAGGTTCAGGTCATGGTCCCAGGGTGCTGGGATCGAGCCCTGCTTTGGGCTCCTTGCCGGGGAGCCTGCTTCTCCCTCTCCTTCTGCCTGCCGCTCCCCCTGCTTATACTTACTCTCTCTCTCTCTGTCAAATAAATAAATGAATAATCTTGAAAAAAGAATAAAGTTAGGATGATTTTGACTTAGGGAGCAGAGCATGCTGCTTCCCGACCCAGTACCCATGCCTGCTAATACAACAGCGCCAGGCCCTTTCTCCGACCCCTCCCACAGCCCTTCAGATCCTGGACCTTAGCAGTTTCAGAAAGAGTCCTAAGACACATTCTTTACAACCGTTTTTGTCAACTTGCTTTTTTTTCCCATTTACGGAGGTATAATTGATAAATAAGCTGTAAGATATTTAAAATGTACAATATGATGATTTGCTATGTGTATCTATTATGGAAGACCCCCCCCCCGCCCCCCACCCTGCCACCTCAGTCACTTTACCCTTTTTCTTTGTTGACAGCATCTCTCGGCCAATTTCAATTATACGTGACAGTGTTACCAGTCTCTACCTTCTACATTAGATCCTCAGACCTTATGCATCTTAGGGCTGAAGATTTGTACCTTTCCACCTATTCCCCTTACCTCCCCCACCAGCTGGTTCTCTCTTAGAGGCTAGTAAGGTTCTCTGTGTGATCACATAACCATTGTTTCCTCGGGCTCCAGCCTTGCCTCCCACCAACCCCCACCCCTACCTTCTCAGTTCCCCAGAGAGTCTCATTCAGGAGCTAAACTGGGGGCAACAACAACAACAAAAACCCTGCTTTTTCTTTTTAAAAAATGCCTCAGGAAATTTTAATATAAGTCCTCTGGCAATACTTTGAGAAATAGTTTTCTAGATTTTCCAGCTTAAATGTGCCTAGGACTCACGTGAAGTCTTATTAAAATCCACATTCAGATTCCCTATAGGTCTAGGACAGAACTCCATTTCCAGCATTTCTAACAGGTTCCCAGGTCCCGTGAGCAGAGCTAAGCCATAGGCGACTCCTGAGGTGAGAAGCTTTTAAAACCCAGTGCATCAGCACGATCACACGTATTTTTCTGAAGCTCCCAGGTGATTCCAGTACAAAACTAGGTGCTAGGCTACAAAGCCCGTAGCCACTTCGGAAAATAATGTGAAGGTTGTTCAAAAAATTAAAAATAGAAATGCATATGAGCCAATAATTTCACCACTGGGTTTTTACCCAAAGAAAACAAAAACACTAATTTGAAAGAATACAGGCACCCGTATGTTCACTGCAGCATTATTTACAATAGCCAAGATATGGAAGCAATCTTGAGTCTATCAATGGATGAACAAAAAAAAGATATTGTGTGAGTGAGAGTGTGTGTGTGTGTGTGTGTGTGTGTGTGTGTGTGTGTGTACCCCATGAGATACTACACAGCCAAAAAAAGGATGAGATTCTGCCATTTGCAACAGCATGGATGGACCTACAGGGGATTATATTAAGTGAAAAAGTCAGAGTGAGGGGCGCCTGGGTAGCTCAGTCAGTTAAGCATCTGCCTACGGCTCAGGTCATGATCTCAGAATCCTGGGATCTGTCTAAAACAAGAAATTTGTTTTAAAAATGAGACACAGCTAGCTAGCCTTCAAGCCCCATATCGGGCTCCCTGCTCAGTAGAGAGTCTGCTTCTCCCTCTCCCTCTGCCCCTTCTCCTGTTCATGCTCTCTCCATCTCAAATAAATAAATAATTTTTTTTTAAAAAAGAGAGAGAAGAAAAATCAGACTGAGAAAGACAAACACCATATGATTTCACTTTACATGAAATCCAAAAACAAAAACAAAAAAACAAATGAATAAACAGAATCAGACCTGTAAACACAGAGAACGTACTCATGGTTGCCAGAGATGCCCAAAATGGGAGAAGGGGAGTGACAGACACCGGCTTCCAGTTATGGAATGAATAAGTCACAGGACTAAAAGGTACAGCATAAGGAACAGAGTCAATGGTATCGTAATAGCCTTGTGTGGGGACGGCACCTACATTTGTGGTCAGCATAGCATCACGTTTAAACTTGTCAAATAGCTGTTGTCCCCCTGAAACTAATGTAACATTGTGTACTAACTACACTCGAATTAAAAAAAAAAAAATTAAAAAAAGTGACAGTTGTGGATAGACCTTTGTATATTTTGTCATTTGAGAGTCAGAATATAATGTGAAATTTTTCTTTATATCAGATTTATTTCTGAACCTCTTATTGTACAGGTTAAGTTGCAGAGTCGTGGTCCTGAGACTCAGCAAGCTAGCCTTCCACGTGCCCCTGTGGATCAACAACAATGAGAGTGTAAAGGCATCAGAGCAGTCTCATACTCAGCATGATAATCTCTCGATTTCCCTCAGTCATCCTGACTGAGTACTCATCTTGGTCAGGAGCTGTCTTCTGGTAGCAGATACTTGAATATTCTGCCCAAATGTGGAGTCCAGTTTCCAGCTCTTTCTTCCCCTCCTGCTCTCTTTGTGTCTTTTCCTTTCATCAAATGATTCATCAACAAGAAAACTATTTATATAATTAAATTCTGATTTCTATAACCCCCACCTGCTTGGGTGGCAGCTTCAAAGGGGTTTCTTCCAGGACATTTGCTTACAGGATGGAGCCAACCTTCTCTACTCCAGTTCCTGATTATCAAAGGGGATAACACCTGTGGAAAGTACCTTGGAGCCATATTATGCTAGGTCCCGTCATTGTTGCTGGTAGTGGTGGGAACTCATGAGAAGTCTTCTGAGGTGATCAGATGTAGCACTTGGCCAGAAAATCAAAACATCTGTCTAAAACAAGAAATTTGTTTTAAAAATGATATATCAAAATGTTGTATTTTTTTAAGTTTGTTTGTTTGTCTTTAAGTAATCTCTATACCCAAGGGGGGGATTGAACTCACGACCCTGACATCAAGGGTCGCATGCTTTTCCAACTGAGTCAGCCAGGTGTCCCCAAAATGTTGTATTTTAACCTGAAACATTTGTGGACATAGCTGACATTCAACCAGCTTGCAATCATCTGAAGATCCTTTCTGCTGGGACAGCCATTTGTTTTGATCGGTCAGGGTCAAGACCATACTGGCTGTTGAAATATTTGGCTATCATTCCTCTATATTCATCCATCTTTTGACATAGGATAAAATTATTTCTTGACTTTATGTCTTCTGATAGGAATTCTGATTCTTTCCTCCCATGAACTGCACCCATAACATAGCATCCTCAATTTCCAACATTAGTACCTTTAGTGTTCCCTGAGCATTGAAAGTCAGTTAAAATCGAGTGTAGAGGGGCACCTGGGTGGCTCAGTGGGTTAAGCCTCTGCCTTCAGCTCAGGTCATGATCTCAGGGTCCTGGGATCGAGCCCTGCATCGGGCTCTCTGCTCAGTGGGGAGCCTGCTTCCCTGTCTCTCTGCCTACTTGTGATCTCTCTCTCAAATAAATAAATAAAATCTTTAAAAAAAATGTAGTGTAGACATCACAATTTTAAGATTCCACTCCCCACACCCCAAACTTTTAGAACAGCTCACCTCAACCTCATTTAACAGCAATTCTTAAATCTTGCTGTAATAAGTCTTGACAAAACATATAATTTAACTGTTGGGAATGGAAGTCTGTAGGCACGCTGGAATTTAGCCTGCTAGTTTCAAGAGTTCAGTCTGCCGGGGACATGGATGTTAGGTAGAAATGCATGAACATGCTGGTATGCCATCTTTTTCTGACCTGTAAAACCAGCAGTTCAATGTGGTCCAGCCAGTACACAGAGTGATGGGTTTAGTGCAGGTTAACTAAGGCAGCGTCAATTATAATGTTAAAAAAGCAAAATAATAATAATAAATAATAAATAAAAGAACAGAGCTACTAATTTATTTGTTTACTTATTTACTTACTTTAGAGAGAGAGAGAGAGAGAGCTGTGATCAGGAGGAAGGGCAGAGAAAGAGAGAGAGAGAAAATCTTTGAGCAGGCTACTAGCTAAGCATGGAGCCCAAAGCAGGGCTGGTTGTGGGGCTCCATCCCAGGACCATGAGATCATGACCTCAGTGGAAACCCAGAGTCAGATGCTTAACAGACTCAGCCATCCAGGCTCCCCAGAGCTGCTTTTCAACTCCGTGCTTCCTCTTTAAGATTTTTGGACTATACTTATTAATGGTGCTTATCCTTCTGCCAAGCATTTCACAAAAGCCTTCCTCTGACCTTAAAAGAAAAGTTCAAAAAAAAAAAATACTATTGTTAAATAAGTTTGGGAAATACCACAAACCATACCCTTCTAGGAGACTCATAATGCTCATCGGGATATTAAAGGCTCTGAGAAGTCCTGTAGCAAAGGCCTTTGTTTAATTTTGTTTACCTTAGGGTTTCATCCATTTAACAAAGTAGGCCGTTTCATATAACATCTAATCCTGAAGAGCTAATGTTTAATGAAACAAACACACGTTAGTAAACAGTACCAACTAGCAATAAAGAAAGTATTAATCTGATTTTGCAGTAGATTAAACAAATACCATCTTAATATCACTTTGAAACAGCACAATTTGTGCAGGTGTCCCAAAGCACTGTACAAATTTCATTTAGTGGTAATGTTCTCCCTTGTACAAATAGAGAAACAAAGGTATAAAGAAGCATTAGGTTGCTTGCCAGAGTACACACAAGTTTGAGACGAATGAGAACCATAGCCCACATGTCTGAACAATGATTTCTAAACTGTGTTTACAAACAGAAAATTGCAAGTTGTAGCCACTCACCCAAACTGAAGTCTCCATTTAAGTCACGTTCTGCCTTGGTGATTGTATTTTCATTTCATGAATTTTAATTGAACACACTTATAGAATGAACACATATTAGTTTTTGCTGATTTTCACATATTTACCTCCCTAGGGACAGTCGATGATCACTTTTGTTAACTGCACGGTGAAGAAGGTGGGAAAAAAACCTCTGCTCTCACTCAGATAAATGTCTCATTGAGGAGTAGATAATATTTCTCCATGTGATTTTAACATCAAACCAATTAAAAATAAGAACCAAGGTAAACAGTGTATTCTTTGAGCCTGAAATAGAAGACAGAACTATACGGAGCTCAGGGGACAGAGTAACATTGACCTATAGATTAAATTGCTGGTGACTTTCATCAATAATTGAGAGCAGGGACTCTATAAAATCTCCAGCAGCGGCGGGGATTCATGGGTCTGCTGTCTTCGCTCAGAAGCTCATTGATAATACAAAACATGAATATATGGCTTTCTGTTGGCGTGATTCCGACCTTGAGAGAACGAGGCCCAGTCACTTGTAAGGCTCAAGAGATTTATGTGTTCTGAAGTTCGTCAGCATAAAAGGTGTTTCCCAGCAGTCTGGAAGTGCATGCTGTGTGGTAGAGGGAGGACTTGGAGGGCTACCTGCCGACCCCCTCAGCCAGTGGTGGGAGGCGGGGCCTGGTGATGTGTGACCTCACAAGCAGATTTAGAGACATGCTCGCGCTATGTACATTACCTTTGAGTGCTCTCCCCCCTACCGAGCCTCATCTCCTTGGTCACGAACAGTATCTGTTCTTTCAGAATGCTGCAATGCTTTCCCTCAAGGCCGAGCCAGAGTTGTCAAATAGAGATGAAGAGCCTTTTGGCAAAAAAAGTGCTCTTAAAATGTTTACCTTCTCATACCTAATGGTTTTAGATCATATCTTATTAGCCTAGGAGACCATTATATAAAGTATAATTAAGATCTCCTTGACATTTTCTACGAGTTCGAATTCAGCTTTGCTAATGGCTATAACTTCGTTGCCTTTTTTTTTTTTTTTTTAATACCATACAGTGTTGGAAATGCAGTTTATAATAATGTGGACTACCCAGGGTGCACTTGCGGTAATTACACAGAATGTCAACAGCCTCTCAGGCTGGATCCTGTGTTGATTGCATCTCGTGACATTTTCATCTGGTCAACTTGTTGGGATTACACCTCTGCGGGCAGGCGCCTGCCCCTCCAACACTGTTCACATGGATCCTGTCGATTGAGTTTAATGTTCCCCCTGTTCAACAAAGGAAGTAGAGCTGGACCTAAGAACGGGAGCACTGTTGGCATGGTCAGTGTCCCACCCATACTGCCGGCAACTTTCATTCAGGAACCTTCTCGTGAGCGTCTAGTATAGGCTCAGCCCTGTTGTAGGCAGTAAAGGCACAACGCTTAATAAGAGCCTCTCCTGCTGTCACTCCGATGTGTCGAAGTAAGAAAGTTCAGAAACATCTTTCCGCCAGCAGAAAAATTTCTTCACAGAAGAGAAATCCCACAGGGGTTAAAGTTGGAACCACGGAGCTCTATTTCATATCCTCTTTCTTTCTTTTTCTTCCTTCTTTTCTTTCCTCCCTCCCTCCTTCCCTTTCTTCCGTCTTCCTTTTTCTTTTTCTTTTTTTTTTTTTTTTTCGTTTTTTTCCTCCCTGGGCCCACGCTCTCCAGAACTCTAGTTCTAAATACGCTTTATGTGGACCATGATTTGGTAAATAAATAGCTGAAATGAATTGGGGCCCATGCTCTACGGGGCTCTGTTGTACAACCTCTTCGGCATAATCTCCACAATAAATCTATAGGACAGATGTTATCATCGTTTTGCAGACAAGGAAACTGAGGCACAAATAGGTCTTATTTCATTTCGTTTTGTTGAAGTCTCACACAGACTTGTTTTGTTTGAAGTCTCACACAGCTCGTGAAAGGAGAACCTGAAGTTTGAACTTGGATTATTTGCAAAGAGACTGATGCTGCTTGGCCATTAGGAGGAAAGTCCTGGGGACAAGAAGAGAACACAGACTTCCTTAGCCATCCCGGCTGCAGTACCTATGGCACCAATTGCCCTGTCAAGAGGCATAGGGACTAAAACAGAAACAGCCCCGTATGTGATCCACATTTTGTTGTAAATATACTGACACTCAGGTTGACTGCTTAGTGTACGCTACAGTTGATCCCCAAGGAGAGAGTCACTCAATCAAGCTAACGAATTTTGTTCTACTTATAAAGTTCTGAAATAAAGGAACTTCTTCCGGTGGTATTTCAGCAGAAGCCTGAACAGACAAGTCACCTCTTCTAGCCAGAGCTGCCAGGATTCTGGGGAGTGACGTGGGTGCCTCTTACAGAATCTGATAGCATCAAGCTCATTCGGGTGGAGGACTTCTCCATTTTATATGTACAACTTATCATTTTGATAATAAGTAAAAAGGAGGAAGTCAGAGGAGGGAGCAAATTATATCCTGTTCCCAGTACACTAAGGAGAGGCTGCACATTTGGAAACGCTCACCTGTTTTTCAGCCCATTCTGAATCTGGGAAAACGGGGTGAAGAGGCCAATAGGTTAACTGGTCAGGTTAACAGTACATCTCAGAGAGTCTCAATTAGATGCTGGGAAGTGTTAAACCATTGATCAAAGAGATGTCCTGCCTGTTACCCAAGAATTGCTGGGGTTAGAATTTCTCTTTACAGTATCGATCATATTTTTTACTTGCTGGACTGGTTAAAGAACAGGTTTGGTCCTGTCCCTAGATTTCTTCAGGGCTAAAATGTGGAAAAAAACCCCAAACTGTATAAGAGTCGTGTTTATCTGAATGGGCTCCTATGTAGTTCTCACTGTCTTTGAATACAATTTATTACATTTCATTTGTGGTCTTTTTAAGCTAGTCGATTATCTTTTTTCCTGACTACAAATCTATTTGAGTCTGGATAAAATAAGTGCCAACATTTATTTATGATTTTCTTAACCACTGAGTTAGATTCTTTGGGTCAAGCTTTTCATATTACCATGCTGCAAGTTATTGGTTATAAAGCTTCTGCATATTTTTATAATTATCTTAACCAAAAACTTAATGTTCTATCAATATATTTGAAAGAGTCATATAGAAAAAAAGATGTAATATGTCGGAGAAGTTTCTTTTTTGCCATATATTTATGTAACAAAGGATTCTTGCTATGTTTTTGTATACTTAATTAGAGCTGGTTTTATAGTCTCCTATCTCTGTTGAACACCAAGCATATAAAGTTGTAATGCAGCCTGCTAAATTTCTATAAATTAATATAACATAGGTGTATTTATTATATTAAAAATAAAATGAAAATGTGAGGCCTTATTATGGATGAAATAAGAAAAAGTAAAATACTAGAAAAATAGAAAGAAAAAAAGAAAAAGTAAAATACTAGAAAAAATTTTTAAAAGGTAAAATACAACCTTAAAGTATTCATTCAGATGAGGTGGATTAACTAAGTCACCGACTTTCACTCTTGATCAAATGATTGAATAGTAGGACAAATAAACATGAAATCATAAGAAAATAAGATGTCCTGGCATCACTGAGATGAGTTATAATAGCATTCACAGTGGAAAAAAACCGACATAAAATGTGTACGTTTCTCAAAAGGAGCAGATCTAGAACCGTATGCCAAAAGGTATACATCTGTTATGTTTGCAAAAAGGTGTTGGCTGATACAATTTATGCATTTTAGTGTGTTAATTATTTTCTGAAAAAGTTATACATCGTTTAGAAACTTACGAAATGGTGACTAGAAGTACACTGATGAGCTATTTACTCAAAAAAATTTCCTTTTTTTAAGATTTTATTTATTTATTTGAAAGAACTAGAAAGAGCATGAGCAGGAGAAGAGGTAAGGGGACAGGGAGAAGCAAAACCTCCACTAAGCAAGGAGCCTGGTGAGTACTCCATCCCAGGACCCCGGGATCATGACCTGAGCCAAAAGCAGAGGCTTAACAGACAACTTAGCCACCCAGGTGCTTCTGAAAATTTTTAATATTATTTTAAAAATATATACAATAAAATCAAGTATTTTATGAACAGTTGTATGAATTTTGACACACAGATATTTTTATGTAGCAAAAAAGAAGGACAGCTGACTGAGCACAGGAGAAGCCTCTGGACCATTCGGAGTTCTCTGTACTGATTGCCATAAAGAACCTCAGCATCGGCGCTCTCCCATTATCTCCTTCTCCCCAGCACTGGTCCCTGTAGGAGAGCCCGTTGATGCTATTGCCACCAGCCACATCAGTTATGTTGCCGATGCCCTTCGAACGATCCCTCACCAGAGCCCACTGATCACGTCCACAAAACAGCTGTCTATGGTGTCTATTCTGAAACCATGAATGTCCAGGACACTGGTTTCCCTGTAAGGTTGGCTTGATCTTCCAGAGCTCCTGGCAAGGTCCTTCATCATTGCCAGCATTGTTAAACAGGGGCTACCACTTGGCTCTCCTAATATTTCCAGCTACTTTTAGGAAGTCCTTCCCCGATGATTTTGTATTTTTTTGACTTTCTGAAACTTTTATTGACACATCCTGTTTTTTTGGGGTCAAGGTCTCTTTAGGCACTGGGCCAAATATCTGAACAACAGGCATGGTGTGGCTCTCACAATCCTTCTCCCTCTCCAGCATCAGCCCTGTGCCGTTGAGTCATTCTCTATTATCTAGAATGAGTCTTTTTTCATAGGGTCCCCCTTGGCCCTTCATTCAACCTTAAAGGGCTCACCTCTGTGGTCCCACAGACATGTCCAGATTTGCCGAATTCTATGGGCACACAGCATCACTGGCTAGATTTGTCTATTTTCCCAAGATGAGCTACATCTCACATTCCCATTAGGCAAGTCAATTGATATTCTCAATAGACTTGATTCTCATATTTTAAAAGAATCATATTAGAAAGGATTTATTTAGCCCCTTCCACATAGCAAGCACTTTCCTAAGTCCTTTGCAGGACCTCATCTCATTCAATACTCTCAACCCCGGGTTGGAGTTCTCTCACTGTCGCCAGCCTACAGGTGAAGAAACGGATACCACGAAAGGTTAAATATCTCCTCAAGGTCACACACTAAGAGTGCGTATCATGGCTACACAGGAAGTCGATGAGGGGATCCTTCAGACTGCTTTAATTTTATCTTAAAAACGGTTTTTGAAATTGGCAGTTTTTACTAGGCTCGGCTTCGTCACTTTCACATTGTTTCCCAATTTATGTCTTTTTGCAGAACAGAATTATGTTAAAGAAAATATTTCATAAGGAAGTTTTACCATAAAATTATGTAAAATGGAACTCTCCAGAGTTTCATGTTCCACTTGCCCCCTGTTTGGTCAAGCATGCTGGAAAATGCTCTCTTAGCTGGACTGAAATTACCCTTTTAAGAATCAGAGACAAACTCCAACAAACAGTAAAGCATTATGTCTCTTTATACTACTGGTGGAAACCTCAGGTCAACAGAAGTACCTTGGGAGCTGGGTGGGGGAAATTATGCATTGTGCTTCTCGGAGCGGCTTACCGCCCCCTTTAACCTGAGCCAGCAGATGGGAAGTTCCATCGCCCCGGTCTGCAAATCTTCTGTCTTGTTGTTTGGCAATCTGCGTGTGTTAATCATTCACCTCAATGATTTCTCAAAGAGTACTTATTCCTAAAATAGAGAAGTGGAAGTCAGCCTATACCACTGGGCAATAATTCCATCTCCTGTAATTTTCCCATAGGAGTAAACCTGATCAATGTCACTGTTGTTGAAATTCTGCAAGTGAACCAACTATAGAGTGCAATTTCCCCCCCCTGGCGCCCTCCCTCTTGTTTTCGTGTACTTTGTAACCTGAGGAGAAGTTTCCATGAGGAAGCAGAGTCCATGTTGAAGTGACTGAGTGATGTATGGAAGATCTCAAACACAGAGGCTGCCTTTAGACTTGAAAAAGGAATAAAACCCTGTTGTGTCCAAGACTGACCTGTGCAAGTAGAATGCTCAATGTTTTCCTTTGCAGAGGCGCTGGCAAAGTTCATTCCCTCAGGTGAGGATCTCACAAGATGCCCACTGTTCTCCGCTCTGACGTCCCCATGGTGATAGATCTACCTAAATAACACTACCCATGAGGGCTTTTCATCCCTTGGCAATGATGCTCATTCATGATTGTGGGCAACGTTCTTTGCTTTACTTAGGAAAAGATTTCCCACCGTATTGATGCCTACCTAAATATCAGCTAAAAATAAACCAAAAAGAAAATAATAAAAAGGAGAATCGAGTTAATTACCCATCATTCTGGTTAGTATTTAGATTATTTGAAACAAAAGCAAGTCAGCTTTTTTCATGTTTTTCTTTCAAAGCCACGTAACTTTGCAAAAGTAGTTCCACCTGAGATTAAAACTGTTGAAACTTCCCTCCATTTCTTTTTCATTCAAGATTATTTATTTTTTCTTTCCCGTTTCAATTTTGTTATGGAAATTAGTGCAGTTATGTGGACATTTCCAAACCACACCATTTAATAGAACTGAATCAAGAAGAAAGAAGAAAAATATTTTACAGGGAAGTTTTCCACACTTGACAGATGATGTTTACATTTAGTTATTTTCTAGAAGAATTGCCTGGAATCTAACTTGAGATCTAACTTCCAGGGTCTTGCTTTGGGTCCTGGGGCTTAGACTCACAGGATGTGTTAAATTCCATTCAGTCTTTAGAGCAAACTTGGTTCCCAATGAAGAAGAAATTCTTACCATAATCGTAGTCTACTTACATAGAAATTAGGATCCAGGATCCCCACATCCATTACGCCACGGGCTTTTCCCTTCTCTTTATGTACAGGTGAAATCTTACTAAAAGGACTTGGGAGGGCTGCTAAGGTAGGATATTGGACTCTCTGTTTATCTTGAATAGGCATCAAGTGTTGTCAGTCCTTGACACAGGAAAATAAAGTTTAGCTGAATGAATAGGTAAAGGACATACCCATCTAGAGAAATAATCGTTAATTTGCCTAGTTCATTAGATGTTTCCTCTTGACAGTTTCATTCTCAGATGAATGGCTGTGTCATTAAATGGCGGCTGTTCTATCCACTGAGAGCTAGTCATTCAGGGGCCACACTAGAAAGTATATCAGTGAACAGCCCCTGAGTGCTCCAGTGTCCCTGGCCCGGTGCTACATGTATTTTACGTATAATTTCTCATGCATTCCTACACCACACTACAAACATAAAATAAGTTCAATTTTTAAAAAGGATTTATTTCTTTATTTGAGAGAGAATGAGAGAGAGAGAGGGAGAGAGAAGCTTCAGCAGACTCCAAGCTGAGCGCGGAGCTGCAGTGGGGCTCCACTCAAGACCCTGAGATCATGACCTGAGCTGAAACTAGGAGCCGGCTGCTCAGCCAACTGCACCGCCCAGGGGTCCCAAAATAAGTTCCATTATTACCGTCATTCTGACATGAGGAAGTGGGGTTAGAGAGACTTTTGAGTGTTTATTAAATTGGATTGGTGGGAAAGGTGGAACAGAAGGAAAAAGGAGCTGACATGCATTGAGTGTCTAGTACCTGCTAGGCAGAGTACATTCAGGACTTCATTGAAACCCAAAGAAATACCTAGAGGAAGGGATTTTAGCCCTCTTTTAGGCAGGCAGATTAATGTCCTGAGAAATAAAGTCATTTCCTGAATATACTTAGCTAGAAAATGAAAGTGAGAGAGAAATCCAGGATTGCTCACAATCTCCCTATTCAAGATACACGATGGATCCATTAGCAGAAGTTCACCTGACTTCTACAAAAGTAGACTGCACTTGTAATCATACATTTTTCCTCCATTTGAAACCACGTCGACGCTAGAAATAAAGCTTAAAATGAGATTTGTATTAGTTTCGAGGGTTGTTGTAACAACCTATCACAACTGGGTGGCCTAAGGAACAAAAATCTGTTGTCTCACAATTCTGGAGGCTAGAAGTCCAAAATCAAGGCATCAGAGGATTAGTTTTCTCCAAGGGCTGTGAGGGAATGATCCCTTCAAGGTCTCCTTGACTTGTGATGACCGTCTTCTCGCTGTGTTTCTTTGTATTGTCTTTGTCTGTGCTTGTCTGCTTCCATCCAAATTTCCCCTTTGTATAAGGACAACAACCATACTGAATTAAGACCCACCTTAATAACCTCATTTTAACTTGATTACCTCTGTAAAGACTTTATCCCTCAGTAAGATCACATTCTGAGATACTAAGAGTTACTACACTAACATACCCTATATATTTTTTTGGAGAAGAGACACAACTCAACCCATAACAGAATTTAATCTTTGACTTTATAGAGACGGAGAGATAGTAAGCTTGTGCTGGGGCCCAGGATTCTGGATGCTTGTGAAGAATCTCACTTGGCATCTCCCTGATATTCAGGCTTGGTTGAGAAGGAACCACTGGTTAAGGAATGAAAACAAGAGAAATAAATACAGACAGCACCTGACTCCAGACACTAGAACATGGAATATTAAAATTTTCTCCTGGCCAAGAGGTATGCTGCATTTCCCCTATTCATGAGACTCTAGGAAGAAAAAGCGCATCCTGCTTGAGTCTCCTACCCGTGAGCTTCTAGTGTCATTGACAGTGGTTGACATCCCTTCCCATGCTGGAGCAGTGCTGAGTGGGGGGGCTTCTATTACAATTGGAAGAGCTCTGCTGCTCTGCTGCTTAAGTGGGGAGATCTGAATTGGCTTATCTTCCTGATGTTCTTCAGGTCCAGCACTATAGCAACTGGTTTCCACACTGCTTGTACTTATCTGTTAGTGATAAGCTGTACTCCCTCTTAGAACAGTTGCTTTCCCATTTTGCCTAGGTGGCATGTAAGATAAATGTAATTTGGATATTCACTTGATCTCCTGATGTGGGACACAAGGCAGAACCCAGGAGACATCTTTAGTACAAAGATTCAGGTGTAGATTTATCTGGAAATATTTTCAATGGTCAGGGACATGCATTCTCTGTAATGAGATTCTCAAAGCCCACAAGAAAAAAGATAAGAAAGATCTCTGAGGTCAAATTGGTGGTAAATATCACATTGTTATCTCTGCTGATAACTTGCTGTTTATTATGGGATATGCATTATACTGGTGACAGGGTGAGTGAGGAACTGAGAGAAACTGGAAAATGCTAAAATGAGGGGAGGATTATTATTTTGTTTATGTGCAGTGTCCATGTATGCATAAGAGAAAGAAAGAGAGAGAATAGAAAATAAATTCTTTGGAAGTATTATTTGACACATTCACAGCCCGTTCCTAGAACGAAAGAAGGTTTAAGTAAGTCAACAAAATCTTCCAAGAGTCTTCAGTTCAGGAAAATCTGTTTTACTTTTGTTTTTGTGGGACTTTTTTTGGTTTTGTTTTGTTTTGTCTTGTCTTGTTTTTAATCACAGGACCCAAAAAGCCATAGTTCCTAAAGGTAGAGGATTTTCTAGTAGTTGGAAACACAGTCATAGGTTCCAGATCCCCCTAAAGTCTGACTTGTCTCATGTATTTGAATTCCTATATGTAGAATCCACCTCCCCCTGATGATGGACAGAAAGAAAAACCTTATATTTTTTATGTGATATCCACTCCTGACTTTGACTGGTGAGTCTTGACCTTTGTACATCTTACATGATAAACCATGTCAGAACACAACCCAGTCCCCTCCACATTCACATGAGAGATGTTCACGATTGGTCATGGGTGTGTCACAAGTTCACAGTGTCAGTGTTCACCTTCCTTCATCCATAATATTGTTTCTAGTATGGATTGTAACTGTTAGTTTTTTATCTTTATGAGTCTTGGGAAATGAAGGCTACTTAATACATTAGGAGGGATAGAAGGATGTTCAGATTTGGATGGGAGAGCCTCACAGACCAGGTGCTAAAGACCACAGGACTCAATCAACCAGATGGTAGTATCCATTTTGCTCTCTTTGTCCCAGCTCCTGACCATCCACAGGTATCAGCAATTATCAGAAGATAGAGCCCAGTTAATCCAATTTCTCAAGATCCAACCCCAACTCTTCTCTATCCAGACCTTCCACCTTTAAAGCATCTCATTTTCATGTGTAACTTTTCAGAATTACATGAGAAACTCAAAATGGGTGAAAAACTTATATGTGAGAGGGGAATTCATCAAAATCCTAGAGGAGAACACAGGCAGCAACCTCTTTGACCTCGGCCACAGCAACTTTTTGCTGACACATCACCAAAGGCAATGGAAACCAAGGCGAAAATGAATTATTGGGACTTCATCAAGATAAAAAGCTTTTTCACAGCAAAGGAAACACAGTCGACAAAACCAAAAGACAACCGACAGAATGGGAGAAGATATTTGCAAATGTCTTTTAAGATAAAGGGCTAGTATCCAAAATCTATAAAGAACTTATCAAACTCAACACCCAAAGAACAAAGAATCCAGTCAAGAAATGGGCAGAAGACATGAACAGACATTTCTCCAAAGAACACATACAAATGGCCAACAGACACATGAAAAAATGTTCAACGTCACTCAGCATCAGGGAAATACAAATGAAAACCACAATGAGATACTACCTCACACTGGTCAGAATGACAAAAATTAGCAAGTCAGAAAACGATGTATGTTGGTGAGGATGTGAAGAAATCTTCTGTCGGGAATACAAACTGGTACAGCCACTCTGGACAACGTATGGAGGTTCAAGAAGTTAAAAATAGAACTACCCTACAACCCAGCAATTGCACTTCTAGGTATTTACCCTAAAGATACAAATATGGTGATCTGAAGGGGCACCTGCACCCCATTGTTTATAGTAGCAATGTCCATAATAGCCAAACTATGGAAAGATCCCAGAGGTCTATCGACAGATGAATGCATAAAGAACATGTGGAATGTGTGTGTGTGTGTGTGTATCATATATACCATATATATATATATAAATGTCTGTATTTGTGTGTATATATATATGTTTGTATAGATAGGAAAACATAAATGGAATATTACACAGCCATAAAAAGGAAATCTTACCATTTCTAACAACATGGATGGAACTAGAAGGTATTGTGCTTAGCTAAATAAGTCCATCAGAAAAGACAATTGTTATATGTTTTCACTAATATATGGAATTTAAGAAACAAAACAGAGGAGTATAGGGGAAGGGAAGGAAAAATAAAAAAGACAAAATCAGAGAGGGAGATAAACCATAAGAGATTCCTAATCATGGGAAACAAACTGAAGGTTGCTGAAGGGGAGGTGGGGGGATGGGATAACTGGGTGATGGACATTAAAGAGGGCATTTGATATAATGAACACTGGGTGTTACAGAAAATGATGAATCACTGAACTCTACCCCTGAAATTAAAAATACATTATATGTTAATTAATCTAATTTACATAAATTTAAAAAATTAAAATAATTATATGAGAAAGAGCAAGGTGCAAGTTTTACTCTTTCAGTCATTTGTCTTAGTGAAATTAAAGGTGCTATCCACTTTTTTATTCAATAAATATCAACACTTATTTGTCCTCTTTGGTAAATGATTTCTACAACTGTACTCCTAAATTGAAGTGGGTTTTTTGGGGGAGGGAGAGGCACTTTCTAATAATAATTTAATTATCTTATGTTTTGAAATATTTGAAAACACTAGTGGGATATGAATTGGTTCAGAAAAAGGTACATTTTCCCAATTTTTTAATCAACAGGGTAAAAACATTTTGCCCTATTTACCCAATTCTCCAGATTTCAGTAGTTTTTTTTCTTTCTAATCTAATGTATTCCAGATTCTCTGATAAAGCATGAGGGTATGAGAAGCTTTGAGGTATAGAAAAAAGTATAACAATTAGTGACATGCAAGTAATAATATGCTACATTATGGTTCAAAGGGGGTTCATGATAGGTGTCTATGTCTGTAATGTTTATCCATCTTGTCTCCTTTCACATGATCTGGGAAGGTTAGGGGCTGTAGTTTATTATGCATTAAAAAATACTAGCTGAGGGGCGCCCGGGTGGCTCAGTGGGTTAAAGCCTCTGCCTTCAGCTCGGGTCATGATCTCAGGGTCCTGGGATCAAGCCCCGCATCAGGCTCTCTGCTCAGCAGGGAACCTGCTTCTTCCCTCTCACTCTGCCTGCCTCTCTGCCTACTTGTGATCTCTATCAAATAAATAAATAAAATATTTTTTAAAAAATACTAGCTGATTGTGGGTACAAAAAGAGTGCACATGGCATTTTCTTGTGTATATTTTATCTACTCAATAGGAAAGAACCTTGTTTTGAAGGTGAAGATATTATTTACAAAGAGACCATATATTAGATTTCCCTAAGGGACATTTTTGATAACAAGCAGCACTCTAGTTCTGGGCACATAGCCCTATAGATATATAAAAAGAAAGTCAGTCTTGGCATTAGTTGTGAGAAGTTGTAAATATTAAACAAAAGCAAAACTTTTAAGTAGGAATTGTTCAGCAACATACAAAATGCAGGAAAAGTTTCACTAACTAACTTCCCAGAAGGAAAAAGGATTTAGGAATAGAATTAATATATTCTTTTGAATCAGAATCTTCCATTAAAGAGGAATAAGGAGAATCCAGAATATTTGTGTAGTAAAGGCACAGATTTCTTCATATTTTGGGTCAAACAGTGTTTTACCTAATCCATAATAGTAGCTAGCACATCTTGTCATTGGAAAGATCAACACGGAGTTCAAGAAATCATAACAACTTCATATTTTAAAAATTTGTGGAACCTAATAAAATTGGAATTAATTACATATGAAAAGTGAAACTCAGCCAAAATTTGTACCTGATTATTTTGTGGTCACATTCCAAATTAAAGGGACATCTGTAAGGAAAGCGGGGATCCAGCAACATGATAGAAACCTAAGGCTGCAGATGGTGCTCTGAGACCCATCTCCCTTTTTTTTCTGTACATTATTCCTAAAGCAGGTTACAGTAATATCAACTAGTGAACTGTGGAGTTATTTCCAAGCCTAGCATTGCTTGCATTCTAGTGGTCTCTTTAATAGTACATAGCAGAAATTCAGTTCTGCGGAATGTAAAGCTACAAGGAAGAAAATTAGAGCCAAATTGGGGGGAGGGGGTGTCCAGGAACGATAGTTCCAGATAAGCCTGAAATTGCTTCTAAAACAGCCAATTAAACAAAGAAACAAAAAATCCGAATCTAAATTCTGTTTACAAAACTATTCTGGTCTGTTCAGACCATGGAGATTCCAAGGAACATCTCCTGCATCAACGCTGCATGTTTGCTACTCCCTAGTGGCCCCTCAGTGGTGAGATCCCACCCTACAAGAAGCTGTGTACATTTCTTTAACGAGTTTCCAATTCTGAGCCTACACCTACTAAAAGGAAATCAGAAGGGGCACCTGGGTGGCTCAGTGGGTTAAGCCTCTGCCTTTGGCTCAGGTCATGATCTGGGTCCTGGAATCGGGCCCTGCTTCGGGCTCTCTGCTCAACAGAGAGCCTGCTTCCCTCTCTCTCCGAAGAAAACTTATATGTAAATGTTGAGGTTTAAAAACTGGCCTATAAGCAAGCAGAGAATGGATCACAGCAGATATTCAAGGAAATATTGATGAACTGACTGTGCTGATTGTTTTTAGCTTCTGGAGTTTATTTTGAATGAATTGCTACCTAAAAGCAGTTAGAACTCACTTCAAGGGGCCCTGTTACTTTATAATCCACAGTAGACAAAAAGAAGAGTCAAAGATCAACAAGGAAATGCTTGTATTTCTTGAGGAATTTGTCTCTGGAGAGGAGAAGGCACCCACCCACTACACACACCATTAACTAGGATCTCGTGAGAAATACTATGTTCAGGGGGTGCCTGGATGGCTCAGGAGGTTGGGTGTCCGCCTTTTGGTGTTGGCTGGGGTAGTGATCTTACAGTCGGTGGGTGGAGCCCTGCAGGATGGGACTCCACTCAGTGCGTGGAGTCTGCTCTGGACTCTCTCTCTCCCTCCTGCCCCCCCCCCTGCTCCCTCTCTCTCTGTTTCTCCCTCTTGCTAAAATAAATAAAATCTTTTAAAAATATTATGTTCACTTGAGGTCTCATAAATGTGATGTAACTTGGAAGATTGTGTAATCATTTCTGTAAAAAGAAACTATTAGTAAATAAAAAGTAACTTTATAGCTATCATCTACAATGGAAGCCTGAAGAAGAATAAAGGATATAAATTATGTTACTCTGTTCACTGGAATAAATACAAGAGGATAATTAAGTCAATGCAACTTAAAAATCAATGCAAAGAAGAAAGAGTAAGCCTTATAAAGAATATACTTGTTTTATACAACGTGGAACTTTTAGTAAGGAACCATATTTTTTGGAGATTGCTTCAGAAATAGCAACTCAGCTGACTTTATGGTTTACATATATCTTTGAGTTAAGGGAGAGTATGGACAAGATGACCTCTTGAGCTTTTGCCAAACCCCTGTGACAAGTAAGGTTTAAATAGAGGTAAAATTTATAACAAAACACCATGGGAAATATAAACACATGCAAAGGTCCAGCTGGCCCCAGTAACTCTCATTGATATGTTAAATATGAAGCAAAATTATGCCTTAATATTGCTGATTTATTTTAATAAGACCACTCATGGAAATCATATTACTGTAGAAGGTTAAAATGGCCTGCTTTGCATGCACAAATTAATACATAGTCTAGGAAAATGTAACCACAGTCAATCTCAACTGATTTGGATGTTGACATTATTATTTGAGTGGGTATACTGCAAATGCATATTTGAAATCAAGAGGATTTGCCAAATGAATTAGAGAATGACTGGACATGTTTGGATTTTAAGTAAAACAACATGAAGACTGAAAAAATTCTGGACTGTAATGTTACTTGTTTTTCCAAAGACTCACAAACTCAGTCCAAATCTTACCATCATTCATTCATTTATTGATTCAACTAGCATTTATTGAAGCTTACTGTGTACCAAACACTGTCCTCAGCACATCAGATTCAATGGTGGAAAAAAAGGAAAAAGACAAAAATCCCTACTTTAGACTTCTACGTTAATTGGGAGCTAAATACTTGTAAGAGAAGATAGTCCATAAGTAAATAAACTAGTAACGAATAACATTATCTGAAGGTCTCATGGACTCAGTGAAGGAAATAATCAAGGTGATTTGATAGACAGCAACTGGGTAGGGTTGAAGGAGGTAGAGTCAGCAGCTACTAATTGTGTGGTCTTGGAAGGCTTGGCCAGGAAGACAAAATCAGGAAGGCTGGATTTTTACCCAACTTCTGCCACCAACCAACTGTTTGGATTTAAACAAGGGACACCTGTGAAATGAGCAGCTTGGTTAAACTAAATAATTCCAGGAGCTTTTTACAGCCTATGGTAGGAAGAATGGCTCCCCTAAAAATTGCCCCCCCCACTAATCTTTAGCCCCCCTCTAATCCCTGGAACCTGTGAATACATTGTGTCACAGGGTAAAAAGGATTTTCCAGACATGATTAAGGTTAAGGACTTTGAGATGGGAAGATTATCCCAGATTATCTAGGTGGATGCAATCTAATTGCATTAATCTTAAAAGCAGAGAATTATTCTGGACCTGAGGAACTCTATCTGCTATTGCTGGAAGAGGTCCTCAGGGAAAGCATGAGAAGGAATTCCTGCAACCTCTAGAAGCAAAGACCACCAGCCCCAAGCTAACAGACAGCAAGAAAATGGGGGCCTGAGTGACACAACCTCAGGGAATTGAATTTAACCCACCACCTGAACCAGATTTATCTCCGAATCTTCCAGAAGGAAATGGAATCCAGCCTTATGAGACTTTAAGCAAGGGACCCAGCCAAGATGTACTGGGAGATAATAAATTGATGTTGTTTCAAAGTTGAGTTTATGGTAATTTGTTGTGACAGCAATAGAAAACCAACACACAGCCACTGAGTGAAAACAGCAGAGTCATCCTCTACCCTTGTCTTCAATCTTTCACACTCCCCCACCCTCAACTCCAAAAAATCAATAATTCCTATCAACTTTACCTCCAAAACAGGCATTGACCATCTTCTCATCTCTGCAAAAGTTAACTTCATCTCTCAGCTGGACAGTCCCGAAACTGGACCCTCTACCTCTAATCTTATTTTGACTCCTGATCCTTAATCTGTTCTCCAAACTACTGTCAATACTTCACTTTAAAAAATGTAATCATGACATTTCTTTTTGTGAAATCTTTCAATAATTCTACTAAATCAACAGATACAAGTTCAGCCTTCATGGATATAAAAATGCTCATCACATGGCTCTTATCCCCCCCACCTTCTACTCTCCTATCCCACTCTCTGTCTTATTCTTAACATTCTCATGATGGAGTATTGTGGTTTTCCGTAAGTATCACTCTTAGACGTGGGCATACAGGGAATCTATTCTAAGATCTCTGCTTTTCAGGGGGGCTGGTTCTCCTGGTCTTCCTCACAGGTGAGTTATCCATGTGACTAACGGGATCCATCCTTCCTCCTTGTAGTCCATATTACTAATGTCTGGTCTCCTGGATTCCCTGGACAAATAGGCCAAAACCCTTCCAGCACCTGCATGGGTCTCTTCCCCTAAGTTTATGCTCCAAGGACTAGACTGTAACCCTTGGCATGTCTGAGGTGGGCTAGCCAAAGGCAAATGTTACCATTGTTGCCAAAGAAAGGGAGGAGGGAGATGGAGCCAGGGTGAGAAAAGAGAATGGCAGGTGATGGATTAAGGGCTGACTCACTCTTCGCCATCATATTTCTAGCCTGGGATTCCAATAAGTTCTAGTATTCCAACATAGAACTTGGCCTTCTACATTGTTATGAAGGTACATTTGTCAAAGTAGGAGGATAAAACTTATTTTACATAGCAGGGTGCTGGCTTGATTTTACTTCTAAATATTTTGACACAAGGTATGTAGCCTCCATTTTTACCCTTGCCCTGATCCCTGTGAATGTCAAGGGTGTTTTTTCTTCCCATACCATGTCTTCATATGGTTTCCTCCATTCTTCACCTGGCTAACTCTCACACATGTTTCAAGATTCAGGTCAGTGGTTGCCTCCTCCAGGAAGCTTTTGCTGACTCTCCAGAGTCCCTTCCTTCTCAATGTGTGCATATCTGAAGCTATTAATTAAGTCTCTCCTACACTGTAAGATGAAGAGCAGAGACTATATTTTATTTACTCTGTTGCCTCACTACCATAATGTCTGGCACATGGTATGTGTTTAATTAAAATTTACTGAGCCACCTGGGTGGCTCAGTGGGTTAAGCCTCTGCCTTCAGCTCAGGTCATGGTTTCAGGGTCCTGGGATAGAGCCCCGCATTGGGCTCTCTGCTCAGCAGGAAGCCCGCTTCCCATCCCCCCCCCCCCCCCCTACTTGTGATCTCCGTCCATCAAATAAATAAATAAAATCTTTAAAAAAAATTTATTGAACCGAAAACTGAAAGCAAATGTTTCACTTATAATATATTCAACAAGTATTTATTAAGGAATAAAACAGCTCAAAGGGGGGAAAATTAGGGTGTGAGAGAGTGTGTGTGTGTGTGTGTGTGTGTACATGTGCAGGTGTGTGTGTGTAGGTGGGGGAATAGATGTGGCAAACACATCTTTCCAGGTCACGTAATAGTAATAGTTGACATTTCTTGAACACTAACCATTTGTCAGAAATTGCACTAAGTATCTCACAGTTAGAGTTATCTCTTACAGCTCTATGATGTAGACACATCACACTCTTCACTTTATAAATGAGGCAAGAAGAGCATAGAGAGGGTAAGTGACTTTCCTAAAGACCCAGAGACAGTCAGTGACGGAGTCTGGAGGGGCTACAAAACTTGGGTTTTGCCCATCAGGACATGCTGCTTCCTGACGCCTCCTCCACATAAAAAAAAAAAAAAAAAGAGAGAGAGAGTTTGGACCCCCCAGTGCCTTTTTGAAAAAGAGAAGATACCAAAGGTAATCTTCAAGGCATGTGTAAATGTTAGCTGAAAATTAATTGCATGTACTTTGGGAATAAATATAGAAACATCGGAAATGTGTAAATAATAACATTGCAAAGTAAAAAGAAAAATTTGGATTAAAATAAGAAAATAATAATGTACTCTACTCAGTGAGCAGGGGGTGTGTCCCAAAGGAAGCTGGGAGGTCTTGTTTCACTACAGTAGAGTTTCTGGAAGCTTCATAACACAGGATGTAAGATGGGAATGTATGGGGGCTGAGTTGGTCTTCAGCTCCAAAATGTAATACCAACACAAGTTTTGCATTAAAATGTTTTAAGACATAAATTGTTCTTCACAACAGTTTTTCATTTAAAAGAGGAGTTGCCACATTTCTTAAAATGATATTTAAGGCCATTTTACATGTGAACTTACTGGATTAAATCATTATTTTTAAGTTGAATTCAGAAAAGCAACTCTTTTGCCATTTGGGAAAACTACATTTCATGCCAAATAAGCAGTAATATTTTTAGTGGGCAAAAAAGTCACCCACGGACTCTTTTGTACGAGAAATTTCTCTGTAAGTGAACTTACTGTTTATTTCTATTTGTTACAACTGAACTTAATGCTTCAGTTCTCATTGGGCCCAATGGTTGGAAATTTGATCTCAGTCTACCCAGTGAGGTCTTCTACTCCCACTTCACCTACTCTTGGCTTCTCCCAGGATTAGGTCTACATTTATGGTGGTTGACATGATGTTGAGGCATAGGAAGGGCAAGAGAGGGCAACAACACCAACACTGGCGTCTTTGAGATGTCCTTGTCTCAATCTTGCCTCCAGTCAACATCTATCTGTGTAGGTATTGCTGTCTCCCTCTTCATTCACAATCTCACACCCTTTCTGTCTCTCCCACTCTTGTGTCATGCCCATCCCTCTTGGGTGCCGAGGATCCTTCTAACAGTTGTTCCACTGGACAATGGAGAACTTGGTGCAGCTGTTTGGGGCCTGTCTGTGCAACACTGCTTCTACATCCAGCCATGAAAGCTAGAGATGCTGGAAACTTGCTCCCTATCCAATGGCTGAGGACTCAGATCCACTTGTTCTTAGACATTCCAACTGTATCCCTGGTTTCTGTGGCACCCTTTCCTCTAGGTGTTTGGTTAAAGAAAAGCAGATCACTGCCCCCCTGCCCCCCTCAGAAATCAACAATGTGTAAGCTTCCCTGCACCTACATTTTGAATTTCTCCTTCCTCCTCCCAGAGCATCTTTATCTAGCGTGGGGCAAGAAGTCTGGCTCTTATATAATTATGCATTGTTCCTAATCTTTTGCTTCATTCTAAGGTCTAAGTTTATGAAACACCAAGGCCAAGATTAGACTTTTTCGACTTTATAATTTCCTGTCTCTTCTGACACTGTGTACATGAAATTTTCAACTTTCTTGTGCTAAAGGAATAGCCATAGGGGTAGGAGGAGGCAGGGATACCGTCAAACTTGCAAAACATTGTGTCACTGTCATAGTTCAGAGATAAACATCAGAGAATCAGGAGGTGATCATTTCCCATGTGATCATTTCCTCTCTGGGCCTTGGTTTCTTCATTCATAGCATAAGAAGTAAGGGGAGACAATTTTCCATGTTCTTTTTTGACTCTAGAAATGTTACTTTAATTGCTTTTGGGGGGAAAGTTTTTATCTAGTTCTGTGCCCTTAAAACTCTGTGATCATATACTCAGGGGATTTACACTTGACTCCCACCCATATGCAGCATGTAGAAGTAGGATCCCCTCACCCACATTCTGAATTATTAAATTAAAGCTAGTATCTAATTTCCATAATGGAAAAAATCCATATAATGGATTTGTCCAATGTAACTTAGAAGTTAAATTCTCTAAAATTTGGGACTTCAAATATACCTAGGTTTCTCATCACCTTCTTTTAATGTGTATTAGTTATAGTATTAGTAATAGTATTAGTAATAATTCTTATTTACTTTGTATGAACTTTTTAGTTTCCTTGTTTTTAGAACTGGGAGATAAACTGACAAGTACCTGACCGAGAGGTGTTTTACAAAATAATCACAATTATATTATGAACATTTGAAAAGTGATTTGCTTTTGGAATTGTGAATTATTTTAAACAAAGTCTCTAATTTTAAGAATAAAGGACTTCCACTAATCCATCAGACACGGTCAAGGGTACTGCTGACAATACATTCCAAACTTCAGCAAAAAAAACACCCACCAAGTAATATAATAAAAGAATAATGACTGTCTTCTGGGCCACCAAGAGGAGGAGACATGAAGTTACATTACAAATACCACACAGTAATCTATATCTGTGTGGCCAAAAGTCTATTTATGTTGCTTTCTAGCTCCCTTGTTATTATTTTGTTCTTACTAACATAGTTGGGAGGTTATATATAGTATATGTGCTATAAAACACTAAGGCCATGTTTTTAGTTTTCAGACAGTGTGAAAATTCAAATAAAAGTCTAAGTTCAGCTTTGACACCAATTACTCCTTGACTTTAAGAAAGTCTTTCAACTCTATCTGCATTAAGAGTTTCAATGATGTCTAGAGCAAATGCTAGACTTAAACTAAAATTGATTCTATACTGCTTCCTTAGCTGTAAATAGGAAGCATAATATCGTTACCATCTGTCTCACAGAGTGGGTATGGGAATTCAAGTTCTTCTTTCACAATAGTGAATGGAATTTTGCATTTATGTAGTCATGTGCTTAATGCTTAATTACTGCAGGAGGCCATTCGCTCTCTGAGGGCGGAGGGAGTGTCTGTCTTCCCCACTGATGCATTTCCAGGACCTAATGCAGTGTCTGGCCCATCACAGATGCTCTGTTTGTAAGTTTATTAAATGAGAAGCTTCAACCTAATGTGGGTGTTTTCTCAGGGCATTGAAAACAGGTGAGCAACACCTCAACCCTGCTTTCTCAGAAGACAAAATATAGAAGCATGTGGCCATGGTTGGAGTCAACTGTTGGCAAAGAAATCAAACTACTTTTCTAAAAGAGAAATACTCTAAATTTGTGCTGCTTGAAGTATAGCCCACAGACCAGTCACACCAGCATCAACTGAGAACAAGATCAAAATGCAAATTCTCTTTTTCCACCCCAGACTCACTGACAGACACTCTGGGATTGGAAGCCAGCAATCTGTATCTTAACAGGCCTTCTGGTGATTCTAGTGTGGACTGAGTTTGAGAACCACTGTCTCAAATAATCGTCCTCACATACCTTCTTTATGTAGTATGTACTTATTCTTTTACTTCTCTCAGCTAAGCTAAATATAGTCAGCCTGATGTTGTCTAGCTTCATCTTAGAGAATAATAATTAAATCTACAACAACAATTACAGCAAATGCTCTTGAGTACTTACCATGCTCTAGGCCTTGATTGTAGCACAGAAATCTCAGGCAAACTTATAAGACAACAAATCTTATCTATTTTATATACCAGAAACCAGGATTTTAGTGTATTTTCCTATGGCCAATAAGCTAGTGTTTCAAATATCAGCAGCTTGGTGCCAGGGCTGGGCTTTCAAGTACTGCGTGAGACTTTGGGTGCCAAGCTCCTGGCTGAAGGTAAACCCCTTGCATTTTGGATCCCAGCCATACAGTGAGGGGCACGTGTGAGCAAGTCTCTGCAGCTGACCCAGCTCCCCATTCTGATAGAGAGCTAAGCACCTTCTATAGAGAAGGGTCATGGGATGCCTAACGTTGGAGTCAGATTTTTCCTCAGGAATTATCTTCGGATCTTTTCTCATGCAAGGGTGAGACTGTTTAGTGTTGTCTACACAAACTTTGGTGAGTGCCAAAAGCTATGATTATTTTCAGTTTGGCAGAGTTGCTACTAATCAGTCATTTCTGGAAATACTTAGACAATGGTTTCCATTGTTTCTCGAGGTTTATTTTCGCCCTCATCAATCTCAAAAGAGAGCTTAGGAAATGGGAGAAAGGAAGATGTTAAGGCAGGATCTAGGAAGGGAGGAGGAAAGAAGTCAGAAGACGAGGCTTTACCCTCAGTCTTTCACTGCTGGTGTAGGAAGTGTCACCCGTGATAAGTCAGGAGTGGTGAGGCAGATGGAGACCCCCCCTCTGGTGAGACAGTCATGGCAGAGAGGGTGCAGTCAAGGTGCAGGTGGCTGCCCTGGGACTGCATGTGGGCACCTGGGCAAACCGTCTTGACTTGACTGGATGCAAGAAGTCTAAGGCAACATGGCAGCCATGGCGCCATGACTGATGCAAAGAAGCGGCAAGAAAGGCAGCAAATGGGTCATGGCCAGGAAGCAACAGGTAATGGAGCAGCCAAGAAAAAACTATGCTAATGCAGTGGCTTCTTTAAGCGTTCTCCTGGGGACTTGCCTTTTTGACATCATTCCAGGTGGTTTCTTCTGGGGCCCAACCCACAGCGGTGAGAAAGACCAAAGAGTGACTCCGGACTGAGTGCCTACCATGAGAGACATTTTGCTGCTCACTCTACAGATCTAATCTGGTAGAACTTCCCCAAATATCTGAGGGGTAGGTGGTATTACATTTCCCATTTTATATATGAGGACTCTGAGATTTAGAGATACTAATTCATTTGTTCAAGATGACCAGCTGGTAAGAAGTAGAGCTACTCAGCTGTCTCTGATTCTATCATTTTGTTTTATTTTGTTTTGTTTTTCTAGTAGATGCTATCTCTTAAATGATGGGAGGAAGAAAGGAGAATAGGGAATTTTAGGGGACAAGGCTACTTCCTCATACTGAATAAGGAATGCTTGAATGAGATCAGACCTCTCCAGTTACTTGAGTTATTGCTGTTTTAAGTGACCTTTTTTGGAGCTTGATTAGGTCTCTGGTTGGACATAATTAAAAGGAGTCTGTGAATTTAAATAATCACTATTTATAATTATATATGAAATGCTATATATATCATATAATACATATGAATACATATAATTCATAATATACATACGAATCCTCTTTTGTTTATAAAACTGATCAGTGTTTTCCCAAGAGCATCAGTCTGGAGGTAAAAGGGAGATTATACTGATCATTTTTCTTTGCCTTTCATACTCAGATACTATTTTAAGCCCGCTTATGACCATCTTCAGTTCTTTTTTTTTTTTAAAGATTCTATCCATTTATTTGACAGAGAGAGATCACAAGTAGACAGAGAGGCAGGCAGAGAGAGGGAAGCAGGCTCCCTGCGGAGCAGAGAGCCTGACGTGGGACTCGATCCCAGGACCCTGAGATCATGACCCAAGCTGAAGGCAGCGGCTTAACCCAGTGAGCCACCCAGGCACCCCATGATCACCTTCAGTTCTTATAGAGTCTTCAAGGGTATCTCCTGTGAGCTCACTAGCAAGTCTTCTCATCTGCTGTGTGGCGTTCACCATTTTCCTCCCTCTTGTTCTGCTGACATCAGCAGCTGGGTCCTCAGCTCTACAAGCAGAGTTGCTTGAATTGGGTTCACTCTCCTCATAGGACCCATGCCCACCTGGAGAGCACAGATGGCCTTCTGGTGCCCTCAAAGCTGCCAGTGCTGCTGGCACTATTCCTGGGTCATGGACCAGGTAGACCACCACCAGGAAGCACAAACATGCCTGCTTTTGACCACCAGAGGCATTCTTAGTAGACCAAGTCCTTGGCTAACATGTCTCATGATGTACCCGTGCTTCTATGTAAGACAGTTTTCTTGTGTGGATTTTCCTACCAGTTTGTCACATATGAGCAGACATGTCTGAAACAAACAATGTATGCTACGTAGATTCAAACGAGGAAGTACATACATGTAAACACACAAGTCACATGTCATACGTGAGTGGTCCAGTACTGTTGGAAAGCTTCAAGGAAAAAATCAAGTTTGTATAAAATAGAAAGTAGTAAGACTACACTTTCCAAACATGTAATTACATTGATTTCTCTTTAAACCCAAGAAACTTAGCCAAGATTTAGGAAGATGAGGAAATCCTCTTAGAATGGGACACATTAAAATACATAACAAAAAAATGTTCAAAGTATGACTTATGGTATGGACTTACGCTCTTCTTTTAAGTGATTTCCACAGAAGGCATGAAGCATTTCATTTCTGTCAGAAAGGGTATCCTTTGTTATGGTCAAGTTGTACTGAAATCCCCAAACACCCAAAGGCACAGCCAGCCTCCACTGCAGATTCACTGGCGTTGACAGAACAATGGCAAAAAAACAACACAATGTGTGCACAGTGCTGCCCTCTGACATTCTGAGTCTTGGGTTTTGAACTCCACTACCGACTTCTAATGAGCCACACAGGGCCAGGCAGAAGAGGGCTCCTTCGCCCTACACTAATAAGACATAAACCTTACACTGACTAGAAAAAGCCAGATGCAAAGAGCCCCCATATATAATTCTCTAGATGTGAAATCCAGAACAAACAGATCCACAGACACATAGCTTAGTGATAACCAGGGGCTGAGGGAGGGGAAATTGGGAAGGAACTTGTAGTGGATAACAGGTTTCTTTTGGGGGCGATGGGTATGTCCTGAAGTTAGATAGTCAATTCCAGCACAACATGGTAACTATCCTAAAAACCACGGAACCACTCTTTTAAAATGGTGAATTTTGTGTTACGGAGTTATATCTCAAAAAATTTTTAAAAATAAGAAGGTCTGGTTTACAGCAGACCCAGAGGTTATTTCTTTTCTTCACTGTCCCTCATTCTAAAGCCAAAACTCAGCTCTCTCCTGCTAATGGAAGGAGATGATAGTCTTGTCTTTCTGCCAGCAACAGGGAAAACGGAAATCAGGAAGAAAAATAAGCAGTAGCAAAAAAAGAAAGCAAAATTTACAAGGACCTTGTTTACCTCGAGTGTCCAGGACCAGGCTGGCCCAACCTGGGAAGTAGCAGGAGTCTCGGACTGGCTACAGCACCGAGCAAGAGAATACCATCGAAGGAGAGAGAGCCAGAACCAGAGCCCGATCAGAAGACCCCACAGTCTCCCCTGAGTGAGCGGGTCTGGCTGGCCTCAGCTGGGAAGAACAGAGAGTAGATGGCTGGGGGGGGGGTGCAGAAAACACGTTCCACTCAGTGCCTTGGAATCACGCAGACACAAATCAGAATCTGTCTTCCTTGGATGAGAATTGACAACCTACCTGAGACAGCAGCCCCACCCGGAATTTCCTGTCCCCATACACCCTGAGCTATTTTTTCCCCCAGCATTTATCAGCACCTGACAGTACATACATGTACATTATTTTTTATTGTTGTTTTTCTTTTAAAGACCCAACATGGAGTCACTTATCCCTGTGACAGACAGCGGAACAAGACTAAATGGCAATTTTAGCCGCTTCCAGAAATGTAACCTTTAAGCAGTCAACCTGGAATTACCTGATCAGCACTACAGAGGGAATAAGCATGATGGACCCCATTCTGTCCCCCAAAGGAAGGTGACTTTGCCTGAAATAATCCTTTTATTTATGACTTCCTTGACCTACCTTCTTTCTGCCTTTATAAGCCTTCTGTTCTGTGCAACCCTCAAAGTTCCCTTCTGTTTGCTAGAGAGCTGCTGCCTGATCCCTGAATCACTGAATAAAGCCAGTTAAGTCTTTAAGTTAACTCAGTTGAATTTTGTTTTTTTAAACAATATTTACTTATATATGCATGTGTGTGAATATATTTGTTTCCATGAAAGCAGAAACTGTTTTGTTCTCTGCTCCATCCCAGAGCCTGAAACACTGCCTGGCACATAGTAAGTGCTAAATAGGTATTTCTTCAAAGAATAAATGTAGGGATAATGTCAGAGGAGCCAAAGCCCTTCTCCTTCAAGCTCTGGAACAAAAAGGATGGAACCCCAGAGAGATGACACTTGACTTCCTAGAGCAAAGGAACTTGTATGAAAACAAACAAGGACAGATTTTCCTCTTGCAAATTGAAGTTCTGATTTGAGTTTCATAATCATTCACAAATTGAAAGTTCAGTCGGGAGACATTTATACAGTACTGAGCACTTTTCAACTTTTTACCTTTTTCGTCCCAACACACTTGATAGCTATAACGAACTTTGATCTGAAATTGATGGCTCGTTCTAACACATGGGTTGGGTGGAACGGAAGGGGGCAGGGTGTGGGGGTGGGAAATCCTGGAGACGCTCAGGTTTCTTGTTGAGGTTCTGTGGTTTTAAAAAAGCCTAATGATTTGGAGACAACTTACTCTACTGTTTGAGGACACTGGTTTCAGGGTGATCAGATGATGAAGATACCCAGGTAAAAATAAAAGCATACCTCAAAATACTTCAAAGTATGCAAGAATAAAAAGAAAAAAAAAAGGAGCGCTCATTTTTAGATGTAAAAATAGACAAATTATGGTGTCATTGAGAGAGAAGCTTCATACAACAGAAAATTCCTTTAAGAAATGATTTTTGGAGGGAAAAAGACATCAAGAGTAGGTAAAAGAATAAAGAGAAGTCTTATTGGGTGAAGTATTTATTATACAACATTTTATTTCTATTAGCATGATGGTGAGAGATTGAGGAAATGTACCTATCCATTTAATAAGCATTTATTTCAACATCCACTCATGGTCAATAGTGGGGTTAGTGCTGAGGAGCCTGGTTAGTCAGATGAGCCCAAGGACAATGACAATATGATATTGGGCAATTGGGGAGGATGTATGTACAGACACACACACACACACACACACACACACACACACACACAGTGTTCTGCGCACAGGGGCGGAAGCACCTATCCCAGCCTTGGGGGAGGGGAATGGATGCTGAACTTACTGGCAAAGGCTTCTCTGAGGTTACAAAAGCTGAGAGCAAGGAAGAGTTACCCCAACAAAGAAAAGAAAGAATGGCTAAGGCAGGTTGGGGGTGGAGGAAGGCTGGCTCAAGCTCCTAACAAAGGCATCGGAGACAAGAGAAAGCAAATGATTCAGGAGCAGAAATCCCCACAGAGAAGCAGACTCCAGGGTGGCCTGACACCATGGCTGAATGCCTCCTGAAGCATTGCCCACCGGCCCACACCTTCAGCCACTTCCTTAACCACCAAGGAAAAAGATGAAAATGACCAGCCTCCTGACAGAAGGAATGCTGTCCTGGCTGGCAGGGGAGGGGTAGAAAAAGACAGAGAAGGAAGGTAATAGAAATGGATAGATAGTAGTTATAAAATCATGGGATGCAGAACTTCGAGATGGAGGTTGAGAGAAAATCATGTGGTCTACTTAAATAAGAGAGGTGGGAGGAATATTTATTATGGTTCGAGCAAGAAAATGTTTTTGTTAGGCAAACTAAGGTTGTCCAGGGAGAGGGATTAAAACTGCAGGAGGATGGGGGATGTGGCTAAACCAGAGGACGGATGGGCATCTGCTCTCAGGAGGAAAAGCCTCCTGACTCTGGGCTCGGTGGATTTCCCCCCCGACCCCAGTCCCCACCCCACCGAGCAACTGAGGGCACCGCCTGGGAAAGTTAAAGAAAGGAAATCTTTCATGGACACCACTCCCTGGTGTCTTTGGCAGGTGTCGTCATGCCCTAATGTTTAAATACTTGTGTATGTGTATTTGAATGACAGTGACCTGTGAGACCGGGAGTCAATTAAACATAAGACAAGTCCGTCAAAATAAGGGACAGTGATAGCGTCAGAGAAAGAATGGAGGAAGAGTAGTTGGTTCTTTAGTGTACACTTTACAAGGGGGAAGATACAGAGACATGGGGACATAGAAACAAACAAATGGAAAAAGTACCTACGGGCAGCGGGATTTGGAAGTTGCTATAGAAAAGAGGGCAAAGTCCATTCAGCCTTCTCCGTGGCCAGGCCACCACCGGGACACCTGTTTATGGCCCCGTGCACAAGGTAAACAGAAAGAGATGTAAAAATGCATTGACTGCTTCTCTGCCGTGGTTTAATGAAAACTACAACACAAGGCACTACCCCCTTCCCCAGTGCACCCCAGAATCCAACACAGCACCCCAGGATCCAACATGAGCTCATGATCTCCTCCTCTTGTTCACCCAACTGGCTCCTTCCTATGTTTCCTCCCAGAAAATATTACCACGATCCGGTTGTGTTGGCCAGAAGTGGAGAAACGGTTATCCTCCGGCCCGGCCCGTTCAGTCAACACACCCAGTCAACATTCAGGTGCCTTTGCACAGTCACTTAAGGCTCACGCCAACCAAACAAGGTTTATAGTTTTATGCCCATTTCAAAGATGAGAAAATTAAGGTTCAGAAAGTTTCACTTTATATACCGAAGCATGGCTAAACAAATTAGTGGCATAGGACGTTGTAAGACAAGCTGTAAGGCAAAACGACTGCCATCACACTCAGAGTAAAAGCCAAAATAGCCTTTAAATGACCTCCAAGAACTGGCCTCTAAACATGCCTCATTGCTTCTCGCCCAGTGCCCCTACCATCCTACGCCCTATCCCAGAGTCTAACCATTTTGCTGATCCGGAAATTCACACTGAAGCTTCTGGCTTGGCACCTGCTGGCTGATTTCCTGGAAACACCTCCCAGCTGGGTGCGTCCCCACGGATGCTCCCTCACAGTTTCTCTGTGTCACTGCATGAAAGACTCCCCCCTCTGAGTGACCTCTCCCAGAGGAGCTCCCCGGACAGGGCTGTCTTTCCCCCTTCCCAGCTCTATTAGCCTGTAGCACATTAGTCCTCCTCTCCCAAGGGCATGACCTTCAGCAACTATGTTCCCATTCTATCCCTGGTACCTAGAACATTCATTGAAAGGGAATGGATACTTTGTGGATATTTGATAAACGTGAATTCCATGTGGCAAATGCCTCTTGGATCCATGGTGCCTTCTGCATTCCTGCTGTTCTGCTTGGCTTCATGTCACCTTCATAGCTTGTCAGGACCATTGCCATGACCCCAAATGGTCCTAAATGATCTCCCCTACTTCCAGTCCCCCTTCATTCGAATTCATTGTTCACTTTTTTTTATATATAATATATGTTTTAATTTTTTCAATTTATTTATTTTCAGAAAAACAGTATTCATTATTTTTTCACCACACCCAGTGCTCCATGCAATCCGTGCCCTCTATAATACCCACCACCTGGTACCCCAACCTCCCACCTCCCCCCCGCCACTTCAAACCCCTCAGATTGTTTTTCAGAGTCCATAGTCTCTCATGATTCACCTTCACTTTAAAAAAAAAAAAAATTTATTTATTTATTTATGTGAGAGATTGGGCGTGCAGTGGGGAGGGGCAGAGGGAGAGACGGAGAATCCCAAGCAGACTCCACATTGAGCACAGAGCCCGATGTGGGGCTCGATCTCACGACCCTGAGATCATGACCTGAGCCCAAGCCAAGAGTCAGACGCTTAACCGACTATGACACCCAGATGCCCTAGAATTCATTATTCGTTTTTATCTAATTTTTACACAGGTGCCAAAATTACCTTCCTAATATGCACATCTGTCATGTCATTTGCCTCTTCAGACACCTTCAAAAGCCTTCATTGCCTACATTAAATCTGTATTTCTTAGTTTGGGATTCATAGTCCTTTATCGCTTTGCTTCTAATTACCTTTACAAAAAATTCCTCCAGTAATATCCTGTGTTCCAGACACACTAAACTGCTCATAGTCTCTGCAAATATCACAGATGCTCAGATTTGTTGCATCCTCTACCCACTGAAATTCTTCAGGAACCAGTGAAATTGTTACCATCAAAAGAAGGACTTCATGGGGTAGTATTTGAAGAAAAGGAGAAATAAGAAAAGGGAAAGTAAAAGAAAAATTCTACTGATCTTAGAGTGAATAAGAACTAACTTATGGATGAATAGAGCAAAGACTGGGGGAAAAATATGGAAAAGAATATATAGGAAACAGGCTAAGAACACATTGAGTATAAGGGCGCTAAAGCAGGAAAAAGGCTGCATTTGTTGGCTGGAAACGTTTTAGTTATATCTGGTATTATAATAATTACTTATTTTTTCCACCTTGTTTCAAAAGGTTTAAGTTTTATAATAATAGTTGTGGTTTTTGAGTAGAACATGTTCTGGACCAGATACTGAGCTAAAATGCTTTGTAGGCATTAACTTATTTAATATTTAGAACCATATACAGAAGGTGATGTAACCTCTTTTTTCAGTAGAGGAAAATTGGGTTTAAATGCTAGTCATGGCCAAATCTGTTTTTGGACCCACAAGAATCTGAATTCATGCCCCATGCTCTTTTTAAACATACCACACAAGGCCCTAAAATTTGGAGACATGTCCTAAATAGTTCCTTTTTCTTCCTTCTCTTTTCTAGCAAGGCCATCTCGTCCATGGCTGGCTACCCAGAGTAGCAAACTTATAAGTGCTATACTCCACTTACTATATTACAGAATACAGAGCCACATATCAAACAGGTTCCATTTTATTATGACAGTTACATCTGAATTTATCCTTTTAAACTTTTCTGTCTTTACTCAGGTTGGCTTCAGTTGTCCTGTTTTAATAGAAAGGAATCATAACTCTCCTGCAATATAATTATACTTAAATTTTAAAGCAAAAATTCTGAACTCTGTACCTCATGGAATGACTTAACATTTAAGGGACAGAATACAGTGAGGCCATTAAGTGAACGAACTTTGGAGTCACAGTGCCTGGGATCAAATCCCAGCTGTGTTGTGTACTTGCTAGGAGACCCAGAGCAATTCTCTGAATTTCTTTCTAGGCCTCGTCTTCCTCATCTACAGGTTGAGGAAAGAGTTTCAGACATGTCCAGCTACATGTAATGAATTGATGTCATTCTCTCAAGGAATCTATAGGCCACAAAGAAACAAATAAAATCTACCAAAAGCACTTTGGAGGACCTTTCATCCTGTTTGCTACTGTGACATGGACCAATATGGTGGCCAAAACTTAGTCATCAAATGGGGCTACCTGAAGATGAATCGATCATAAACTTGGATTCAGCTTCAGATTCAAGGCTCCTTCTAACTCTTCATCTACAGCCAATGGACCTGTAGTTGCTTGGCGTGGGAGGGAAGTTACATGGAAAATCTACAAGGGTGTTTTCAAAACACTCTGAGACACTGAGGATCAAGGAGTATTAGAATTCCATGGAGGGAAGAAGAGCATTCCTCAGAAGAGCAGCACCACAGACATGGGTAGCTTCATGCCTGAAAGACTGCTGCATCCGTGGTAGAGGAGCTGGTGGTAGCAAAATTAAATGCACTTGAGGAGAGCAGTGTCTGGCAGATCTGGGACACCCGATGAGAGGAAGTGTAGGTGCCCCAGAGATGAAGCAAATGAAAACCATGAGACACTCTTTGGGGACCCCAGGAAGGACTCTCAGGACTTTACAAAAGTTGGAGATCCTCAGAAAGCAGATGGAAGGGTGAAAGGTTATTGGTTAACACCTAAGAAAACAGCCCAAGAAACTCGTCAACAGCCACCATGGGAAAGAGTGTAAGCTAAGCCCACATGATGGTAGATTACAAAACATGGCCACCAGTTCTTCCCATCTATTTGCAGTATGACTTTGCATCTCATCCCATCAAAGGCAGAGTTTTCTTTGCTTTACCTCTGGAGTTTAGAATTAACCATGTTCCGTGTGTCCCAGTAGCAAACATGATGAAAGGACCTAAAAAGTACTTCCAGTAGGAATATCATTCTTATGCTACTCTTAGGAACCCTACCACAACCACCGTGTAAAAGAGCCTCAGGTAGCTCAGTTACTTTCTTTGTCCCTGCCAATAGATAACAGCTAACCAGAAATATGAGTGAGGACATTGGCTTCCAACTGACCACGAAGCCTGATTGGCTCCAGCTAACCGCAAATGAACAGGTGAGGCCATTTAAGGTCTAACCCCAAATGAACGAGTTGAGGCCATTTCAGCACAAATTGCTGATCTAATGAATTATGAGCTAAAAAAGCTCTTTTGTTTTAAACCACTACATTTGGGGTTGGTTTATAATCAGTGTTATTCTGAATGACATCCATAGATTTGCTATCCATCTGTCTATCCATCCACACTCCTACTTCTTACTTACTTTTTCCCCCCAAAAAGAACATGAGATTGTTTACAGTAAAGGACTGGATACTCAATAAAGTTAATAGAAATATTAAAGATAAGAGAAAGCATATATCGTGGTCTTGGAGTCTAATAGGATTGTTAGTGATTAACATTATAGGCGTAATTTGCTTTATTGTGCTGTACAGATAAGGTGTTTTTATATTGAAAGTTTGTGGCAACCCTGTGTGAAGCAAGACTATCTGCACCATTTTTCCAAGAGCATTTGCTCACTTCATGTCTCTGTGTCACATTTTGGTAATTCTCACCGTATTTCAACCTTTTTCATTATTATTATATTTGAATTGCTGCAATCTCATGATAAAACTTTAACAGATGAAGAGTTACTTCTTATGGATGAGCAAAGAAAGTGGTTTCTGGAGATGGAATTTACTCCTGGTGAAGATGCTGTGAAAATTGCTGTAATAACCACAAAGAATTTCAAATATTAAACAGAAGCAGGGTTTGAGAGAATTGACTCCAATTTTGAAAAAAAAATTCTACTGTGGTTAAGATGCTATCAAACAGCATCCCACGCTTCAGAGAAATAGCTCGTGAAAGGCAGAGTCAATCTGTGTGTCAAAACTTCAATGTTGTCTCATTTTACGAAATCGCCACAGCCACTCCAGCCTCACCAACTGCCCTGATCAGTCTGCAGCCATCGACTTGGAGGCAAGAAGATTATGACATGCCAAAACCTCAGGTGATGGCTAGCATATAAAGTATTTTTAAATTAAGGTATATCCACTAGTTTTGTTTTGTTTTGTTTTGTTTTGTTTTTTTAGATATAATGCTATTGCACACATTGTAGGCTACAGAATAGTATAAACATAACTTTTATAGCCACTGGGAAACCAAAAAATTCATTTGACTCACTTTATTGCAACATTTACTTTATTGCAGTGGTCTGGAACCAAATCTGCAATATCTCTGAGGTATGCCTGTACATTTAACTCTGCAGTGCCTGAAATCCAAACCAAAAAACAATTAAAATTTGTGAGTAACTAAGACAGGTCAACTACAAAGTTCCAGTTACATGCTAAACACTGTATATTGCTGTTACTAATGTTTATAGCTTTGTGAGCTGGATATCACTATTCCAATTTTATGGATAAGAAATTGAAGACTTGAGATATTTCCCTACTTGGCTAATCTGTGGAGAGCTGAAATTTAAACCAAGGACTGTACAATTCTAAGATCCATGCCCATTTCAATTCAAAGCAGACAAAGTTTTTCTAAAATGTTATACAGAGGATAGTCAAGGATACTCTAAATCTGTTAAATATCTCTTTTCTTCATGACATACAGCATTGCCTTAGTTTCAGACCTCATCATTGCCTAGATATGCTGTTGGGCTCAACTATAACTGGTTTCTTTCAATCAAGTCTTACCCTACCCCTCCTTCCTAGCTTCTGCACTTCTGTAGGAATGACCTTTCTAAAAGTCAAATATGATTGTGTCAGGTACTGAATGAAAAAACTTTAGTGGCTCCTCATTATCTCAAAGATCACAGTCCTCTATCCATGTCTAGAGTCTCATTTCCAACCACTGGCCACTAGGCTTCCCCCATTCTCCAGCTACACAGACCTACTTGCCAGTCCCCAAGCAGACATCATCTTTGTTCCTTCATGTTCTGCATCCCCCCATTCCCTATGTCCTCGCTCACTGCTAACCCCCTTCAAGTCTTCTTAGTTAATACTGTTTCTTCAAGACAGCCTAAACATCTCCAAGATGACCAGACTGTATCTGACCACTGATGGCACCCTGGATGTGCCTTTTGAAAGACTGCTATCACGCACTGAATCATATTTTCTTGAGTTAGAGATGTGTGTTATTCAGCAGTTGTTCCCAGCATGGAGTCTCATGTCTGGCACAGACAGTCATTCAGTAAATATTTATTGCAAGAAAGAATAATTGTCTTCAATGGCAGTGTTCCCCACACATGCAGAAGCAGACCCCATGGAGCTGATCTGAAGAACTACTTCCGTTTCTCTGTAAATTCTGGGCCCAAGTCTATTAAATATGGAAGGGATCCTATTGCTTCAACTATGTAGCCTTTGAAGATCAAATACAAAAAATATTTACTTTAAGGAAAAGAGAAATGAGGGAATGATTCCTAAATTAGAAGTTTGGGGCTTTGGGTATTTTCACCTGCTTTTCCTGCATTGCCATGTCATCTTTGAGCCTTCATGACCATCATGATCCCAAATGCTGCAAACCTACCTCTCCCACTAGGTGTTTTGATAGCCACACCTTCCATTCAGGATCACTAGCAGTTGAAGTCACAACTGCTACTGAGATGTCGCTGAGAACTGTAAGAGAGAACAGAGGACGTTGGGAGACATAGAGAATTTGGGGAGAGAACGGAACATTTTCAGAGAAAAAAGAGTTCTGGGAGAGAAAAGAGAAATGTGGGAGAACAGCTAAGATTGTGGGAAAGTACA